>NC_045605.1:54457703-54758536 GCF_009762305.2 Zalophus californianus
CCTTTGGATGATGTGTCTTTGTGAAGTTGAGTTTTTGGGGGTTGCTGTGACAAATGCAAATACTGCATGAAAATCAGTGAGAAATAGGAAATAAGAATAGCAGTGTCCAATTTGATTCCAAGTTTGAGAAGTTGTGCATTGCCTCACTGTAATATGCATTCTGTAAGTAAGTGTGATTATTTAAGAATGAAGTGAAAACATTATTTTTTTTTCAGCTAAGGTAGATTAGTTTTTCAAATCTCTACTAACAGCTTGATAAGTGGAACTGTTAGTATTTCTTGGCCTAGTGCTGTTGTGAAAAAATTACTGAAATGCTGAGGGTGTTAGGAACTTAGAAAGCTTGGGAACTTGTGCTTTGAGATTATCATTGGTTTTTGTTGCCGGAAAGAAAGGAGTACTATGTCCGTTTTGACTGTATTTTGCAGGGAGGAAAACCAAGGTGCAGAGATTGATTTCAAGTGTATGTAGCTAACCATTGGTGCTATTCAGACCATTCTTTTCAGAGTCCACCTGTGTGCTGAAACTGTCAGGAAAAAAAATTTAGATTTCTTGTTGCTAGATTTCTTCAGTTGCAACTGAAGTTGCTTTCTTTTTTTTTTTTAAGATTTTATTTATTTATTTGTCAGAGAGAGAGAGAGAGAGAGAGCATGAGCAGGGGGCAGGGGCAGAGGGAGAAGCAGGCTCCCTGCTGAGCAAGGAGCCTGATTCGGGACTTGATCTCAGGACTCTAGGATCCTACTGAGGATGGACTGAGCCACCCAGGCATCCCTGAAGGTGTTGTTTTTTGTTTGTTTGTTTGTTTGTTTGTTTGTTTTTAAGTAATCTCTACACCCAAGGTGGGGCCGGAACTTAAAACTCCAAGACTAAGAGTTGCATGCTCTACTGACTGAGCCAACCGAGTGCCCCTGAAGGTGTTGTTTGAGCCCCATTCCCTCATGGTCAACTTTTGCCCTCCTAATTCTGTGCTCTGTATGGACTTCTCCAGCTTCCTTCTGACTAAAAGTGGATGATTGGGAGGTACGGATGCAAGTAAAAATGAGCATTGACTTTGGGATTACTAACATCCAGGGCTCCCAAGTGTCTTTGCTGTCCTTCAGAGGACATTCTTTTTCAAGAGGCAAATGCACTTTTTCATTCTTTAAAGGTAGTCTTTGTATAGGTATTGGTTGAAAAGTTAACTTATATCTACTTTTTTCTTTTACTTATATCTATTAATGTATGTGTGGATAATGTGTTATGATTCCCCTGGTTGGTACTATGGTTGACTGAGTTATTTGTATGGTATTAAATAAGTTGAATCATTCATTTTTGGTTTGATTTTTTTAAAAGTTTTTATTTTACTAGTGCACTTTTAGTTTCAGTCTGTTTTTTGCATTTTTAAATGATTGAACATACAGCTCTTACAGTCAAATGTCATTACAAAAGAATGTACCTTTTACGTATAACTGGAATTATGACTGGGACTTCTACTGGTGCTAATTGAATCATGTGACAATTGTTTTTAGGTGAATTCTGCAAGGTAGAAAGATGACTTTACTGTAACTGGAGTCACTATCTGTTGCTTTAAGCAAAAGATCTCACCAGATGCACATGCCGAGAGTTGCATGGATCTACAGTGGTAGACCATTAATGGTAGCATTGTTGGAACCAGAGCCTGTTTTGGTTGAAAATGTCCAGTTTTTGTTCTTCCACTTTTGAATAAAGAAATATTCTTTAGACATTTATTAGAAGGAAAGAGAGATGTGTTTCTTCTCCATCATTTTTGGTATATCAGAGTTGAGGTATCCAAAAGTTGTGGAGGTTTGGAGGGAGATTGCTGGCACTGTCGCAGGACAGAGGATTTTTCTGGCTAAATTGGGCTTGTTAGTCCAAAGTGATTTACTTATTTTTTAATTTTCCCTTGAAATTTATCTGTGTTTTAAAATCTCTACTTGAAAGGTAAACGTTTATTAGCTACTTCATTTACTTAATATGTGTATTGAGTATCTGGTATATGCTAAGTACAGTAAACATTGTGGGGATTATTTTTTAAAAACACATTAAACGTGGGCTTTCTTTTAAGGATTTTCTAATCTAGTAAGAAGTAGCTAAGTTGAGCTTAACTTAAAATCACCATTCAAAGGCTAATTTTTCATCTGAGATTTTATCAAGTGCAGTAGTAGCCTATGAATTCTAATCTGTAAATTAAGAGACTAAAAATATCTCTATGACAATTTTATGGTGAGATGTACAAGCACATGCAGTATGGAAAAGTAAGAACAGTTCAGACCCAAAGTACATTTTAACCTGACTCATATATTCAAGGAAGATATTTATGTGTGTTCCTGGATTTAAGAAAACTTTGGCTCTCTTCCTGATGAATATAATCTTAACATATTATGCCTTGGTGTTTTTTTGTTTTGTTTTGTCTTTCTTTATGGTAATCCCGTTATAAAAGTTATCAGTGTTTTCTAGGTGTGTGTAAGAATTTTTATAGTATCAAATATTGCTTGAGAAAGTAATCTGGGGCTTCATTTAAAATTTATTAGTTCTTTCAACAAATGGTAATTGATTACCTACTATGTGCCAGGCACACTTATACTCTGGCTGGGGATACATGAATGAAAAAGATAAGGTCTTTTAAACTTGCCATAGTTTACTAGGAAAGATAGACAATGAAGCAATAAGTTGGGTTTTTTAAAAAATGTGGACAAGTAATATTTGCACTTTGTAATGATATATATTTTAGTGAACTTTGTTTTATAATTTGTTTAGCTTTGTGTTTATTTTTATCTATGCCCTTTCCCTTGTGTTTGTACATGTTTATCTTAATCATATTCTGAATGATAGGTTTTTCTTTTTCACGTTTCATTTCTTGTACTAATCATGTACTTCTCTGGTAATAACTGAAATATATATATATTTAAAAGTAGTCTTTTATCAAAAAGTGAAATGGCTGAAGGTGGTCAGAGGTACAAATTTCCAGTTGTAATATAAATAAGTCATGGAGATATAATGTACAGTATGATGACTACATTTAATAATACTGTTTTGTATATTGGAAAGTTGCTAAGAGAGTTGATCATTAAAGTTCTTATCAAAAGAAAAAAATTTGTAACTGGTGGTGAATGTTAACTAGGCTTGTTGTAATGATCATTTTGCAGTATATACAAATATTGAATCATGTTGTACACCTGAAACTAATATATTTTATGTCAACTATATCTTTTCTAAAATGTTCAAAAGAAATCTCCAAGGCTTTTTATAAAAGGACAATTGCGTTGCTTCTTTTATTTACTTTTAATTCTGAATTACCTCTCACAGTGACTGTTACCATCATCCACTCAAGTCACCTGGATCAGAAACTGAGGAACCATTTTACACTTTAACCTCTGGCATACTTTCTACTTTTTCCAAGTTTTGAATCTATTTCTTCTTTTTCTTTTTTTCCTTTCTCCTTCCTTCCTTCCTTTCTTTTTTTTTTTTTAATTTATCTGCACACACAAGCAGGGGGAGCCTCAGAGGGAGAGGGAGAAGCAGGCTCTCCACTGAGCAGGGAGCCCGATGCAGGGCTTGATCCCAAGACCCTGGGATCATGACCTGAGCTGAAGGCAGACACTTAACCGACAGCCACCCAGGTGCCCCTTGAGTCTATTTCTTTATCCTCTCTTACATTCAGCCTCAGTTTTCTATCATTGTTGCTGTTGTTTTAGTCATGCTGAACTGGTTGCAGATCTCTGAAGGTATGAAAGATTTCGTACTTTATGCCTTTTCCTCATCCTCCTACTTGAGTTGAATATTGTCTCCCCATCTTCCCTTGCCCGCTCACTGTACTCCTACCCATCATTAATCTGCTCTTTAAGCTTTAGTTGCTCTGTGAAATTTTTCCTGCTTCCTTTCTAAGTTAAGTTAACCACTTTGCCTCCTTACCCCACAGGAGCTCTGTAGATTTTATAGAACAGTACTTATAACACTTTTTGTGCTTATAGTCTAGCCTTGCCTACAAGACTGTAAGCTCCTTTTTTTTTTTAGGAGGAAGGGGGAAGGGGGAGGGGCAGAGAGAGGGAGAGAGAGAATCTTAAGCAGGCTGCATGCCCAGCACAGAGCCCACATGGGGCTTGATCTCAGGACCCTGAGATCGAGTCAGAGGCTTAACCGACTGAGCCACCCAGGTGCCCCAAGACAGTAAACTCCTTGAGGGCAGGAAAATGTTTATGAAATGAATAGTTATTTCCCTGTTCATTATAGGTCTGTTCTATTCTAAACTTTTTTTTTAGAATTAAATCTTATATAAACTCTTAAGTAAACATTTGCCGAATATAAGAGAATGAGATTCTTTCTGTTGCTAGCTGGAAGTAATTGACATATTGGTTAGTGCTAGCACTTGAAGTGACCAGATTTCATGTCCCATTTCATTAGTTGTAATATTGTGTTTAAAATGAATGCATGAGGGCACCTGGGTGGCTCAATCAGTTAAGCGTCCACCTTTAGCTCAGGTCATGATCCCAGAGTCCTGGGATTGAGCCCTGCTTTGGGCTCCCAGCTCAGCTGGGAGTCTGCTTCTCCCTCTACCCCCTGCTCCTACTCTCTTGCTATCTCTCTCTCTCAAGTAAATAAAATGTTTTTTAAAAAATACAATAAAATGAATGCATGTAGGGGTGCCTGGGTGGCTCAGTCAGATAAGCAATGGACTCTTGATTTCGGCTCAGGTCCTGGTCTCAGAGTCATGAGATCGAACACTGTTTAGGGTTCTGTGCTCAGCTGGGAGTCGGCTTCTCTCCCTCTGCCCTTCCCCCCACGAGCACACTCTTGCATGGGTGTGCGTGTATGTCCTCTCTCTCTCTCTCTCTCTCAAATAAATCTTTAAAGAAAATAAAATGAATGCATGTCATTGGAAGTTAAAACCTAGTCTGTGATAGTCTAATGCAGGGGTGGGCATACTGTACCTTGTAGGCCAGATCTGGCCCATTGATTATTTTTGTAAATAAGGTTTTATTGGTGCACAGCCATACTAATTTGTTTACATATTGTCTATGGCTGCTTTCACACGGAAGTGGCAGAGGCAAGTGATTGTGACAGAGAACATATAGCCTGTATGACCTACAGTATTATCTGGCCCTTCACGGGAAGATTGCTGATCCCTGTTCTAGTGAAGGGATCGGATTATTGTCTCTGGGTTTGAGAACTGTTTTAGAACCAGAATAATACAGATTTAGTGCCTAGAGTGTCTTGTGAATGAAAATAATAGAGCAGTAGTTTCCTCAGTATTTATCTAATTTGATGCACAACTCTTTTACTATTACTCTCCTTAGGTTAGGTGAATCTAAAACCTTTTCTGTTAACAGGGTGGTAACATTACATTGAATTAATTTCTTTCAAGGATAGCCATGACTTCCTCTGCCTAATTGTTATACAGCAAGGATGGGATGGGGATGAAGTAATATAGTAATTGGCAGGAATGGTAAGAAAAGTGTAATATTGCTGTTATACTGGCCTCAAAATCTCATCCAGGTGGGCTGGTTTTAAGATCTCATTTGGAGGTAGAGCCCCCAGGTCTTGGTCAGGATAGGGTTGGGTAAATGGTGATGCCATCAACTTAGGTGGGAAAGGATATATTTATTGAAGATATTCAAATGAATAAATAAAAAAAATCCTTAAAAAAAAAGAACTTAAAATAGTTATTTAAGTTACTCGGGGACAGAGGGTTGGGAGAACATACTAGAGAATACCCTGCTTACTAGTGGGTAGAATGTGTCTTGAGCATTAGTCAGTTTCACAGGGAAAGTGCAGAGTATTGGTTTATAAAGCTTTGGCACTTAAATGCTAGGTATGTCAGGGAATTTTATTTATTAAGATTTTATTTTTTTATTTGAAAGAGAGAGAGCATGAGAGTGAGAGGGAGAAGCAGAATCCCCTCTGAGCAGGGAGCCTGATATGGGGCTTGATCCCAGGACCCCGGGACTATGACCCAAGCCAAAGGCAGACGCCTAACCGACTGAGCCACCCAGGCACCCCACTTACTTATTTAAATTAGTAGGCTCCACGACCAACATGGGGCTTGAACTCAGGACCCTGAGATCAAGAGTCACATGCTCTACTGATGATAGCCAGCTAGGCACCCCTCAGGGAGTTTATTTTGATATTTCTATTCCTTTTCTCCTGAGCATCCTCACAGTTGACTCTGCAAATAAATATAATTGCCATTTCCTCAATGTTTAAATGTTAAAAATCTTTTAGGGAAAAAAATTAGAATGAGTTATTCCAAATTGTAGCTCGCTTTTGGTGTTTGGAATTTGGGGATATAACAAGATTGTAACACATTGGAGAACTTTGTCTAATAAATACAACTGAGTTTAATTTATTTTCCCATTAAAGCCCTGCCAAGCTTTTCTTTATCAGAACCATGAAAGAAGCCATCTCCAGTAGTGTTAACTTGGGCCAGCATCTGAACCCAAACATTTCATAACATTCCTTATTTTGGAGACTTTTTTTTTTGTCCTATTAATTTTGATTGTGAACTATTGGTTTATCCTTGTCTTTTCGTTTTCATGGCCTTATTATTTTATAGCCCTTTATCTTCTATGCTTATCTGGTTTGATCATGATAACTATGTGTTACCCTTTTTCCTTCCTATTTTCCCATATTTTGGACTTCACTTTTCAAACTTAATTATCTTCTCCATTTCCATCTTTTTTAGAAACAAAAATAAATGATATTAAGTGCAAACATGAGGGGCTTTGGAGTGCACGGGCTCTAACATAATTTTCTAGGTTAAATAAGTGCCTTTAGTAATAATTTTACAGTTATTAGAGCTTACTCTTGAGCCAGGCTCTATAGTAAAGTCTTCTACCAAGATTACTTTAATTAATCCTCAGAACTGCTCTGTTGTACAGTTAGTATTTTCTCTTTACAGATAAAGCAACTTAGTCTTAGAGAAGTAAAGTAACTTGCCTGAAGTCACACAGCATTAAAGTGTTGGAGGAACATTTGATACAAAGATAGTTCATAGTGTTTAGGAATTTAAAACTGGGTAAATCTGTCTTCAGAGCCCTAGTTCTTAACCACTCACTGTCTCCTCAGTTATGATCTTAGTATTGTAATGTGATCCTCCGTACCATGGTCTTGGTCTGAACACTGAGCAATGATTTGGACAATTAGGCTTCTGAGGCAGATTATAGCATGCTTTTCTTCTCCTTTATGCTTTTTTACTTTTAAAAGTACCAATTTTATTATCATAAGCATTATTATAAAAGGTGTATTATTTTAATGGAATACTGAAATATATTAAAAGTAAAGAAATACAAATTCATAGATAGTTGAATGCCTTGAAGACAATTCTTTATCTGTTTGTTATTGCTTAGGACAACCCCAGTCTTTCTCAGACTTGGAAATAATTCTCTTCTTGAATCTTTTGAATTAAGACTCCATCTTCTGTAGCTGTAAAGTTTTGTGCAGTGTGTCATCAAAATGCTCCAGGGTTCATTCCCCTACTGTTACGACTTCCATTTACTGTAATTGAAGAAGTGGTCTTATTTTTTTCCTTCTAGCTCAGTTGTTTTCAACCTTTATTATAATCAGGTGATTAATTAACTATTTCTGGCTGCACATTAGAATCACCTGGGGAATCCTTTTGAAAAATACTGATGTCTGGGCCCTAACCACACTCCAATAAATTTAGAGTCCTTGGGGATAGGGGCCTTGGCATCAGTGATTCTAATTTGTAGCCAGGAATGTCTGTTTTAATTTATTTGTCCTGTTACTTTTCTTCAAATTCTGTCTTTAAGTCTGTTTTGCCTAATATTAGTATAGCCACTCCAGCTGTCTTTTGGTTACTGCTTTGCATGATAGATCTTTTTCATCTTTTTAACCTCATTGTCTCTTTGATTATAAAGAATGTGTCTTGTAAACAGCATATGTTTGTATCATGTTTGTATGAATCTAATTATGCAAGCAATTATATAGAAGTATAACTGCTGTAATAGAGGAGATACTTTGGGAGTATAAAAGAGCAAGTACCTACCTTTGCCCAGGTGATATCATAGTATCATTGTAATCATTATGGAAATCTGAACGATTGAATAGGCGATGGATAGGCGTTCCAGGTAGGGAAGAGCATGAGAAAAGCCATAGAATTGTGAAATAATATGGTGTGTACAGGAAGTTGCACCCTAACTTTAGGCATTATGTTTCTAAAAGATGTGTGGTTGACAAATTTCAGACCATGTGAGAAAATCCGATTATGACACATGAATTGTAAATGCCTTAGCAGTATTTTTCTTTAGTTTAAAGGAAAAAACACATTAAATGAAGGGAACATGTCAGTGACTTGACTCTAAATTCTATAAAGAATTCATTTTGCCTTATTCCGTTTGTTTCTATCAGAACTTAACATATAATAGATGCTCAGCTGTTAGTTGAATGAATAAATGTCACATTTTAAATTAGAAATAATGGGTATTTTGAGGTAGTTTTTAATATTTTTTCTTATCCTTTGCTTGCTAGAGATTTGTCAGGGTGCAACTCCCATTTCCTTCTGGGTACTGCTTATAAATACTACTGAATCCCCCTCCCTCCATTCTTCTTCCTTGCTTTTTTCCTTCCTTCCTTGCCTCCGTTCCTTCCTCTGCTGTTTCCGCCCATGTCCTCATCATCTTGGTTTACAATAGTACCTGAAGTGGAAAATCTTTGTGTCATCACTCAATTTCTTTCTTGGATCATATGGTTATACCATGTCTTCACTGCATGCCAAAACGTATGTGTTAACCTCTGTCTTCTAAACTTACTACTTTTTGTAGGAATCTCAGAATATAATTTTGAAATCCAGTTTTTCTTTTATCTTTTCCAAGATAGCTCAGGGAAAAGTCATTTACTTTTATGCTATTTACCTTTTTTATTTTTTTTAAGATTTTATTTATTTGACAGAGACACAGTGAGAGAGGGAACACAAGCAGGGGGAGTGGGAGAGGGAGAAGCAGGCTTCCTGCCGAGCAGGGAGCCTGATGCGGGGCTTGATCCCAGGACCCTGGGATCATGACATGAGCGGAAGGCAGACGCTTAATGACTGAGCCACCCAGACGCCCTGCTATTTACCTTTTTTAATTAAAAAAAAAAAATTCCCAGCTCACTTTTTCTGAATTATTTCATATCTTCTTCACCAGGAGTGACCTGAAATTTTTCTTTCTTTTTTTTTTTAAGATTTTATTTATTTGTCAGAGAAATAGAGGGTGAGCACAAGCATGGGGGCTAGCATGCAAAGGGAGAAGCAGGCTCCCCGCTGAGCAAGGAGCCAGATGCTGGACTCCATCCCAGGAGCCTGGGATCATAACCTGAGCCAAAGGCAGACACTTAACAGACTGAGCCACCCAGGCATCCCTGAAATTCTTATGTCTAAAAGTAAAATTTTTTGAGTTGTTGGAAAGGCTTGAGGGTGGGGAATTCAGCCCAGGTCAATTGGTGAATTGGGGCAGTGGCTGTGGCCAGCTAGAGAAGTTCCCAGGTTTCTAAGCCTAGAGAGTAGGTAGTTAATAGTTCCATTTATTGAAGAAGAAATAGCCAGACAGGCCGAGGGTTTATGGGGGAAAGGTGTGATTCCCTGTTGTAAAAAAATTCAGAATTCTAATAACACATATGAGCACTATTTGAAAAACTAGCCATGTTTATTTTATAGCTTACTAAAAGCTTACTCTGAATAAACAGATTATGGCAGTCCATCTTATTTTACGGTTTTTTTGGTTTTGTGAATTATTTCAGTTGCTGTACATGTATATATTATACATATGTTAAGTATACATTTATTTTGTTTAGAGTGCCTTATTTATGTACTTAAGATAATTAAAATTAGCTTTATTAAACTATCTTGCCATTGGTGTCCACTTGTATTCTCTTATAGGTAAAGCTTTCTATAACTGAGTAACTGTCATTTTCATTTCCAAAAAAACCTACAGAAGTATTTGTTATAATTGTAGAGATTGCTATGTTTTGCTGGATAAAGGTTTGGTAGTTGTTGAACATCTTCTCTATTCCCCCTTACCTATGAAGAATCAAATGGAAGTTCATATAAATTGAAATCCCACTCTAAATAGAGAAAAAAGAATGTCAGATAGTGTGGATTGAATCTATTATATAGATGAGAAATACATAAGTAAACGTGTGTCATTTGTGTGGGTTGATAGTTGAGTAATTCTTCATTAATCTTGAAAGATTGTCTAGCAGAAATGTTTGAGCTGTATTCTGTTTTCGGAGTGACTCTTTTCCCACCGTTACACATGCTATTAGACACCGTGTGGTAACTCAAACTTATAATAATGTTTTTTTTTTAAAGATTAAAAAAATTTATTTATTTTGAGAGAGAGAGATCATGAGCAGAGGGGAAGGGCAGAGGGAGAAGCAGGCTCCCCACTGAGCCGGGAGCCTGATGTGGGACTCAATCCCAGGACCCTGAGATCATAACCTGAGCCGAAGGCAGACGCTTAACCGACTGAGCCACCCAGGCACCCAAACTTATGTTTCTTGAGTTATAATTAAACTCTGGTCTTACGCCATTTAATTAGTGAGAGAGATCTCCACCATCTTGAAAGACGAAATATTATCACTTAAAGAAATTACATGTACTTTGTAAGCTAGAATTATCAATAATGTAAACAGTCCATAAAGAAGTTAGTACTGGGAGATTTTCTCCCATTTCCTCTAAGGTTGATATTAGAGCACAGTAAGTTGCTTTAATTATTATAGTATTGTCAAGCAATGTAATAATCTTAACAGGCTCCCTCCCTGACCCTATCTCTCAGTCGCACACCCAACCTGGCCATGTTTTAATTACGTGGATTTTAGTTCCATATTGTCAATTGTTTATTTTTATGTTTCTCAGCAATGATTTATATCAAACTATATGTTTTTGTAATTTATGTGCTCACCACTTTTTTTGGTTCTCCCTTTTTTCTTTTAGATTCATTCTTTTTCTGTAGTACATTATTTTTCAGTGTTTCTGAGCGGTGAACTTTGAGTTCTTGCATGTCCAAAAATATACTTATTTTGCACTCTGATCTGACTCCCCATTTAAAGTGCAGTATTCCAGTGTTCAAATAATTTCCCCCTCCAGAACTTTGACAATATTGCTCTTTTATCTTCTAGCACCCACTGTTGCTGGTGAGAAATGTCAGTCTGATTCTTGTTCCTTTGTAAATGAGCTTCTTTTCCTTCCTGAAAGATTTTATAATTTTATTTTACATACTGGGAGTTCTGACATTTTCTAGGATGTGCCTTTTTCATTCAGTTGCTTTGCTTTTGCTTTTATTTTTACTTTTTAAGACATTAAAATTACAGATTTATTTGAAGCCCTCTGTGTATTATGCCTGTTCTGATTCTCTTTCCTCCATTCCCACAGGCAACCACTGTCCTGAAGTTTGGACTTTATTATTCCCATGAAAATTTTTATACTAAGAGTGTGTATTTATGTATCCATAAACAATGCATGGTATGGATTTACATGCTTTGAAACTTTACATGTGAACAGTATAATACTCTACGCATTCCTCTGCAATTTCCTTTATTCCCCCAACACTGTTTTTTAAATATATCCATGTTGATGCATGTTGTTTTTATTTACTTTAACTGTAGTATAGTATCCTATTACATAAAAGTACTGCAATTTTTTAAAATTGGTGGATATTAGGTTTGTTTTATACTGCTAAAAGTAATGCTGTAATGAATATTCTAGCGGCTTTGCCTAGAAGTTGGAATTGCTGGACTAAGGGTATATAAATTTTTGTTTTAGTTTTGGTGTAGCCTGGTTGTTTTCCAAAGTGGCTTTATCAATTTATATACTGCCATCGGTGTATGCGGATTCCCATTCATCCAGATACTGAGTTGGTATTGTCAAACTTTTATGGTTTTGATAATGTAATTGTGAATTAGTTTCTTATTGTTATTATAAGGTTGAGCATTTTTCATGTTTTTTGGCCGTTTGATTTTCCCTTCTGTGAATTGCCCTTTTATAGTCTTTCCCCAGTTTTCTTTGTGATTGTCTGTTTTTATTGATTTGTAACAATTCTTAATATATTTCAGCTGTCAGTCCTTTGTCATTTTTATTTGCAATGTAAACAATACTGCTTATCTTTTATACTATTTTTATACTATCTCGTTAATCTAAACTTTTAAGTTTCAGTGTAGTATAATTATAAATATTTTTTTTAAAGTTTACACTTTTTATATCTTGTTTAAGAAACCTTCCTCTTTATGATCCTGAGGTCATAAGATACTCATCTGTGTTTCCTTTTAAAAGTTTTGGTTTTCAGACTGTAATCTTAAACCTCTTGGAATTTATTTTTGTGTAATGTGTGAGGGTCCCCCCTCCCGCACTAATTTGTGATGCCACTTTCACATACTAATTTACACATAAATTACAAATAAATCTAATTCTAGGCTCTCTGTTACATTAGTGCATTCTTCAGCACTTGGTTTTACTTACTATAGCTTTAAAGTAAGTCCTTCTATTTGCTAAGGCAAGGTCTCCTACCATGTTCTTTTTGAAATGCACTTGGTTATTTTCAGTCCTTTATAGTCTCCTCTGACTTTTAGAATGGAATGTCAAATTTCACAAAAATTCTTGGTTGGATTTTATCCTGATGTACTGCAGTACAATGCAATTCTTACTCCAGTCACCTGGAGGTAGTGACAGCTTCCACAGGCTTAAGGGCATGGTCACCAACAAGACTGCCTCCATTGCAGATGCCGGCCACAAGTTCCTGCAGTCTGCTTCAGGTTTGATAATTTGCTGGAACGACTCACAGAACACAGAAAAGTGCTATACTTAACGATTATGGTTTTATTTTAAAAGATAAAATTTAGAACCAACCAGATGAAGAGATACATAAGGCAAGGTCTGGGAGGGTCCCAACAGAGAGCTTCCATGCTCTCTCCCTGTGGAATCAGGGCATATCAGTCTCCCGGTGTATCAATGTATTCACCAGTCAGGAAGCTCTTTTGAACTTCAGTGTTTATCAATTGTTGTTGATGTTTTTGCCCCATGATTGAACTTAATATTCAGTCCCTCTCCCCTCTATGGAGGTGGGGCTGATATCACTAATTTCTTTAGTATGCTGCTGGATTCAGTTTACTTGTATTTCGTTGGAAGATTTGTGTCCATATTCACAAAGGTTACTCTTCTGTAGTTTCCTTGTGCTTTCTTTGTCAGGTTTTGGTATCAGAGTGATACTGGCCTCATAGAATGAGTTGGAAAGTGGTCCTTCTTTCCTGTGTTTTGGAGGAGTTTGAGAAGGATTGGTGTTAATTTTTTGGTAAATGTTTGCAGAATTCACCAGTGAAGTCATCTAACCCTGGGTTTTCTTGGGGGAAGTTTTTTGGTTAAATAATCTCTTTACTTTAATACCCTGTGTGTATTCAGATTTTCTATTCTTGGGTAAGTTTTGGTAGTTCATTCCTAGGAATTTGTCCATTTCATTTAGGTTTTTTAATATGTTGGCATTCAGTTGCTCATTGTGTTCTTTTAACAATCTTTCTATTTCTCTAAGGTCATTAGTAATATCCTGCCTTCATTTCTGACTTTAGTAATTTGAATCTTATATTTTTCTTCATCAGTCACGCTGAAAGTTTGTCCATTTTGTTCATCTTTTCAAACAATGAACTTTTGATTTCTTTGAATATGATTCCATTTCTATTAAATTTCCAAATTAGGCAAATCCATAGAGACAGAAAATAAATTAGTAGTTGGTGGGAGTTGAAGTAGGGGGTATTGAAAGAGATGAGGTTCCTTTCAGGGTTGATGGAAATATTCTGTTAATTAGGTAGTGGTGGTGGTCGTACAATATTGTGAATATACTAAAAAGCATGGAATTATACACTTTAAAATGGCTAAAATGGTGGATTTTATGTTACGTAAATTTTATTTAAACAAAAATTTTTTTTTCAAGAGTTAATTGATTGCATATGTATGGGTCTATTTCTGCACCCTGTGTTCTGTTTCAGTGATCTATTTGTCTATCTTTGAGGCTAGTATCACTCTGCCTGGACTCAGCTCTAGCTTTGTAGTAAGTCTTGAAGTCAGGTAATTTAAGCCCTCCAACTTTATTCTTCATTTTTAAAGGTGTTTTAGCTATTTTAGGTCCTTTCCATATGAATTTTAGAATAAGATTATCAATTTCTATAAAATATTTCCTGAAATTTTTATTGGGATTATGTTGAATCTACAGGTGAATTTGGGCAAAATGACACCTTAAAACATTGAGTCTTCTTATGCATGAACTCCACTTTTTTAGGTTTTATTTAATTTTTCTTAA
Organism: Zalophus californianus; assembly: GCF_009762305.2. Taxonomy (NCBI): domain Eukaryota; kingdom Metazoa; phylum Chordata; class Mammalia; order Carnivora; family Otariidae; genus Zalophus; species Zalophus californianus. The sequence goes on from NC_045605.1 coordinate 54,471,977, forward strand.
CAGTATGTTGTCTTCTACAGCTCTTGTCACATTTGTCCCTAAATATTTTGTGTTTTTTTTATGATAAACTAAATGTATTGATGATATATAAAAGCATAATTGGTTTTTCATATATCGATCTTATATTCTGCAATCTAACTAAACCCATTTTATTTATTTATTTATTTATTTTTAAAGATTTTATTTATTTGACAGAGAGAGACACAGCGAGAGAGGGAACACAAGCAGGGGGAGTGGGAGAGGGAGAAGCAGGCTTCCCATGGAGCAGGGAGCCTGATGTGGGGCTCGATCCCAGGACCCTGGGATCATGACCTGAGCTGAAGGCAGACGCTTAACAACTGAGCCACCCAGGCGCCCCCCAAACATTTTAAATAGCTTTAAAAAAGCGACTCTTCATAGATGATCATGTCATCTATAAATAAAGACAGTTTTACTTCTTTTTTTTTTCTTTTACTTGCCAGAACTACACATAGAATAGTGAATGTAAGTGGTGATCATGGACATTTTTGCCTTTGTTCTGCTCTTAGGGGGAGAGCATTCTATCTTTCACCACTAAGTCTGATGATAACAATATTTTCCCTATGCCCTTCCTCAGGTTGGGAGAGTTCCCTTCTATTCCTAGTTCGCTGAGAAATTTTATCAGGATTGCATATTGGATTTTGTCAAAATTTTGGGGATATATTGAGATGATTATGATTTTTCATTTTAAGTTTGTTAATGTGAATTACATTGTTGGATTTTTTTATTTTAAGATTTTATTTATTTTTTTGACAGAGACACAGCAAGAGAGGGAACACAAGCAGGGGGAGTGGGAGAGGGAGAAGCAGACTTCCCGCTGAGCAGGGAGCCCGATGCGGGGCTCGATCCCAGGACCCCATGATCATGACCTGAGCCAAAGGCAGACGCTTAACGAGTGAGCCACCCAGGCACCCCCACATTGATGGATTTTTAAAAACCAACCTTACATTTCTGGTGGGGGGATGGATAAACACCACTTAAGTCATTGCTGTGGAATGAATTATATCTCCTCCAGATTTATATTTTGAAGCCCTAACCCCAATGTGACTCTGTCTGGAGGTAGGGTCTTAAGAGGTAATCAAGGTTAAATGAAGTCTTAAGAGTAGGGCCCTAACATGATAGGGCTGTGATCTCTTATAATAAGAGAAGAGATCTCTCACTCTCTGTCATGTGAGAACACAGTGAGAAGGTGCTTGTCTGTAAGCCAGAAGAGAACTCTCACCAGAATTTGACCATGCTGGTACCCTCATCTTGGACTTACAGCCTCAAGAACTGTGAGAAAATAATTTCTGTGGTTTAAGCCACCCAGTCTGTGGTATTTTGTTATGGCAGCCTGAGCAGACAAAGACAGTCATTACGAATTACCCTTTTTATGTATTTGCTAAAATTGTGTTAGGAAATTTTGCATCTGTTTTCACAAGGGATATTGCTCTGTAGTTCTCTTTTGATGTGTTTATCTGATTTTGTTATCGGGGTATAATATTGGCCACATGGAAGGAACTGTGAAGCATTTCCTCCTTTTCAGTTTTCTGGAACAGTTTGTGTAGAATTGGTATTCTTTAAGTCTTTGGTTTAATTCACCAATGAAGCCACTTGGGCCTGAAGTTTTCCTCATGGGGAAGTATTAAATTACAGATTTAATTTCTTTAATAGGTATAGGACTATTTATTTTGTCTGTTTCTTTTAGGATGAGCTTTAGGAATTTGTTTCTTTCAAAGAATTCTCATTTCATTGAAGTTACAGGATTTATCAGCATATATTGCTGATAGTGTTCCAATTATCATTTCCATGTCTATAGTATCTGTAATCCGTTGTATTTCTGACATTGTTAATTTGTGTCTCCTTTTTTCCCCCTCTGTTTAGTCTGTATAGTGATAGTAGCTTATCAATATACAGATATTTTTAATTTTTTTCAAAGAACTGGCTTTTGGTTTCATTGATTTCTACTACTTGTTTTTTCCTTTCTTCTGTTTACACTGTGTTTCATTTGCTCTTAGTTTATTAAGGTAAAAGCTTTGGTCATTGATCTGTGAACTTTTCAAATGTAGATTGTTCTATAAATTTCTCTATATACTTCTTTAGCCGCATGCCACAAAATTTATTATATTGTATTTTTATCATGTTTGATACGTTTTTCACTGTCATTTCTTTAAATAATTTTACCCCTCCTTTTTTTTAAAAAAAAAAAGATTTTATTTATTTGACAGAGAGAGACAGCGACATAGGGAACACAAGCAGGGGGAGTGAGGGAGGGAGAAGCAGGCTTCCTGCAGAGCAGGGAGCCCGATGTGGGGCTTGATCCCAGGGTCCTGGGACCATGACCTGAGCCACCCAGGCGTCCTTACCCCTCCTTTTTTAAAGAAGATTTTATTTATTTGAGAGGGAGAGAGCATGAAGGGGGCAGCAGCAGGCAGAGGGAGAAGCAGACTCCCCACTGAGCAGGGAGCCAGATGGGGGGTTCGATCCCAGGACCCTGAGATCATTATCTGAGCTGAAGGCAAACACTAAACCAATTGAGCCACCCAGGCATCCCTCCTTTTTTTTTTTTTCTTTTAAAATTCCAAATTAGGTGTATATTTGACCACTTAAAGTTGTCCCACAGTTTATTTATCTGTGCATTTATTTTTGGTCTTTTTTTCCCTATTGTTTTTTTATTTAGTTATTTTTTAAAGATTTTATTTATTTATTTATTTGACAGAGAGAGAGAGAGAGACAGCGAGAAAGGAAACAAAAGCAGGGGGAGTGGGAGAGGGAGAAGCAGGCTTCCTGCAGCAGGGAGCCTGATGCAGGACTCAATCCCAGGGCCCTAGGATCATGACCCGAGCCAAAGGCAGACACCCAACAACTGAGCCACCCAGGTGCTCCTAGTTTTTAGTTTTTTATTGCTGTGTTTTTAAGTTCACTAATTTTGACCATACTTAATCTAGTATATCCTATTCAGGGTTTTTTAATCAGAAACTGGTTTTCCTTTCCAGAATTTTTATTTAGGTCTTTTTTGGTTTTGTTCTTTAGTTTCAGAGGTACAATTTAGTGATTCATCAGTTGCATATAACACCCAGAGCTCATTACATCAAGTGCCCTCTTTAATGTCCATCACCCAATTATCCCTCCCCCCCGACCTCCCCTCCAGCAACCCTCAGTTTGTTTCCTAGAGTTCAGTGTCTCTTATGGTTTGCATCCCTCTCAATTTTCATCTTATTTTATTTTTCCTTCCCTTCCCCTATGTTCATCTGTTTTGTTTCTGAAATACCATTTATGAGTGAAATCATATGATATTTGTCTTTTTCTGACTGATTTACTTCACTTAGCATAATACCCTCTAGTTCCATCCATGTTGTTACAAATGGCAGTAGGTCTTTATTATATCATCCATGTCTTTATTCCACATGTTCATTCTTTCCTCTAGTTTCTTGAACATACAGGTTATAGTCATTTATAGCCCTATAATCCCATATCCCTTTATTAGTTCTATTATTTGAGTCACGTAGTGGATTGTTGTTTTTTTTTTTTTTCTTCTCACTGTGGGTTGAATTCTTTGCTTCCTTTGCTTGTCTGGTAATTTTTTTTTTTTTTTTTAAGATTTTATTCATTAGAGAGATCACAAGCAGGAGAGAAGGGTAGAGGGAGAAGCAGACTTCCTGCTGAGCAGGGAGCCCGATGAGAGGCTCAATCCCAGGACCCTGGGATCATGACTCGAGCTGAAGGCAGACGCTTAACCCACTGAGCCACCCAGGCGCCCCGCTTGTCTGGTAATTTTTTATTAGATAGTAGACATTGTAAATTTTACTATACTAGAAGCTGGATTTTTGTTTTTACTTGTTTTGTTTTTACTTTTTTTATTTTTTAAAAATATTTATTAGAGAGAGTGTGTGTGAGCCAAGGGAGGGGCAGGGGGAGAGGGAGAGAATTTTAAGTAGTCGCAGTGCTGAGTGGGGAGTCCAACTTGGGGCTTGATCTCATGAAGCTGAGATCATGACCTGAGCTGAAACCAAGAGTCGGACATTTTAACCGACTGAGCCACCTAGGTGCCCCTTGTTTTTGTTTTTAAAAAATTAAGTATACTTGCCATACAATGTTATATTAGTTTCAGGTGTACAACATCATGATTCAATGATTCTGTAGGTTACTCAGTGCTCACCAAGGTAAGTGTAGTCACCATACATTATTGCAATGTTATGGACTGTATTTCCTGTGCTGTACTTTTATCTCCATGACTTACTTTTTTATAACTGGAAGTTTGTACTACTTAATCCCCTTCACCTATTTGGCTCATTCCTGACCCACCTTCCGTTTAACAACCACCAGTTTGTTCTCTTTGTTTTTTGCTTGTTCGTTTGTTTTTTTAGATTCCACAAATAAGGGAAATCATGTGGTTTTCTCTATCTGACTTTCTCTATCTGACTTACTTCACTTAGCATAATAACCTCTAGGTCCAACCATGTGTCACAAATGGCAAAATTTCATTCTTTCTATGGCTGGTAATATTCCATTGTGTGTATGTACCACATCTTCTTTATCTATTCATCAATGGATGGACACTGGGTTGCTTCCATATCTTTGCTATTGTAAATAATGCCACAGTACATGCTAGATAATTGCGTACACTTATATTCTCTGGGACATATTTATGTGGAAACTTTTAAGGGGGAGGGGCAGAGGGAGGGGGACAGAGAGAATCATTTTTTATTTTTTTTATTTTTTTTATTTATTTGACAGAGAGAGACACAGCAAGAGAAGGAACACAAGCAGGGGGAGTGGGAGAGGGAGAAGCAGGCTTCCCGTAGAGCAGGGAGCCCGATGCGGGGCTCAATCCCAGGACCCTGGGATCGTGACCTGAGCCGAAGGCAGATGCTTAATGACTGAGCCACCCATGCGCCCCAAGAATCTTTTTTATTAATTTAAATTCAATTAACATATAATGTATTAATTGGTTTCAGAGGTAGAGGTCAGTGATTCATCAGTCTTATATAACACCCAGTGCTCATTACATCATGTGCCCTCCTTAATGCCCATCACTCAGTTATCCTATCCCCCACCCTCTTCTGCTCCAGCAATCCGCAGTTTTTTTTCTTGTGATTAAGAGTCTCTTATGGTTTGTCTCCCAGGACAGAGAATCCTAAGCAGTCTCCATACTCGGCAGAGCCCAACATGCGGCTCGATCTCACAACCCTAAGATCATGACCTGAGCCGAAATCAAGAGTCGGTCGCTTAACCAGCTGAACCACCCAGGGGCCCCAGAAACTAATTATTTAGTATCTTGCTCTTAAGCTTTGTTAGGTGTGAGGCTGGATATGTGTTTGTCCTAGGGCTAGTGTTTTTCCTACTGAAACAAGATTCATTTTTCTGTAAAGAGTCAGCTACTAAATATTTTAGGCCTTATAGGCTAGAGAATCTCTGTCCCAACTACCTATCCTTTCTGTGGTGGTATGGAAACAACCATAGATAGTATTTAAATGAATGAGCATGGTTGTGAACTTTATTCTTGGATACTGTAATTTTAATTTCATAAGTTTTCAGTTGTCATGAAATACTACCTTTTGATTTGGGGGGGCTATCTCATAATGCAGAAACCATTCTTAGTTCTTGGGCTGTACAGAAATAGGAGGTGGATCAGATTGACCTCTGGGATGTAATTTGTTGGCCCCTGCTCTAATCAGTGCTATTTGATATATGAATATTTCTGTTCTGGCTCTTAGAGACAGGACTTTCTCAGTCTCTTAGACCTCTGTGGGCATTGGGCATTGTTCCTTCTGTTTCTTTTGAGTGATTCTTTCTGTGACCTTGGGTAGTTTACTCACATACTTGCACTGATCAGTACTTTGATATGAAGACTCAGAACCATTTTCAGATTTCCAGAGTGCCCTCTACAGCTTTCTGTTCTCTGTCACTGTACTCCATGATCTCTAGTTCATGTCTCTAGTTTGCCTTCTTGACTTCCAGCTTCATCTCTTTAATACAGGAAAATGACCAGGTTTTGACTGGGTCCTCCCTTTTTGCCTTTTACCCAGGTAGTACACTGGGGTGATTTTAGGGCTTCTCTCCTTTGTTTCTCATCTGTAATATTCATTTTCTTTTGTTGCTTCCTGTTTAATGTCTTGAGTGTCATTGTTTCATAGATTTTGTTGCATTGCTTAGTTGTTTCAGGCAGTAAGATCAATATAGTTCTTGTTACTCCATATTTATCACAAAGACAAGCGCATTACTCTTTTTTTTCCTTTTTCTTTTTTTAACTGTCATTTAAAGGGATTTGGGCAAGGGGTCAGCCCACCATCTTGATGTAATGTAACCATTACTGTATTTCTAGAAAATTAAAATTAAGGGAATCTTTTATTCCCTAAACGTGTATTGAGTACTTTTTGTATGCTAAACCCTTCTCTAGGTATTGTGAATAAAACTTCAGTGCAACTTCCATTTTAGTGGCCTCCAACTTTAGATGGTGAACATAATGTCTACTTGGCCTCCAACTTTAGGTGGTGAACATAATGTCTACTTACATGAAATAGGAAATATATATGTTCCTTAGGGACTTACTGGCTTGTGTGTATCATAACCAGGGTCCATGAGTCATTTAAAACATTTTAAGATGCCAATTTTAAATTTAAATAAATACACGTTTATTTGTTAAAATGTCACATAGGCTAACGGTGACATTGTATCATTGAATTTATATGAAATACTCTTAACCCACCATGGTAATTTCTTTTCCCCTTGCTGGTCAGATATTTTTATTGATAGTTGATGATAACCTTGCTAAGTAAAACACAGGAGATCTGAATAAATTCAGTTTGGTAAACAAGTATTTTAAAATATAGTATCTGTGGTGAGAAATAGTCTCAAACAAGGTGGTATAGAGTAAAAAACATGGCCTTCATTATTAACTGGGTTAGAATCTTAGTTTTGCCACTTGATATTGGTATGACCTGGGCAAGTTAATAATTTCTGAGCCTCTTCATAATGGAGACAATAATACCTCTGAAGTTGTTTCAAGGATCTAATATTAGTTCCTTTTACTTATGATATACTGTTGTTTCATTTAGTTAGTTCATGTATAAAAAATAGATTTATTTATAATGCATTCTTTAAATTCACATGATCTACTCAAGTCCTTTTTTTTCAAATTTTTATTTAAATTCTAGTTAGTTAACATATAGTATAACACTGGTTTCGGGAGTAGAATTTAGTGATTCATCACTTGTATATTACACCCAGAGCTCATCATAACAAGTGCCCTCCTTAATACCTCCCTTCATCAACCCTCAGTTTTCTATCATTAAGAGTCTCTTATTATTTGCTTCCCTCTCTCTCTTTCTTTCCTTCCCATATGTTCATCTGTTTTGTTTCTTAAATTCCACATGAGTGAAATCATATGGTATTTGTGTTTCTCTGACTGATTTTGCTTAGCATAATGCACTCTAGCTTCATCTATGTTGTTGCAAACACAAGATTTCATTCTTTTTGGTGGCTGAGTAATATTCCGTTATATAGATATACATACACACACATGCACACACACACAGATATATATGCCACATCGTCTTCAGTTGATGGACATTTGGTCTCTTTCCATAGTGTGGCTTTTGTTGATAATGCTGCTATAAACATCTTTTTTAGTTAGGCAGAGGAGGTTAGGCCTACCACTACTACGGCTTCCTGCCCCGAAGCAACTTTGGAGACACAGAACTAGGAAGAGGGAGTCTAATGAGAACCTGGAAGCCTCACTGAGTTGTGGAGGCAAAGATTGGAAGTTGTAGATGCTTAGGCAAATAGAAGTTGCATAGCCAGGTTTTGAAAAGAAAGGAGCTATGCAGAGAAAAGGACTCCAGAAATCTGTGTAGGAGCCACCTTGAGTCTGCTGCTGAATACTAGGATCATAAATGTATAAAGTGAAACTCTGTTAAGAGTTTCCAGGGGCTTAATAGCAGAATATCCAGGGGCTTATTAGCAGAACATTTACTGAGTTTACACAAGAGACGTTTAACTCTGACCAGACATAGTGGGTGAACCTTTGGAGTACTCAAGGCATTCAGTGGAGAACCAAGTGGGTTTGTTATATAGTAAAAACAGAAGAGTCCTCAGAGGGCTCAAATGGATCTATACATAACTGACTGCCAAAACAAAGTCTAACTCTCTTTACAGAATGATCACAAATACTCAACAACCAGAGTGTAACATTGGTATTTTCCAGCATCCAAGCATAAATTGTTAGATATGCCAAGAAGCAGGTCCCTTGTAACCCATGGCCAAGAGAAAAATCAGCCCAAAGAAACAGATTAGGAATGACAGAAGTGATGGAACTAGCAGACAAGGATGTTAAAATAGCTGTTATAACTGATAAATATATTTAAAGAAAAATATGAACAATAACAGAGAAATGGAAGATATAAAACCATATGGAATGTGTAGGTATGAAAAATAATACTATCTGAAATAAAAAATTAACAGCAGATTGGACAATGCAGAACAGACTAGTGAACTTGGAGATCTAGCTTAGACTATCTTAAGGTGGAAGCAGAGAAAAGAGGACTGAGAACAGTCAAATAACTCTTTTGTGTGTGGGACAATACCAAACAGAACATAACAAAATGTATTTGACATCCTAGAGGGAGGATGAAGTCCAAAATATTGTAAGAAATAATGGCTCGAAATTTTCCAAATTTGTTGAGAATTATGAAGTCACAAATCCAATAGTCTTAACAAACTGAATGGCCAAACACACACAAAAATACCAAGCCATAACAAATTCCTAAAAACCAGTGATAACGAATTTTGAAGGTAGCCAAAGAAGACATATGCAGAGAAACAATGAAGCCTTTTTATTATTAAAAACTATGCAAACTAGGAGATACTGAAATATTTTTAAAGTACTAATTGAAAAAAAAAACTATCAACATTTACTTATATAGCCAGGAAAATATCCTTGGAAAATGGGAGTATAATTATAAAAAACCTTTTCAGACAAAGAGAGTATGTAAGCTGCCTGACATGCATTTCAGAAGTATCTTCAGATGGCAAGAAAATGGATCAGATGAGAGCTTGGACCTAGATAAAGAGATGATGAGTGAAAGAAATGATAAATATGGGAGTAAATATAAAATACATTTTCCCTAGTTTTGAGTCTTTAAAAAAGACAATTGACTGCTTAAACAAAAATCATAATGTAAGTTTTACATGTTTAGAAGGAAAATGTATGGCAACTGTAGTGTTAAGGATGATAGCAGGGAAATGGAAATACAGTGTTGCAAGGGTAAAAAGCGTTCACATTTTACATGAAGTGGGACAGCATCATTTGATGTTACACTGTTGAGTTAAAGATGCATATTGTAAAACCTGGAGCAAACACCAAATATTAAAATAAAAAAGTATGCCTAATTAGCCAATAGTGGATAGTAAATAAAATGCTAAGGTATGTTCACTTTATTTTATTTCATTTTTTAAAAAGTATGTTCACTCTATGCAAAACACAGTAAAAGAAGGAACAAAGAAATGTTGGAATATGTAGTAAACAAATGGCAAGATTGTAGAATTAAATCCAGTTTTATCAACAATTTATAAATGGTTTTAATTGGGGTGTGGCAAACTTTTTCTGTAGAGCCAGATTAAAGAATATTTTAGGCTTTGTGGTCAATATAGTATCTAGTGAAACTGTTCAGTTCTGCCAGTATAGCATAAAAGCAACCTAGACAGTGTATAAATGAATAAGTATGGCTGTATTCCAATAAAACAATAGACACTGAAATTTGAATTTCATGTAATTGTCACATGTTACAAAATACTATTTTTAAAAGATTTATTTATTTGAGAGAAAGCGAGCAAGCATGTAGGGGGAGGGGCAGAGGGAGATGGGAGAGAGAATCCCAAGCAGACTCCACGCTGAGCACGGAGCCCGATGTGGGACTCGATCCCATCACCCTGAGATCATGACTGGAGCTGAAACCAAGAGTTGGACTCTCAACCAACAGTGTCACTCAGGTGCTGCCAAAATATTTTTTAAAGATTTTTGTTTTTAAGTAATCTCTACACGCAGCATGGGAGTTGAACTCACAACCCTGAGATCAAGGGTCACATGCTCTACCAACTGAGCCAGCCAGGCTCCCCACAAAATACTATTTTTTTTTCTTTTTTCCCCACCAACCCTTTAAAAAGGTAAAGTCATTCTTAGTTTGTGGGCTATACAAAAACAGATGACAGGGTGCATTTGCTTTGTGAGCCTTAGTTTGCTAGCCCTTGGCCTAAAACTTTTGTCTCTGATTTCGTTACCACTAGCCACCTGTGGATTTAAGTTAAAAATAATTAAAACTAACGAAAAGATATTGTCAGAATGTATAAAAAAAAAAGCCCAACTATATGCTACAAAAATCCACTTTAAATATAAAGATACAGTTTAAGATGAAAGGTTAGAAAATATATACTGTGCAAAGCTAATCATTAGAAAAATGGAATAACTATAGTGGTATCAGAAAATGGAGATGTCAGAACAAGAAACGTGAGGAGATACAGAAAGGGATATTTTGTAATGCTAAAAGGGTTAATTTATCAGGAAGTTATAAAAATTGCAGCGGTGTTTTCACCCAGTAACAGAACTGAAAAATAAGTATATAATCTAAAGGTGTAATTGGAGATTTCAGCATCTCTCTCAGTAATTGATGGTGCAGCTAGACAAAATAACTCCGAATATAGAAGACATGAGTGATGTTATCACAAACTGGATGTTAATAGACATTTCTAGAACGTTGTACCCAACAAAGTAGAAAACACAGTCTGTTAAAATGACTGATGATGCCTCAGATGTTGGTGAGGATGTGAATCAACTGGAACTCTTACACAGTAATTGTGAAAAGATTAAATAGTGCCAACTACTTTAGCAAAACGTTTGGGAGTTTCTTATTAAGTTAAGGCTGTATCTACCATACAACCCATCAGTTTCCATTACTATCTGCCCAAGAGAAATAAAAATGTATGTCCACACAAAGACTTGTACAAATGTTCATGGAAGCTTTACTTATAGCTATGAACTGGAAATAACCAGAACATTCATCAGATGATTGGATTAACAAATATATTCATACAGTGGGATACTACTCGCATTAAAAAGGAGTGGCCTGCTAAGCAATGTCCACAATAGCCAAACTATGGAAAGAGTGTAGATGTCCATCGACAGATGAATAAATAAAGAAGATGTGGTATACATACATATACAAGGTACTATTACACAGCCATCAAAAAAAGAAATCTTGGGGTGCCTGGGTGGCTCAGTTGTTAAAAGCATCTGCCGTCGGCTCAGGTCATGGTCCCAGGGTCCTGGGCTCGAGCCCTCCATTGGGCTCCCTGCTCAGCGGGAAGCCTGCTTCTCCCTCTCTCACTCCCCTTGCTTGTGTTTCCTCTCTCACTATGTCTCTGTCAAATAAATAAATAAAATCTTAAAAAAAAAGAAATCTTGCCATTTGCAGCGATGTGGATGGAACTAGAGGGTATTATCCTAGGCAATCAGACAGTTACCATATGATCTCACTGATATGTGGATTTTAAGAAATAAGGCAGAAGATCATAGGGGAAGAGAGGAAAAAATGAAACAAGATGAAACCAGAGAGGGAGACAAACCATAAGAGACTCTTAATCATAGGAAACAAACTGAGGGTTGCCGGAGGGAAGGGGTGGGGAGGGATGGGGCAACTGGGTGATGGACATATGGGAGGGTATATGTTGTAATGAGCACTGGGTGTTATATAAGACTGAATGAGTCACAGACATGTACCCCTGAAACAAATAATACATTATATGTTAATTGAATTTAAATTTTTTAAAAATTAAAAAAGTAGTGGACTGCCAATACATGGAAGACATGGCTGCATCTCAAAAACCTGCTGAGCAAAAAAAGCCAGACAAAATAAGTGCGTACAATATAATTCCATTTATATAAAACTCGAGAAGAGACAAAGCAATAGTGACAGAAGGCAGACCAGTGGTTGCCTGTGTCTGGGAGTGGGGTGACTGGAATGGGGTTCCAAGGGGACTGTTTAGTCATTCTCTTCTGTTTTGTGTTTTACTTATCTTAGTCTGTTCTCTTGTTATGTTGGAAGCTTACTCATTCATGAAAGCCAGTTCATGGTTGGCCACTTGTAAACTGGTAGCGTGGGTAAAGTTGATTGGGTGGCATAAATGCACATTGCCAAAATGTATATTCTGTTGTACATGTTTCCTTTAGAGGTTTTAGTTCATTGTTTTATATCTGGTTCATTAAGTATGAGCAAGAAACATGTATTTTTATTTATTCATTTGCTAGTCAGTCAGGTGCTAGAGTTAGGAGAGGTTCATGTTTATGAAAAAGTGTTGTTTTTTTTTTTTTTCTTTTTAAGTCCAAATCATCCATTCATTTAACAAATCTTTATCGAATGTGTGGTATGTGCTAGGCACTGTCCTAGGTGCTGAAGAGTCAGGCTTGTTTTATATTGGATAGAGTTGATCAAATAGGCATTTATGATACAGTGTGATGCATAAGTGAAATCATTTTGGGATACCCATCAGGGGCACTTAATCCTGATAAGATAAAAGCATGGATAAAAGAATGATTTCCCAAGGGAGCAACAACCAAATAACTCTGGGATGAATAGAGGTGGTTTGAAGATAGAGGGAACTGTACAGTTTCTAGACTGGAGTCTAGAAACAGTTATAGAATGTTTGGGAATTCCAAGAGGTTCAGGTGTTGAGCCATTAAACCAAGACTAACAACTCATTACTCTGGACTTTTTGTTACATGAGAAAAAGTAACCCCCTGAAGACACAATGGTAAGGTTTTTTTGTTACTTGAACATATCCTAACTAGCACAGTGAGACAGCATATTTAAACTGAAGCAAGGGGACTGATGAGATGCCTTAGGGACAAAAGATATGAAGTTCTAAAACAGAATTAATTTTCAACTAGAGGGCAGAAGTGTAGGGTCTGCGAAGAAATTTAAAAGGGCCCGAAGAAGTAAGAGGAGAAATCAGAAAAGTGGTGTCACAGGATGGCCAGGTTTCAAGAAGGAAGATGGGGTCACCAGTGTCACATGTTGCCAAATTAAGAAAACCAAAGCATCTATTTAGTTTAAATAATAGAAGTCAGATTATACTGGGTTTGGAGCAAATGGGACAGGTAAGAAAATGGGAGACTGAGTTCATAGGACATTTTTTTTCAGAATGATAGGAGGGCAGTGTGTGTTAGCTGGACGGGACTTTTTCAGAAAAAATCTACACAAATTTCTTAACTCTTACCTGTTGTTTGAGGCGAGCAATAGTTAAAAAAAAAAATCCATCGAAAGTCATACGTACATGAAAATATGTGTAAATTTAAAATTTTGTGGCTTTTCTGGAGACCCAGTCTTTAGTAAAGCACTCCTTCTATGAACTTTTTTTTTTTTGCCAACAATTGTCTTATTTTTACTTAGATTAGATTTTCTATACATAAGAACTAAGTATTGAGATAATGATGCTTCTTTGCCAACAGTGAAGAATAAGGGGTGGGGATGTTACTTTTCAACATAACTAAACAATCTCGATAGAACGTTTGCAAAAACGAAATTAAGATCTCAGCTATCCTGAACCAGTAGGAGGAAGAGTTGTTTATGTATTTAAAGATTTTATTTATTTGAGAGAGCGAGCACACAAGCGGAGGGAGAGGGAGAAGCAGACCCCCCTGCTGAGCAGGGAGCCTGACTCAGGGCTGGATCCCAGGACGCTGGGATCATGACTTGGCCTAAGACAGACGTTTAACCAGCTGAGCCACCCAGGCGCCCCGAGGAAGGGTTTTTTGAACTGGGATATGTCTTTGTCTTTTGTGTTGTCTGTAAACTTGTTAAACATATTTGCAGAGATTTTTATGTTTACATTTTTCTTAGGATGTCCATAGCTTTCATTCAAAACTAAGAGATCTTATGTTGGATTCCCCAACAAGCAGACCCTGAGACAAAAATATGAGTGCATGTAGTTTATTTGGAAAGCAATGCCAGGAATTACTGATAAGGAAAGAAAGTGAGACTGGGAAGGGGAAAAATTAATGCAGGGTGTGTTACCAAGCAAGTTAACATTATAGGCAATAGGAGCTGAATCTTCCTGTTGAGTTCTGAGAAAGTGTAGATCCTATCTCAGATTTATCCCAGCCAAGGGGTAGTGGAGCTTCAGTTACTGGTTCAGGTTGCTCTCAGGAAGAATTAACTCCCCTGCCCTGTAGTCAGAAAAAATTTGCACGTGGTTGCAGGTTGGCCTGCACTGGAATCTGGCAGTGAGGATAGAGGTAAGGTGCTGCCCGTGTCTGTTTGCTACAGAGGTAACAGTAACACTACAATGTAATTTCATTTCTTAGCTAATTTAAAATATTTAAAAATTGTTTGATGGAAATTCTAGGACATTAAGGAACTGCTAATTTTTAGGTAGTAGTAATAGTATTATGGTTATTTTTAAGAAGTTTTTATCCCTTAGAGATACACAATGAAGTATTTATGGATGAAATGATACCTGGAGTTTGGTTTAAAATAGCATATTGGTGTGGGAAAAGTTTCTTGGGCATATGTTGATCATTGCTGAGGTGGGGTGATGAGTTCATGGGTTTTATTATACTAGTCTATACTTGGGGATTTGTTTTAACATTTCATAATACAGTTTTTTTGTTTTTGTATTTTTTTCCTTTTGTTAAATTTGAGTATAATTAGCATACGGTATTATATTGGTTTCAGGTATACAATATAGTGATTCAAAAATTGTGTACATGATTTGGTGCTCATCACAATAAACATACTCCTGGGGTGCCTGGGTGGCTCATTCGTTAAGTATCTGCCTTCGGCTCAGGTCATGATCTCAAGATCCTGGGATCTAGCCCCGCATCTGGCTCCCTGCTCAGCGGGAGGCCTGCTTCTCCCTCTCCCACTCCCCCTGCTTGTGTTCCCTCTCTTGCTGTCTCTCTCTGTCAAATAAATAAATAAAATCTTAAAAAATACTCTTGGATGCCTGGGTGGCTCAGTCATTTAAGCATCTGCCTTCAGCTCAGGTCATGATCCCAGGGTCCTGGGATCCAGTCCCGCATTGGGCTCCTTGCCCAGTGGGGAGTCTCCTTCTCCCTCTGTCTGCTGCTCCCCCCGCTTGTGCTCTCTCACACTCTCTCTCTGACCAAAAAAAAAAAAAAAAAGTAAAACAAACAAAAAAAAACACACACTTGATCCCCTTCACCTGTTTCACCCATCCCCCCACATCCCTTCACAACCCGTTCTCTATATTTAAGAATCTGTTCTTTGTCTCTTTTTGTCTGTTTTGTTTCTTAAATTCCACATACGAATGAAATCATATGGTATTTGTCTTTGATGGACTTATTTTACTTGGCATAATACTCTGTAGGCCCATCCATGTTGTTGCAAATGGCAAGATTTGATTCTTTTTTGTGGCTGAGTAATACTCCATTGTATATGTACCACATCTTTATCCATTCATCTTTGGATGGACACTTGGGTTGCTTCCATTTCTGGATATTGTAAATAAGACTGCAATAAACATAAACATAAGGGTACATAAATCTTTTCAAATTAGTGGTTTTGTTTTCTTTGGGTAGATACCCAGCAGTGGAATTACTGGATCATATAGTAATGCTATTTTTACCATCCTGTTTTCCACAGTGGCTGCACCAGTTTGCATTTCTTTTTTTTTTTTTTTTAAGATTTTATTTATTTGACAGAGAGAGAGAGAGAGAGCACAAGCAGGCAGAGAGGCAGGCAGAGGGAGAGGGAGAAGCAGGCTTCCCGCCAAGCAGGGAGCCCGATGCGGGGCTTGATCCCAGGGTCCTGGGATCATGACCTGAGCCGAAGGCAGCCGCTTAACCAACTGAGCCACCCAGGCGCCCCACCAGTTTGCATTTCTACCAACAGTGCACGGAGGTTCCTTTTTCTCCACATCCTCATCAACACTTGTTATTTTTTATGTTTTTGATTTTGGCCACTCTTACAGGTATAAGGTGATACCTCTTTGTGGTTTTGATTTGCATTTCCCTGATGATTAGTGATGTTCAGCATCTTGGTTTGAGTTTGTTTTCTTCTAAAATGTCTAGTGGTACCATTTTGCTGAGTAGAAAGATCTCTGTCTAAAGTTAAAAAAGTTCAGGGTCATATGAATGGTTAAATAACTAATATAAGACTGCAAAAAACACATGCACTATTTTTTCCTTAAATTGTAGTTATCAAATGTTCCACTTGAAAGAATGACCCAGGCGCCCCCAGAACCTATTTTTTATTGCTCTTGTTTTGCTGATGCTTCAATTGAATTTACTTAAAAATCACCAACATTTTGGGGCACCTGGGTGGCTCTGTCGGTTAAGCTTCCCCAGGGTCCTGGGATCGAGCCCCACGTTGGGCTCCCTGCTCAGCGGGGAGTCTGCTTCTCCCTCTCCCTCTGCCTGCCTCTCCCACTGCTTGTGCTTGCTCTCTCTCTCTGTCAAATAAATAAATAAATCTTAAAAAAATATCACCAACATTTTATTCGGATTCTCTGGTTTACTTATTGATCATTTTTAGCAGTCAGCTGGCTGGCCCCCAAATAAGGTGTCAGCATTTTGCTTTTAATAAGACATGATCACCATCTGGTGGTGAATAACAGTAACTTGGTTTGTATTGCTTTACAGTTTATAATAGTGTTTTCATGTACATTTTCTCATTTATTGAAATAACTGTAGAAATTACAATGAACCCATTTCTGCTAAGATTTCAAGAAACTCTGAGATGACATGTTACTCATCTATTTCTCTCTGCTTGTTAAATGAATGTTGATTGAAGGAAAAGTGTGAACTGGTCACTTGTTAGCAAGGAATAAAGACAATATACATTTCACAAAGAAATGGAGGTTTTTTGTTTGTTTGTTTTTTGTTTTTTTAAGTAAGTTCTCTGCCCAGTGTTGGGCTTGAACTCACAATTGTGGTATCAAGAGTTGCATGCTCTACTGACTGAGCCAGGCAAATGTCCCCGAAATGGAATTCTTTTTAAGTTCATAGTTCTGCAGAATTGTCTTTAAAAGAAATACCAAGCTGATTTCATAACACCTAAAATCATGGCATTGGATCATGAAGGCATCTTGTAGTGCGCTGCTCAAGGTTTTAGATATAGTATGGCGTGTACAAGCCTGGCATTTTATAGATATCTGGTATTAGGAAATCACGTACATGTAGGTATTTTGTTTTTAAGGTTTATTTATTTATTAGAGAGTAGGAGAGGGAAGGGGAAGAGGGAGAGAGAAACTTAAGCACACTTCGCATGCTGAGCAAAGAGTCCGATACAGGGCTGGATCTCAATACCCTGAGATCATGACCTGAGCCAAAACCAAGAATCGGATGTTTAACCCACTGTGCCACCTAGGTTCTCCCCTTCCGCCCCACTTTTAAGTAATCTGTAACCCAATGTGGTGCTCAAACTCATGACCCCAGGGATCAAGAGTCAGATGGATGGTCTACTGACTAAGCCAGCCAGGTGCCCGCACATAGGTTTTTTTTTTTTTTAAGATTTTATGTATTTGTTTGAGAGGGAGAGAAAGAGAGTGAGTGAGAGCCCAAGAGCAGGGGGAGGGAGAAGCAGACTCCCCGCTGAGGAGGGAGCCCAACCCTGGGCTCCATCCCAGGACTCTGGGATCATGATCTGAGCTGAAGGCAGTAGCTTAACTGACTGAGCCACCCAGGTGCCCCAGTATTTCTTTAAACATAACAGACTTCATTATTTGCTCCTGGATACACATTTCAATGGGTACATTCACCTCTTCCATTTCTTCCCTCAAAAGGGAGAGAAAGGGAAAAAAATAAACTGCAAATAAGTTGTCTTGAGTTAGTGATATCACCTGATGACTCACACAGCAAACTGAAGCCCAAAGCCACTTTTGCCATCATTTTCGTCTCTTTCTCAGAACTCTCCTGCATACTGTTAGTTTACATAATTTCTTTCTCTCTCTTTTTTTTTTTAGAGAGGGAGAGAGAGATAGAGACAGAGAGCGGGAAAGGAAGGGGAGGGGCAGAGAGAGAGGGAGAGAGAGAATCTTCAGCAGGCTCCATGCTTAGCGAGGAGCCAACGCAGGGCTTGATCTCTCAGGACCCTGAGATCACGACCTGAGCCAAAATCAAGAGTCCGACACTTAACCGCCTGAACCACCCAGGTGCCCCTCTCTTTGACCCCCGTAGCAAGTCTCTTTTTTTCCAGAAGCTGCAGAACTGTTTTACTTTCCACCCTCTCTCTCTGTTGCTTTCCTTCTCTATTTTCTTGTCTATTCCAGTTCGTCAAATCGTTGAGTCAATCAGGAACTGTGCTTGGTACTGAGAGTACAGTTATGAAAAAGGCAGTTTGTTCTGGCCTCTGTCTTCATGGAGCTTAAATCTAAGGATGGGAGTGAGGAAGAAGAGGAGATAGCTGGTAGATAATTACAACGTGAGACCTAAAGTTAATTAAGACTATATGATGTCAGTATTGCCCTCACTAAGAGTATATACTATTGTGGATTTTTTTTTAAAGATTTTATTTATTTATTTGAGAGAGAGAATGAGATAGAGAGAGAGAGCATGAGAGGGGGGAGGGTCCGAGGGAGAAGCAGACTCACTGCTGAGCAGGGAGCCCGATGTGGGACTCAATCCCGGGACTCCAGGATCATGACCTGAACTGAAGGCAGTCGCTTAACCAACTGAACCACCCAGGCGCCCTATTGTGGATTTTTATAGTTACAAGTTTTCCAGAAAGCAATTTATAAGTGGAGTGACTATTTTAAAATTTTAACTGTAAGGATAGATTGGAAAGTAATGGTGATGGTTGCACAATGTTGTGAATCTAATTAATGCCACTGAAATGTACACTTAAAAATGGGTAAAATGGCAAATTTTGTGTTATTTGTATTGTACCACAATTTAAAAAGTTAATCATGTAATCTAAGAAAACCCATTGATTTGTATACTTTATATGGATGGATTATATTTTATTTGTATATGTGTATATATATATATTTATGTGTATATATGAATTATATCCAGTAAAGTTGTTACAAAAAAAAGAATGGATTGGGAGGAGTAGAAATAGTCTCTCTGTTGCCACAGCATCTACTAGCTGAATTACAGTTTAGAAATAACTAATGTACATGGGCAGGAGCCACCCAAGATCAAAACCCAGAAACGGAGCTGTGCAGAAGGGTGGCTTGATTGATGTTAGGTCTTCTGAACTGCTTCTCTATTTGTTACTTTAAGAAACATTAGAAAGAGCCCTGGGCTTGGAAGGTTTGGGCTCTTGATTGGCTTCTGCTTGGTGGTGGACAATTCATATCACATCTTAGTTACTAAATTTTCTAGTCTGTCAGAGAGTGTGAATTAGATCATGCTTTCAGTTCAGAAATTCTAAGATCCTATGATTATTGTGTTATTATTAGGCAAATACTTGCCTCAGTACCTAGCCATAGGAATTTAATATTAGAGCTGGAGGACTTTAGATCAACTCCCTTTATGGGCGAGAAAATTGACGTTTGTACCTCTTTTGCCTCACTTTGTCTAGTGCTTTTCATAATATACAAATAATATAGCTTTTAAGTATTAGTTGAAATACTAAGTTCAGACTTAAGTGAAATGTGAACATTTGAAATGATGAAGAGTATCAGAAATAAGACATGTTACAAATAGATTTATTTGACTTTATTAAATGTCTGTGTGTATATGTTTCTTTCCTAATTTAGGAGGAGTATAATTTAACAAAAAGTTGTGGTTTCTGCTTTTAAACATGAACAAATTAGTTGGGATCATATGGAAGACAAATATATTGTAGCCACTTCCTGAGATCAAGATTGGTGAAGGTGCTTGTTAAGAAGCTTTCTACATTTTGCACCTTGCCTTGAAGGCACTTCTCTTCATCTCTACTGCTGCAGCCTTAGTCCAGGCTATCATTACCTTTTGCCTGAAGTGTGGCTATAGCCTCCTAATTAGTCCTCTTTGCTTCCCTCTCATTCATTCATCATAGAGCAACCAAAGTGACCTCCACATATCCTTTACCTTTTTAAATTATGAAAAATGTGAAACATATAAAAGTAGAAGGTTGTATAATGAACTTCCATATATCCATCATCCCCTTCAGTACAATTTTATGATTTTGTTTCATCTGTAACTCCACCTACCCAGACACCACCCCTCAAGACCCCCCCTCCACTGCCTAGATTATTTTGAAGCAGATCCTAGACACAGAATGATCTTTTTAAAAACTTGGATCATGAAACTTTCCTAAATTCCTTCGAGTTCTCATTACACTAAGAATAAAATACAAACTCTTTACATGGCTCCCAAGGCTTTATAAGATTTGACCCTTGTTCACTTCTCCAGCCACACTGGTAGCTTTTGGCTGCCTCAGGACCTCTTTACAGGCTAGCATATTCTTCTTTTCCTTGGCTTGGTTGGCTGCTTCTTTAAGGTCTCATCTTTATTAGAGAGCCTTTCCCTGATGATTTTACCCTATGTAAAGTGTTTCCCTAGAATGTTAGCAACTGCTGCATCTAGGTGAAGGGCGTACTAGTCTTTCAACTTTTCACTGTGTTTGAATTTGTTGGAGGAAAAGTCCTCCTCTTAAATACTATCACATCACTGTTTCTTTCTTTTTTTTTTAATATTTTTATTTATTTGAGAGAGTGAAAGAGAGCATGAGTTGGGGGGAGGAGCAGAGGGAGAGAGAGAAGTATACTCTCCGCTGGAGCAGGGAGCATCACATGGGGCTCCATCCTAGGACCCTGAGATCATGACCTGAGCTGAAGACAGATGCTTAACCGATTGAGCCACCCAGGTGCCCCTATTTCTTTCTTTTTAAATTTGTTTTGGGTCTTTCTCTCCCTTCTCCCCTCCATACCCCTTAAGTCCTTTATGGTTATTAAATTGAGTAGAGAGAAAAGAGAGAAGGGAAATAACATCTGATTAGAGTTGAAGGCAAATGGTCCTGGAAGCCATTGCCTCAAGTATCTCAGATTCCCTCTGCCAGGATGCTGTTCCTTAAGTAAAAGGAAAAGGAAACCCTTTAAAAACTGACTAATGTGAGTGTGGCTTACATCCTCTTACCCAGAGAAAGGCCTTTCCTCTCCATAAAGCAACATCTACCTTCTCCTTCAGGAAGGAGTGCAGAATTGCATGGTTATCCAACCATGCTGATATTTGCAGTACACTGATTACTTTCTTTGTAGCAGAGACATTTTCAGTTTTGGTTCTGAAATAATCTGAACCATGTTTGGTTTCTCCACCTATAAGGGAACAGCAGTGTGGTTCTAAATGAAACTCACAAACCTAAAGTAGAGTAGCAGATACCCCTTGGTTTGTCTGCCTGCGTAACAGCTCTTCTTGGATTTATTTTTTCCCATCATGGTAATAAGCTGAGTTTGACGATTTATATTATACTTACTTGGCATCTCTGAACTGTTGTTTTTCAGAGAGTGGCCTGAGTTACAGTTCATTGTCTCAAGCCGTTTGCTTTTCAGAAAATTTTAGAGTGATTGATTAAATGAATTATTTGAAGGTAAACTGTATAAAAACCTAACAGTTATTTCAAGGATCAAGTGGTCTGTGGGAATTGTCTCATAATTGCTAAAGCTGTGCTCCCTCAACAGAGTTTGTGAAGACTGGGCAGCAAGTATAAGTTTGTTATAAGGTTATCTTTTAATCATTGTATCTGAAACCAGTGTTCTTTGATCAGTGACCCAATATGAAATCAACCGTTTTTGTGACAAAGTGTATCTTTGCTTACAAGCATGGAGGACGTTTAAGTAAAAGACTTTATTGAGAAATGAGAAGAATTCTAACATGTAGTTATTATGAGCTACTGTAAATTTCGAGCACTTAGAAAGCAGAATTATAAGTACTAAGACTAGAACTGTAAAAGCAGCATCATTCTTAAGACTTGGTGCTGAGAAGATGCTTTAGAAAAATGTCCAAATATAGAACATCTTTGGGTGATTGGATCAGAAACGCGGTCTGGGATTCTACCACTTTCTGCTGCTTCATGCCTACATCATCTTGGCAGGGCCTTCATGAATTCACAGGGCCCTGACCTCTTCTTCTGCTTCAGAATCTTTCACCTCCTGAGGCCTTGTGAAAGAAATAGGTCAGTTAAAGGTTATATATCAAACTATCATGTGAAAGGTAGAGATCTTAGTTCAGTTGTGACAAAACCTGTATTTATCAGAATGACACAAAGTTGGCTAACAGATATATCAAAAGAAAGAAGTTAATAATTACCTAATATTTGGGCAGTGAGATATTTAGAAAATGTTCCAGGTGATAAATAAGTGAATTTACAGATTGTCACTGTGTGTTTTAGAAAACGATCCTATGTTTTAAAAATATGATTGATGATTTATAGCTGCACTGTCCAAAGTCTTAGCCACTTGCCACGTGTGGATATTTAAATTTAATTTAAAAAATTTAAAGTGTAGGGGCATCGGGGTAGCTCAGTCAGTTGGGCATCTGCCTTTGGCTCAGGTCATGATCCCGGGGTCCTGCTCCACGGGGAGCCTGCTTCTCCCTCTCCCACTGCCTGTTTCTCCCTCTCCCTTTGCCTGCCGTTGCCCCTGCTTGTGCTTGCTCACTCTCTGTCAAATAAGTAAAATCTTAAAAAAAAAAAATTAAAAGTGTAGTGCTTCAGTTTTATTAGCCATGTATCAAGTGTGCTGTAAAATCACATGTAGACTATTTCCATCATCATAGAATGGTCTGTTGAATAGACAGAGTATGGGAATTTTAATATTTTGAATTTAACTATGATGGTTAATTTCTCTGTTGAAGTTTTTGCCTGTTTCTTACCAATTGACAAAATTTTAAGAGCTACTAATGTCCATAAAGGTCCTCAGCTTGTCGGTTCTATTTGTTTTTTTTTTTTAATTTAAATTGAATTAGCCAACCTATAGTACATCACTAGTTTTAGATGTAGTGTTCAACAATCCATCAGTTGCGTATGACACCCAATGTGTCATTTCTATTTGTAACAAAAAATATAAGCAAATCGGATGTTAACTTAGACTTATTTGGTGATCGTTTTGCAGTATATACACATATTGAATTATGTTGCATATCTGAAATTAATATAATGTTATGTCAGTTATATCTCAAAAATGTAAGTAAATTATTAGCAAATTGTGGGTTATAAATTTTAGTTTTAAATACACCAGCTCTGTATGATCCACTACAGTAGCCACTAACCATAAGTGGCTCTTGAGCACTTGAATGTGGCTAGTGTGAAGTGAGGTGTGCTGCAAGTATAAAATACACAGTATGTTTTGAATACTTAGTACAAAAAAAAAGACGTAAATTGAGTGAAGGGAGTCAAAAGGTACAGACTTCTAGCTATAAAATTAATAAGTCATGGGAATATAGTGTACATCATGGTGACTGCATTTAGTAATACTGTATTGCTTGTTAGAAAGTTGCTAAGAGAGTAAATCTTAAAAATTCTTACCACAAATTTTTTATAGGCATGTAAGGCAGTAGATGATAACTAGACTTATTGTGGTGATCATTTTACAATGTATACAAATATTGAATCACTGTGTTGCACAGTTGAAACTAATATAATGTTATATGTCATTTATGCCACAATTTAAAAAAGAAATTAAAATATCAAGTGAAGAAAATGTAAAATACCTGATATTTTAAATCCTCACTATATATTGAAATAACGTTGGGATATATAGTGTTAAATAAAATACATTATTAAAGTTAATTTTGGCCTCTTTATTTTTATGAATGAACTACTAGAAAATTTGAAATTATGTGGCTCATCTTATATTTCTCTTAGACAGTGCTGTGGAAGAGCCAGTGCTCTAATAAGCAAATCAAGTAATATATAATTTATTTCTACACACCTAAATCAACAGGGACTATATTTGTCAAGTGGGCTGAAAACCATTTTTTGGGCATATATTTATTTCTGCCCTGTTAGATTTTTAGAAATAGTACCAATTTTATAAAAATGTTTTTTGTGATTTTATATATCTGTATGATATGGAAGACGTACATAAAACACTGATGTAAAGCTTTAGCGAATTGCTAAGGGAGTGATACAGGCAGTATGAATACTTGGGCGTTCCAAGGACAAACATGTTGCCGGAATCATTGGAAGGCTATCACAGAGACTTTGGACCTTTTATTGATGAGACACTGAAAGAGAAATATGATTCAAGTGGGGAGAAAACAGTAAGCTGGAGGGCTTAAATAAAGCCCAGATAGGTAGTTGTCTGGGTATGTGAACAGGCCAGAATGATCTGAATCAAGGATTTCCGTGTAAAAGTGAGAGAGAAGGATTGGAGAGTTAGGTTTGAAATTTTAAGACTCTGAGGCTACGGTAAGGAATCTGGATGAGTTTAATATAGGAATTTAGGAGGCAGAAAAGGTGTCAGTGAATGAGAAGTGTTATGAAAATAGTATTTTTGGAAGGTTGGTTTGGTTATAAGGGATTATCATAGCTATTTTTCTGAAGTGAGACAGTACAGTGATATCCTGGAGAAATTGGGGAAAAGAGGGAGCAGAATTGAGATGTATGAAGGCAGAATCATCAAGACCGTTGTGTTTGGGGAAGGCAGAAAAGGAGAAATTGAAACAGGCTGTGGTTCCCCAAGTACCACAACAGAAGTAAAAATAAAGATGTTTTAGCTTTATGTAATGTTGGTTTTTGTACTTTGAAAACTGTAAGATAGCTAATGTAGCCCTTTCCAGATGAGGAATTTGACATTTGGTGTTTAAAGAACTTGACCAGAAGAATCCTGGTCACCTTGTATTAAGTGGTAGAGCTGACACCTGAGCCCTGGTCTTTTTTTCCTGCTGTGTTGTCATTGGCATCTACTCAGTTGCCTAGCCAGTGCCTAAGGTTTTCTTGACTTTCTCTATAGCTTTGCATAGCCAGTCAGTCACTAAATTGTATTATTTGTTTCCTAAACTTTTCTCAGATCTGCCCAGTTCTGTCTATACCACCTCTACCTAAGTTCAGGTTACTCCCATCTTTCTGGGTTGATATTTTCCAGAATTTACATTTAATCTCTGCCTTGCATCCCGCCTCCTAAAACAAGCAAGCGAATAAAAGCAGTCTGTTTTCCTACAATTCAATTGCTTTCTAAAATGCAGAGAGCACTCTCTTGCCTAAACTTTTAAATAAACTGTAAACTTCTTTGCCTGGACATCATCTTTATGATCATGCCCTTTTTTTGTGCCCATGCCTCCACTTCCATGATCATTTTATTTTTCAGTCTTTTGTATTTGCTATTACTTCCGTAAGTAATGTCCTTTACCCTCTTTTCTCTCCTCCACCCTCAATCCCAAATTTAGGTTTAGACTTAGTATAATAGTCTGTCTACTTGTGTATAACCACTCCTCCTATGCTTCTCCCCATCTCCACCTCCAACCCCCCCACTGTCTAACCCCCTAAGACTCACTTAAGTAGGCTCATTAAGGGTAGAGACTTTTTCTTGTTTATTAGTAGTGGTCCCACAGAAATTTGTTGAATGGGTGAATTTTTTTAAATTTTTTTATTATGTTAATCACCATACATTACATCATTAGTTCTTGATGTAGTGTTCCATGATTCATTGTTTGTGCATAACACCCAGTGCTCCACGCAGAACATGCCCTCCTTAATACCCATCACCAGGCTAACCCATCCCCCCACCCCCCTCCCCTCTAGAACCCTCAGTTTGTTTTTCAGAGTCCATCATCTCTCATGGTTCGTCTCCCCCTCCGACTTACTCCCCTTCATTCTTCCCCTCCTGCTATCTTCTTCTTTTTCTTTTTTCTTAACATATCTTGCATTATTTGTTTCAGAAGTACAGATCTGTGATTCAAAAGTCTTGCACAATTCACAGCGCTCACCATAGCACATACCCTCCCCAATGTCTATCACCCAGCCACCCCATCCCTCCCACCCCCCACCACTCAGCAACACTCAGTTTGTTTCCTGAGATTAAGGGGTGAATGTTTTTATACTTCAAGGTCATTTCAAGTTAAAATTGGCTTTAGTGGAGAATGAAGAGTCTGAAAGAATCACTGAAAATTAGTCCATCATTTCCCAACCTGTCTTTAGAGCACTTGTGTCCTAAGATAAGGTAGTGTATGTTTCACACACACAAAAATTCCATGATAAGATATATTAGGGAATGTGCAGATTATATCCTTTTCTTGGATATTCACAGTACACATAAGATCAGTCAATAAAGACGTCAAGAAGTACTGCAGTAAAACCACAACAGCAACAACCAAACAACTGTTTTTTGGATTCAGTATTTTTCTATTGTACTTGATTATAAAACCTTTTTAGAAAGTATACCTCCAATTTCTCTTAGGTTACTAGTGGTATTTGGTATTTGGGAAATGCTAAATTTGATAGGCATATATATGTGTCCTTTATTTCCCTCAAGTCTAACTCATGTAATTAAACAACATAATCAGATCATGCCCAAGGGATATATGGAACTCTGGTTGTGTACAGTTAGAAGAGAAAACCTGAGGGAAGATAAAACAATCTTCAAATACTTGAAGGTTCCAACAGAAGAGGAATTGAAAGTATTGTCTTTGAAGCTAGAGAATAAGAGTAAGAACCAGAGGGCGCCTGGGTGGCTCAGTTGGTTAAGCGACTGCCTTCGGCTCAGGTCATGATCCTGGAGTCCCGGGATCGAGTCCCGCATCGGGTTCCCTGCTCAGCGGGGAGTCTGCTTCTCCCTCTGACCCTCTTCCCTCTCGTGCTTTCTCTCTCTCATTCTCTCTCTCTCAAATAAATAAAATCTTAAAAAAAAAAAAAAGATAATTTAGAAAAGAGTAAGAACCAGAGAAGGAAGGTATAGGAAGGCAGATTTTGACCACATCTAAGGCTAGCTTTCTAATAACTAGAACTTCAGAAGATAAGTCAGTCTTCTGTCCCTAAAGGTTGTCAGGTGACAATCCATAGGGATGCTATAAAGGACTTTAGCACTTAGAGAAGGTATAGATTGAAAGAGTAGTTTTGTGAAATAGTTTGAAAACCATTAGACTCTATTTCTGAGATATTTATCAA
The DNA here is from genome assembly GCF_009762305.2 of Zalophus californianus. Classification (NCBI taxonomy): domain Eukaryota; kingdom Metazoa; phylum Chordata; class Mammalia; order Carnivora; family Otariidae; genus Zalophus; species Zalophus californianus. The sequence continues at coordinate 54,499,015 of NC_045605.1, forward strand.
CTTGGAATTTATATTCCTTGATTCTTTCCTAATTCAATAGATTGGATCTATGTCTTGGTTTGCAATAAGAGTAAATTATTCCAAATATGTGTTATGAGAAATAAACACTAGTAGAAATTTTACTTGTATGGTTAAAGGCTTTTACTTGATAGTATTTTTTTTTTATGGGCTTTATTTTTTAGAGCAGTTTTAGATTCACAGAAATAAAGAGCACAAAGTACAGAGAATTCACATATACCCTCTTCCCCAACACATAGAACCTCCCCACTATCCACACCCTGGCACCACAGAAGTACATTTGTTACAATTGATGAACCTACAATAACACATCATCATCACTCTAAAAATCCACAGATTACATTCAGGTTCATTCTTTTCTTTTTTTTTAAGATTTTTTATTTATTCGTTTGAGAGAGAGCGAGTGAGAGCACGAACAGGGTGGAGGGTCAAAGAGAGAGGGAGAAGCAGGCTTCCCACTGAGCAGAGAGCCCAATGTGGGGCTCGATCCCAGGACCCCAGGATCATGACCCGAGTCTAAGGCAGACACTTAACCAACTGAACCACCCAGGCGCCCCTCAGGTTCATTCTTACTTGATAATACTTTGAAAGAAAATGTGAATGAATATTCCTTCTCATCTTTAAGAGAGTGGTTTTCAGTTATTTCTTGCCCTAGTTTAGTCTTTTCTGATTCAGGGTTTAAGAGAGAGCTAACATCAGCATCATCTATTTTGAAAAAGTATTCAGGGTTGGGGAAAGGTCTTTTTTTTTTTTTTAAGATTTTATTTATTTGGCAGAGAGAGAGAGAGCACAAACAAGAGGGGTGGCAGGGAGAGGGAGAAGCAGGTACTCAATCCCCAGAATTCCTGGGATCATGACCTGAGCCGAAGGACGCTTAACTGACTGAACCACCCAGGTGCCCTGGGAAAGTTCTTTTTTTATCATCTTAAATGTTTGTAAACATTTTATTCTGCTGGTTAACAGTATTTTTTTCTTTTTTTAAGTACCAAAAGAATTGGTGGAGCTCCATTTGAAGTTGATGAGGAAGATTGGCAAATCTGTTACAGCAGACAGATGGGAAAAATATTTAATCAAGGTAAATATTAAAAACTAACCTCTGTTACTGAAATATTACTTTAGCATAAATTGATGTGTTTCATAATATGCTTAACTTTTAAAATGGTCTACTAAAAATTGCAAAATATGACTTAGAAATCCATATAATTATTATTAGTATGTGATTCTCTTCTGCAGCTACTAAGCCATAGTCTTGAGTCCTAAGGTTAGGTTTCAGAGGTGTTCTGTTTCTTTTGTGCCTAACACTGTGTGCCCAGGACTTTTCATGTCTTCTCTCATTTAATCCTTAAAATCATCCTGATGGAATCAAGTAAGACATAGATAAGGCAAAGAAAGTTGTCATTTTTCCTTGAGATCACACAGTATGCATAGACAGAGCCAGAATTTGTCTGTTACTTAAAAGGTAAAATGTCCTAACACCTTTAAGTCAAATATAGGAGACTTCGAAGTTACCAATAAGGCCAAATCTATTCTCAGTGAGAACAACCTGGGAAATCAGAAAAGTGTTGCTTTATGATAAACCCTATTAAAGGCAAGACCATTTAGGAAAAATTGTCTGAAATTGCATCCAAACCTTGAAAACTACACAGGTTTTGGAAGCCTAAGCTGATGTATATACCTACCTCCATGATATCTTTGGGAGTATTTTGCATTCTATAACATACCAGAAGGTTAGGTGATATTTTCTGGTATTTTGAAAATGATGTAATTTTCTTATGTTTTGAAAAATGTATGTGTTTATATACCCATGTATTTTCATATCTGCTTTCTTTTGTGGGGAGTTGTGTATGTGACTTTAGAGCACTATGAAAAGAGGAACCATCAGGGAACAAGAGTTGGCTTGTTTTTACTATAAAAATCGCATGTACTTTTCCAGTTATCTTTGCTGTATTATACACCATTCTGAATTAAGTGACATGAAACAATAATCATTTTAATCAGCTCACTGATTCTCTGAGTCAGAAATTAAGAAAGAATCAGTGCTTTGTTCTTTTTTTTTTTTTTTTTTTTTTAAGTAGGCTCTGCACCCAGCATGGAGCCCAATGTGGGGCTTGAACTCACAACTGAGATTGAGACCTGAGCTGAGGTCAAGAGTCAGTGCTTAACCGACTGAGCCACCCAGGCACCCCAGTACTTTGTTCTGTTTTATGCCTGAATAATGTTCCATCATATGCATATACCACTTTTTATTTATCAACTTACCAGTTTATGATATTTGGCTTGTTTACATCTTTTGGCTATTATGAAAAGCGTTGCTGTGAACACTTACATAGAGGTTTGGGTAGACATGTGATTTATTTCTTATATCTAGAGTGGAATTGCTGGGTCATATGGTAATTCTATGTTTAACTGTTTGAGGAACCGCCAGACTGTTTTCCAGAGCTGCACCATTTTACATTACCACTAAGGATTTATGAGGGTTCCAACTTTTCCACATCCTTCCTCACCAACACTTATGATTGATTGATTGATTTTAACCATCCTAGTGGGTGTAAAGTGTTCTCATTGTGGTTTTGATTTGCATTTTCCTTATGACTAAATGATGGTGAGCATTCTTTTCATATGCTTGTTGGCTGTTGTATATCTTTGGAAAAATGCCTACTCCTATCCTACATTGTTTAGTTGGTTGGTTGTCTTTTTGTTCTTGAGTTTAAAGAGCTCTTTATATATTGTGCATACTAGACCCTTACCAGGTATATGATTTTGCATACATTTTCTCCCATTTTGTGTGTTGTCTTTTTACTATCTATGTAATGTTCTTCATGCACAAAAGTTTTAATTTTGATGAAATCCAATATTTTTTTTTCTTTGTGGCTAGTGCTTTGGTGTCATAACTAAGAAACCATTGCCCAACCCAAGATCATGAAGATATCCTGTAATCTATACTAACAGTTCTGTACGTTTGACTTTTATGTTTAGATCTATGGTCTCTTTTAGGTTAATTTTTGTATATTTTCAATATTGTTTTGGCTATTCTGTTTCCCATGCATTTTCTTAATGAGTTTAAGTATCAGCTTGTTTATTTCTGCAAAAATGCTAGCTATGATTTAGATAGGGTTAGGTATAATCTGTAGATAAATTTGGGGAGTATTAGCTTCTTAACAAAAATAAATCTGATCCATGAAAATAGGATGCCTTTCAAAATATTTAGGTCTTTAATTCCTTTCAAAAACATTTTGTAGTTTACTGAGTCCAGTACTACACTTAATTTGTTCAATTCCTTAGTATTTTCTTGGTTTTGATGCTGTTATAAATGCAATTATTTTCTTAATTTCATTTTCAGATCATTCATTGCTAATGTTAGAAATACATTTAATTTTTGTATCTTGCAATTTTGCCAGACTTGATTATTAGCTCAAATAGTTTTATTGTGGATTTTTAAGATCTTCTGTATATAAGATTATGTCATCTGCACATCTAGGTAGTTTTACTTTCTCCTTTGCAATCTGGAGACCCTTTATTTCTTTTTCTTGCATAATTGCATTCATTAGACCTTCTGGTACACTGTTGTATAGAAATGATGAGAGCAGATGTCATGTTTCTGATCCTGGGGGAAGCTTTTCAATATTTTAAGATTTAGTATGATATTAGATACATCATAGATGTTCTTTATCAGGTTGAGAAAAGTCTCTTCCTAGTATGTTGAGTATTTTTATCATGAAAGGTATTAGATTTTGTCAGATGTTTTTTCTGTATCTATTGAGATAACCTTGTGGTTTTTTCCTTTATTAACATGATGTATTAATTTGATTAATTTTCATTGGTTGAAACAGTTACAATCCTGTAATCAATCCCATTTGGTCATGTTTCATAAACCTTTTTATATGTTGCTAGATTTGGTTTGCTAATTTATTGTTGAGGATTTTTGTGTCTATATTCTTAAGGGATACTGATGTGTTGTTTTCTTGAGAGGTCTATGACCTCATAGAATTAGTTGCAAATTATTTCCTCCTTTTTTTTGGTAAGTGTTCATGAAGTATTAATGTTAACTCTTTAAACATTTGTTAGAATCTAGCAGTAAAACCATCTGGGTTTGGGCTTTTCTTTGTTGGAAGTTTTGTTTTTGTTTGTTTACTCAGTTTCTTCTGTAAGTTCAGATTTGTATTTCTTCTTGAATCAATTTCAATAGCTTGTGTCTCTCTGGGAAATTGTTCATTTTATTTAGCTTATCTAGCTTATTGGCATTCGATTGTTCATAGTATTCATTTGTAATCTTATTTATATATAGGTAAGTAGTAATATCCCCTCTTTCCTTAATTTACTAATTTTGCATGTTCTTTTTTTTCTTGGTCAGCATAGCTATAGGTTTATCAATTTTGTTGATCTTTTAAAAACCACTTAATGGTTTTATTGAATTTCCCTATTGTTTTTCTATTTTATTCTTTCCTTTCATTTCCATTGGGTTTAGTTTGTTCTTTTCTGGTATTAAGGTGGAAGTTTAGGTTATTGATTTGAGATCTTCCTCTTCTTTTTAACATAGACATTTTCAGCTATTATATTCCATCTTTACTCCCTGCTTTAGCTTCATTCCATAAATTGGTATGTTACATTTAATTTTCTTTCATCTGAAACTATTTTCCCATTTCTCTAGTGATTTCTTCTTTGACCTATTATTTGGTTGTATGTTGTTTAATTTCCACATACATGGAAATTTTGCCAATTCCTTTTCCTGTTACTGGTTTCTAATTTCATTCCATTATGTAGAACATACTTTGTGTGATTTTTGATTAATTTTGTTGACACTTGTTTTTATGGCCTCACTTAACGTGTGTATGTGGATGTAGAAAAGGTCCTTCAATATTAAAAAATAATTTTTCTACCTAGGTATTTAGTGAGGTTTGCTAATTTCATACTTATATCTACTGTCTTTTCTGATTTTCCTTTTTTTCTGATTTTTAAGACTTTTGCTGCCCTATAAATAGAGTTTATGTACAGCACACACACCTAAGTACAGATAGATATTTTTCCCTTATCCTTTTTGAATGCTAAAGTCTCTATTATTTTATTAAAGAACAATAAACTCTTCCTTAATTTTTTATTTCCCTTTAGCTTTCACCCATCCTCCCTTTTCCATTCTGTATTAGTTATGTATTGCTTTCATGACAAATGGCTTCAGAACCTAGCTGGTGAAAACAACAAATATCAAGTCTGCCGTTCTCTGAGCTGTGCCTAATGCTCAGCACATCGCAAACTGTGTTCTCCCGGATGTCCGTTGGTTGAAGTTTTCTGGATGAAGTCTGAAACTGTCTCTGGTACAAAGAGGATAAAGAAACATGAAAGAAAGAAGCAGAGTACTCCAGATTGATACTGTGGCTGGTCACCAGTATGCAACAAGTTCTGTGATTGTTTGGACTTGTATGTCTGCTCTTTGAGGCCTTCCTTGGATCACTTTCCAAATAAACTGTTTGATCTCATCTCAAGTCCTGCTTTTGTTGGAAATCAAAATTTGATAAAGCACTTAACAAAATGGAATACCATAATATCCAGTTAACATATTTAAATATACTCAGCATTATTAATGATCAAAATGATACAAGTAAGTAAGCAACACACATAAGATACTCTCCTGAAGTGCCAGTTTCTGGTGAGTAGGGGACATTGCACTGCAGGATACTCCAGGACCTCCTCTTCGTAAAGTCACTATTTTCAAGAGCAGAAGACTTAGCTTACTTTCTTAACACTCAGAAACAGACACAGGCAGACAAAATGAGGATCCCAGATGAAAGGACAGGATAAGGCATGGCCAGAGATATAAGCAAAACAGATATAAGTAACATGCCTAATAGAGAATTTAAAGCAGTGATCACAGAGAGGCTCACTGGACTTGAGAAAAGAGTGGAAGATATGAGTGAGACCCTTAACATAGGGATAAGGAACAACATAGAAGAGGTAAAGGGCTTAAAAAATGAAATCAGAAACATGCTTGATGGAATGCATAGCAGGATGGAAGAGAAGAGGAAGAAATTAGCGACCTAGAAGACAAAGTAATGGAAAGTAATCAAACTGAACAAAAGAGAGGAAAAAAAGAGCTACATAAAACAAGAATAGAAACTCAGTAACTCATCAAATATAATAACGTTCATATTATAGTAGTCCCAGAAAAAGAAGAGAGAGAAAAGAGGGCAGAAAATTTATTTGAAGAAATGATAGCTGAAAACTTCCCTAATTTGGGGAAGGAAACAGACATCCAGATCCAGGAGTCACAGAGAATTCCATCAAAATCAACAAAAGCAGACCCAAACCAAGACATACGGTAATTAAATTTGCCAAGTATAGGGGCGCCTGAGTAGCTCAGTCGTTAAGTGTCAGCCTTTGGCTTGGGTCATGATCCCAGAGTCCTGGGATCAAGCCCCGCATCAGGCTCCCTGCTCAGCAGAGAGCCTGCTTCTCCCGCTCCCACTCCCCCTGCTTGTGTTCCCTCTCTTGCTCAAATAAATAAAATCTTTAAAAAATAAATAAATAAATTTGCCAAGTATAAAATCTTAAAAAAGCAGCAAGACAAAAGAATTCAGTAACTTACAAGGGAAAACTCATAAGGCTAGGAGGAGATGTTTCAGCAGAATCTTTGCAAGTCAGAAGGGAGTGGTATTATATATTCATTCAAAGTGTTGAATTAGAAAAATCTGCATCCAAAAATACTCTATCCAGCAAGGCTATCATTCAGAATAGAAGGAGAAATAAAGAGTTTCTCAGATAAATAAAAAATAAAGGAGTTCACAGGTGCCTGGGTGGCTCATTCAGTTAAGTGTATGCTTTTGGCTCTGGTCATGATCCCAGGGTCCTGGGATTGAGTCCCTCGTCGGGCTCCCTGCTCAGTGGAGAGTCTGCTTCTCCCTCTGTCCCTCCCCACCGCCCCCCCCATACGTGCTTTCTCTCTCAAAGATAAAATCTTTAAAAAAAAAAAAAAGTAAAGGAGTTCATGACCACCTAAACCAGCCCCGCGAGAAATGTTAAAGGGGACTCTTTGAATGGAAAGGGGATATAGTATAAACGTAGGAAACAGAAAAGCAGGGAAAATGAATATTTCTGTAAAAAAAATGAGTCAAGATATTCACAAAAAAATTATAAAATATAGTAACATCACCTACACATGAGTGGTATAAGTGCATCCTACTCTTGATCTCAACCCAGGTCTTAATCCTCAGGGTCATGAGTTCAAGGCCCACCTTGGGCTCCATGCTGGGCATGGAGCCTACTTAAAAAAAAAAAAAAATTAGTAATATACACCTAAAATCTAGGGAGGAGAGAAGAAAAAGTGGGTTCAAAATTAAATAACCATCAACTTAATGTAGGCTGCTATATGTACAAGAGGTTGTCGAGAAACCTAATGGTAACCATATATCGGAAAGCACTAATAAACCTACAAAGAATGAAGAAAAAGAAAACCAAGTATATCACTAAAGAAAATCAGCAAAGTGTGAAAGACAAGAAAGGATCAGAGAAAATTTTCAGAAACAACCACAAAAAAGGTAATAAAATGGCAATAAATACATATTTATCACTAATTGCTTCTAATGTAAATGAATTAAATAGTCCAGTGAAAAGACATAAGGTGACAGGATTAAAAAAACAAGACCCATCTATATGCTGCCTACAAGAGACTCATTTTACACCAAAAGACACTTGCAGATTAAAAGTGAGGGAATGGAGAAACCTCTATCATGCAAATGGATGTCAAAAGAAAGCCTGAGTAGCAATATTCATATCAGACAAAACAAACTGTAAAACAAAGACTGTAATAAGACATAAAGAAGGACTTGTATAAATAAAGGGACAGTCCAACAAGAAGATATAATTGTAAATATTTATGTAAATATACCCCACATAGGAGCACCCAAATACATAAAAAGTTAACAGACCTAAGGAACTAATCAATAGTAATACAGTGAATACTAGGAGACTTTAATACCCTACTTATGTCAGTTGACAGGTCATCCAATCAGAACATCAACAGGGAAACAGTGGCTTTGAATGACACACTGGAGCAGATGGGTTTAACAGATACATTCAGAACATTTTATCCTAAAACAGCAGAATACACGTTCTTTTCAAGTGTGCGCAGAATGTTCTTCAGAATAGATACACATTAGCATCATAAAATCAGTCTCAACAAATTGAAGAAGATTGAAGTCATCCCATGCATCTTCTCTGTCCACAATGCTATGACACTGGAAATCAACCAGGAGAAAAAATCTAGAAAGATCACAAATACATGGAGGTTAAATAACATGCTACACAATGAATGGGTCAACCAGGAAATAAAAGAAGAAATAAAAAGTACATTGAAACAAATGAAAATGGAAACACAATAGTCCAAAACCTGTAGGCTGCAGCAAAAGTGGTTCTAAGCAGAAAGTTTATAGTAGCAGTATATGTTAAGAAGCAACAAAAAACTTGGGGTGCCTGGGTGGCTCAGTCGGTTAAGCAGCTGCCTTTGGCTCAGGTCATGATCCCAGGGTCCTGGGATCGAGCCCCACATCGGGCTCCCTGCTCAGTGGGGAGCCTGCTTCTCCCTCTCCCACTCCCCCTGCTTGTGTTTCCTCTCTCGCTGTGTGTCTCTCTCTGTCAAATAAATAAACAAAATCTTTAAAAAAAAAAAAGCAACAAAAAACTCAACCTAACCTTACACTTAAGAGAGCTATAAAAAAACAACAAATGAAACCTAAAACCAGTAGAAGGAAGGAAATAATAAAGATTAGAGCAGAAATAAATGATAAACTAAAACAAAAACAAAAGAACAGATTAGTAAAACCAGGAGATTGTTCTTTGAAAAAAATCAATGATTGATAAACTTCTAGCCAGACTTGTCAAGAAATAAAAAAGACTCAAAATCATAAAGGAGAGAGGAGAAATAAGTCAACACCGCAAATTTACAAACAATTATAAAAGAATATTATGAAAAAACTCTATGCCAACTTATTGAACAACCTAGGAGAAATGGCTAAGTTCCTAGAAACATATAAACTACCCAAACTGAAACAGGAAGAAAAAGAAGATTTGAACAGAACAGTTATCAGCAATGAAAAAAAGAAGAAGATAGCAGGAGGGGAAGAATGAAGCGGGGGAAATTGGAGGGGGAGACGAACCATGAGAGACTATGGACTCTGAAAAACAAATTGAGGGTTCTAGAGGGGAGGGAGGAGGGGGGTGGGGGGCTGGGTTAGCCTGGTGATGGGTATTAAAGAGGGCATGTTCTGCATGGAGCACTGGGTGTTATACGCAAACAATGAATCATGGAACACTACATCAAAAACTAATGATGTAATGTGTGGTGATTAACATAATTAAAAAAGAAAGAAAAAAAAAGAAATGGAATTAGTAATCCAAAACCTCCCAACAAACAAAAGTCCAGGACCAGATGGCTTCACAGGCGAATTCTACCAAACATTTCAGGAAGAGTTAATACCTGTTCTTCTCAAACTATTCCAAAAAATAGAAAAGGAAGGAAAACTTCCAAATTCGTTCTATGAGGCCAGCATTATCCTGATACCAAAACCAGATAAAGACACCACTACAAAAGAGAACTACCGGCCAATATCCCTGATGAACATAGATGCAAAAATCCTCAATAAAATATTAGCAAACCGAATTCAACAATACATTAAAAAAACCATTCACCATGATCTAGTGGGATTTATTCCTGGGTTGCAAGGGTGGTTCAGTATTTGCAAATCAATCAACAGGATACATTACATCAATAAGAGAAAGGATAAAAACCATATTATCATTTTCAATAGACAGAAAAAGCATTTGAGAAATACAGTATCTATTCCTTATAAAAACCCTCAACAGAATTTTAGAGGGAACATACCTCAGCATGATAAAGGCCATATATTAAAAACTCACAGCTAACATCATCCTCAGTGGGGAAGAACTGAGAACTTTTCCCCTAAGGTCAGGAACAAGGCAAGGATTTCCCCTCTCACCACTTTTATTCAACATAGTACTGGAAGTCCTAACCACACCATTCAGACAACAAAAAGAAATAAAAGGCATCCAGATTGGTTAAGGAAGAAGTCAAATTTTCATTATTTGCAGATGACATGATACTATACCTAGAAAACCTGAAAACCTACACCAAGAAACTGCTAGAACTGATAAGCGAATTCCATACATTTTCAGGATACAAAATCAATGTACAGAAAATCTGCTGTGATTCTGTACACCAATAATGAAGCAGTAGAAAGAGAAATTAAAAAACAGTCCCATTTACAATTGCACCAAAAACAATAATACACCTAGGAATAATAAACCTAACCAAAGAGGTAAAAGACCTTTACTCTGAAAACTATAAAGCACTGGTGAAAGAAATTGAAGATGACAGAAAGAAATGGAAAGACATCCCATGCTCATGGATTAGAAGGACAGATATTGTTAAAATGTCTATAAACTACCCAAAGCAATCTACACCTTGAATGTAATCCATACCAAAATGCCAACAGCATTTTTCACAGAACTAGAATAAACAGGTCTGAAATGTGTATGAAACCACAAAAGATCCTGACTAACCAAAGCAATCTTGAAAAAGAAAAGAAAAGCAAAGCTGGAGGCATCTCAATTCCTGATTTCAAGTTATGTTACAAAGCTGTAGTAATCAAAACAGTATGGTACTAGCACTGAAATAAACACATAGATCAATGAAACAGAATAGAAAACCCAAAAATGAACCCATAACTGTATTGTCAATTAATCTTTGATAAAGTAGGAAAGAATGTCCAGTGGGAAAAAGACAGTCTCTTCAACAAATGGTGTTGGGAAAACTGGACAGAAATTGGATCACTCTCTTACACCAGACACAAAAATAAATTAAAAATGGATTAAATGACTAACTGTGAGACCTGAAACCATAGTAACCTCTTTGACATGGGCCATAGCAGCTTTTTTTCTAGATACGTCTCCTGAGGCAAGGGAAACAAGCAAAAATAAACTGTTGGGACTTAATAAAATAAAAGCTTCCAAACAGCGACGGACAGTGGATAAAACTGAAAGACAACCTGTGGAATGGGCAAATGACATATCTGATAAAGGGTTAGTATCCAAAATATATAAGGAACTTATAAAAACTGAACATGCAAAAATAAATAACCCAATTAAAAATGGGCAATAGACATGAACAGACATTTCTCCAAAGAAGAAATACAGATGACCAACAGACACTTTCTGAAAGGATGTTAATCATCACTTATTTTCAGGGAAATGCAAACCAAAATTTCAATGAAATAACACCTCACACCTGTCAGAATGGCTAAAATCAACAACAAAAGAAACAACAGGCATTGGTGAGGATGTGAAGAAAAAAGAACCCTCTTGCACTGTTGGTGGGAAGCAAACTGTACAGCCACTGTCAAAAATAGTATGTAGGTTCCTTACAAAGTTAAAAATAAAACTGTATGATCCAGCAACCGTTCTCCTGGGTATTTACCCAAAGAATCCAAAAACACTAATTAAAAGGGATATGTGCACCCCTGTGTTTATAGCAGCTTTATTTACAAGTCAAGGTACAGAAGCAGCCCAAGTGTCCATTGATAGATAAATGGATAAAAAGGTGGTCTGTGTGTGTGTGCACACACGCATGCACACAATGGAATATTATTTAGCCATAAAAAAGAATGAAATCTTGCCATTTGCAACAACATGGTTGGAGGTATAACTTATAATGCTAAGTGAAATAAGTCAGTCGGGTCATGATTGCAGGGTCCTGGGATTGAGCCCCACATGGGGCTCCTTGCTCAGTGGGGAGCCTGCTTCTCCCTTGCCTGCCGCTCCCCCTGCTTGTGCTCTGTCTCTCTCTCTCTGTCAAATCAATAAATAAAAAATCTTTAAAAAACAAAAATGTGGGACGCCTGGGTGGTTCAGTCAGTGAAGCATCTCCCTTCGGCTCAGGTCATGATTCCACGGTCCTGGGATCGAGTCCCGCATTGGGCTTCTTGCTCCGTGGGAAGCCTGCTGCTCCTCCTGGTTGTGTGCATTTGTGCGCGCTCTCTCTCTCTCTCTCTGATAAGTAAATAAATAAAATTTTAAAACAAGCAAACAAAACATGAACATCAGACATTTATTCTCTTGCAATTTTTGTGTGTTAGGAATTTGAGTGGGACCTACTGGGATACCTCTGGCTCAGAGTTTCTCATTAGGCTGCAGTCAAGCTGTTAGCCTGGCATGCAGTCTCATGTGAAGGCAGAACTGGAGGAGGATCCCTTCTGATTTCAATAACATGGCTATTGACAGTATTCAGTTTCTTGTCATGGTTTGTCTACAGTCTACCTCAGAGCATTGGCAGTTACATAGGGCATTGCTTCTCCATGGGGCTGCTTACCACATTGCACCAGAGCCAGTGGGTGAGAGAGAGGGCCCAAAGACAAAAGTCATGATCTTTTTGTAACCAAATCATAGCCACAACGTACTATCACTTTTGCCGTATTCTCCTTGTTAGCATAAAGTAAAGTAGCATAAAGTAAAGCATAAAGTTACTGGATTTGGCTCATAACCAAAGCTGGGGGTGGAGGGCAGTGATGGGAAGTAAATCCATAAAAGGTGATACTTTTTATTCCACATCTTTTTAATTTCTCTGATCTTTCCTCATGACACTCTTATCTTTTAGCTGCTTTCCTACAGTAGTTTCCTGATTTTCCTTTTTACCCCAATTAGTCTCCTTTCCCAGATCTTTCTGTCTAAGCTCTTGAAAGTTTTTATACTATAGAGGTCTATTCTAGACCTTCCTCTAGTATCATTTTATATATTCTCATTGGGTATTCTTGTCTATTCTCATGACTTTAAAACCCCATGTGTTAATGACTTATATTTTCATCCTGAATCTTAGTTCAAAGCCTGAATATACTCAACTACATATTGAACATCTGCTTTGAAAAAAATGCTAATGAATCAACATGAGGTAGAGATTAAACTGCTGTAAGAAAGAGACTCCAAAATATAATTGGTTAAATAGGCAATAAATTTATTTGTCTCTGTTAAACAATCTGACTTTACTACCCCTGGAACAACTGTGTTTAATGAGATTATTCAGAGATCCAGATTCTTCACATTTTATTGTTCCACCATAGGGTATTTTACTTTTCTTTGTTGTAGAATGTGCTTCAAGCTGCAGGAAGGGGAAAGAAAGTATAGGGCAAACAATTTTCTTTTTTTTTTTTTAAAGATTTTATTTATTTATTTGACAGAGAGAGACACAGCGAGAGAGGGAACACAGGCAGGGGAAGTGGGAGAGGGAGAAGCAGACTCCCCTCTGAGCAGGGAGCCCGATGTGGGGCTCGATCCCAGGACCCCGGGATCATGACCTGAGCCGAAGGCAGACGCTTAACAAGTGAGCCACCCAGGCGCCCCCAAGCAGTTTTCTTTTAAGAAGTGAGGTAGAATTTGCATACTTCACTTCTGTTGTTCTTTTAAGAAGAGCACAGTCACATAATCTTACCTATTTGTAAAGTAGGTTAGAGAATACCTACCCTTCCTTAGTGTTATAAACTCTGGAAACTGGGTCAGAGGGAGCAGATTTGTTTGGGGCAACTAAACAAGATTTGGTTTCCCTCCCTTTGGGAAGAGTATATATCCCCTTGCTAGTGAATTCAGGCATGGACATGTGACTTGTTTTTATTCCCATGAAATGCAAGGAAAAGTAATAGTTACACTTTTGAACAGAAGCTTCTTCACCCCAACCCCCCAGCAGAAGCTTTAAGAGCAGTAGGTATTCTCCATGTTCTCTATTCCCTTTGCTATGATGATTTGTATGCAGAATTTTTTTAAGTCATTGCTGCCCATTTTGGGGTGAAAATGATAGGTTACAAAGCCACTGCTAACCTGTCATCAACATATAGTGTAGGCCAGAAATAAACTTGTTGCTGTAACTGAGGGATCAGCACAGTATTTCTTAAAGGGTCAGATACTAGATATTTTAGACTTTTGTTCTTTATAGTCTCCATCAAAGCTACAGACAATTCCTAAATGAATGGATATGGCTGTATTGTAATAAAACTTCCTTTACAAAAACAAGCATTCAGTCTGTGGGCCATAGTTTGCCAACCACTGTTGTGAATGGTTGAGATTTATGGTTATTTTTACTGCAGGATAACCTAGACTACCCTGACTGATACCTTTGGTTAAATAGCACCAGCACCCCCATCTGCTTACCCAAACCAGAAATCTAAGTATCATCCTTGACTCCTCATTTTCCAAACTAAATCCTGACTTCGTACTTTCAGAGCTCTTGATTTAACAGATGAAGATATATTTTTTTCAAGGTTTAACTAGACTATATTGTTACAAGGGGGCCCTTACTGAGCAGGGCCAATATATTTGGTCCCAGGATGTCACAGAGGAGAAATGGAGAGGTCATGATTGCAGAAGAGGTCACTGTAATTGAAAGACATGATCCAGGAAGGCAGACATGATCAGGACAGGCCAGGGGTGGTCAGATCACAGGGTGAGGGACAGCACAGCCCCTTTCACTCCCGCTTCTTGTAGGTCTCCAGATGTGACAGGACCCAGCCTGATGACAAGAAGAAACACAGGAAGCAGGAGGTGAGCCCAGTGGTGACATCCGTGACCCCCAGCTGCTCCTGTGGCGGTTTGGAATCCATCTGGGCCCACAGCACCAGGAGCTGCCGGGTTAGGCCTGTCAGGCCTCTCAGCAGCAGGGACGTCAGCACAGACATGACTTCAGACAGTGGCCAGCAGGAGCCCAAGTCAGGAAGTCAGAGTGGCAACAGATGAAGATTTTAAGACCCAAAGAGAAATACTTATTCTTAGCAATGTATTCAAGTTAGTAATAGAGAACCAGAACTTGGGTAGATTTGGTGTTAAATTTGTAGGATAGTTGACCCTTAAAATATGGGCTTGTACACCTGTCCACTTACATGTAGAATTTTTAAAATAAATACAGTATAGTACTGTAAGTGTATCTTCACTTCCTTATGATTTTTGTAACATTTTCTTACCTCTATTTAAGAATACAGTTTGTAATATAAATATGTGTTAATCGACTTTGTATGTTTTAGGTAAAGCTTCTGGTCAGTAGTGGGCTATTAGTATTTAAGATTTGGGGGAGTCAAAAGTTATATGCAGATTTTTAAATGTGCACAGGATTGGAATGTCTAATGCCTGCATTGTTCGGGGGTCAACTGTAGTTTTTTGTAACCTAGGGTTTTATTGTTCCTTGGCTTGGTAGATGGTACCATTGTCTTTTCAGTCATTTAAACAAACCTGATGGTCATTCTGGGTGGTTTTTTTTTTTTTTTTTTTGTCCTTCACATTTAGTATATTACCAAGTCCTGATTGATTTAGCCTTCTTTTAAGAAAAAAAATTTTTTTTAAAGATTTTATTTATTTATTTGACAGAGAGAGTGAGAGAGCACAAGCAGGGGGAGCAGTAGAGGGAGAGGGAGAAGCAGGCTTCCTGCTGAGCAGGGGGCCTGACGCGGGGCTCGATCTCAGGAACCTGAGATCATGACCTGAGCCGAAGGCAGGTGCTTAACCATCTGAGCCAACCAGGCGCCCCTGAGATTTTTTTTTTTAAGATTTTATTTATTTATTTGAGAGAGAGAGAATGAGAGAGAGCACAAGAGGGAAG
Organism: Zalophus californianus; assembly: GCF_009762305.2. NCBI lineage: Eukaryota > Metazoa > Chordata > Mammalia > Carnivora > Otariidae > Zalophus > Zalophus californianus. The sequence goes on from NC_045605.1 coordinate 54,514,667, forward strand.
AGGGTCAGAGGGAGAAGCAGATTCCCCGCTGAGCAGGGAGCCTGATGCGGGACTCGATCCCAGGACTCCAGGATCATGACCTGAGCTGAAGGCAGTTGCTTAACCAACTCAGCCACCCAGGCGCCCTAAGATTTTTTTTTTTTAATTTAAATTTCAGTTAATTAGCATAATGTATTTGTTTCAGGGGTACAGGTCTGTGATTCATCAGTCTTATATAATACCCAGTGCTCATTACAACACATGTCCTCTGCAATGTCCGTCAGCTGGTTACTGCATCCTGATTTAGCCTTCTTGATCTCTTTCAGTTCAGTCTATGCAACTCTAGCTGTCTCTGCCCTAGTTGATGCCATTTTCTCTTACTTGGATTATTATAGGAAACTCCAGGCTGGTTTCCCTGTGTCTAGTCCACTTATCACAATTACAGTGATAAAGTGAAAATCAGAGTGATCTTTCTCCTTTGCTTTAATTCCTTAATGTAGGAGTCCTTGTTGTCTTCTGAACAGAAAATCATTTCTTAACATAGCAATAGAGTTCTTGATGTGATGGCCCCACTTTCTCCTCTGGGTTCTTTTCTTGCTATTCTCTATATTGGTCTCATCAGTATGTACTATATTCTGCCTTGCAGAACTATTTTTGGTTTCCAGAATGGTCATGCTGTTTCTGGCTCTTTGGTCCTTTGTATGACTAAAGTAGGCTTTGCCCTTGAGTGTTCTACCACTCTCTTAATATATCACCTTGCCTTATTTCCTTCATAGTAGTTAATTACTCTCTAAAATCATCAGTTTTACGTTTTTAAGTCTGTCTCCAGTAGAATTAAAGCTCTGTGATGGCAAGAATAATTTTATCATTTTCTATTACATTTTTAATATCTAAACTAGTACCTCGCACTTAACTGTTGCTCAGTAAGTATTTAAGTCAGTAAATGGATGAATGAGTGAAGATTTACCTTGCAGAAAGCCCTGTGTATGTATGAGTCTTACTCAGTGTTTCCTTAGTATTTTGTGGTTATCCTCCATAAGTCATTTCTTTGTGGGCCATATAGTACCTGGCTGGAGTATGTGAAATAGTATACACTGTTTGTTTTGTAATTGTCCATTTATCTTCTTGCATGTATCCCCCTTGCTTCCATTCCATTCACCCCTGCACTAAGATTCAAGTTCTGTGAGATTCAAGAGGTATGCATGTTTTTCAGTGTTTTGCCATCTAATACTAATGGTAGGTGTCAAACATGTTCAAAAATGCAGTTTTATCAGATACCAGTTTTCAGTGCCTATTATTTTAGATTCTTCTTAGAGTAATTTCATATATACTTTAAGTTTTCTTTGATGCCAGCAGACTTTAAAAATATTTATTCTGAAGAATCCCATTGATCCTAATTTAGGTGGCTCAAAGGTCTAGGTTAGAAAGGTTAAGGTTGACTGATACTACACTGCTTAAAATTATGTTTCATATGCCCCCTTGGACTGAATTATAGTTACTTGAGAATCAGACATGACTCTGGGATTTCCTCAATTTGGAGGACCTTGTGGTATTTCTAAGGAAATGAGGTTGGGAAAAAAGTTGCCCACAACCTCTTTTTATTTTTAACATTTAAAAAAATGTAAAGTGCATAGATAAAAAACAAGAACATTATAATGTCCATATTCGTACCACTCAGAATTAATGCTTTTGTGGTTCATTAGTTCCTTTCATATATTTGCTAACTTAGTTTGGGTAGAACTTTTCATGAAATTTAAAATCTGTCCCCATTTTATCATTATTTTCCGGCAAATCTGCCAGATTTCAATTATAATAGTGAACATATATATAGTCTTTTAATTTGTAAAACACTTTGGTACATGTTGCCTAAAACTAAAAGCCAATTAGTTTTACTTCATCACCCTATGCGATTAGCTTTTATAGACCGTATGACAAACATCAGTGTCTTACTGATCGTCAGTTACACTAATTTGTTTTAACCATTGATTTGTTGACTTGGATTTTTATCATAGTTGCTATGATTTAACATTTAAAGATTTTATTTATTCTAGAGAGAGAGCATGCACACGTGTACGAACGAGCTGAGGGGAGGAACAGGGCAGAGGGAGAGGAAGAGGGAGAGAATCTTCAGCAGACCACGCATAGAGCCCAATGCGGGCTCCATCCCATGACCCCGAGGTCATGACCTGAGCCGAATCCAAGAGTTGGCTGCTAAACTGACTGAGCCACCCAAGCACCCCATGATTTGACATTTAAAATTTAGTTTCAGTATATAAATAAGTCCTGCTTTGTGATTATGGAACAAATATACAGATGCTTTTAATCTTAGTTTGCTTTGAGAATTATGTGTTAAATACACATAAAACATTAATTAGATTGTGGTTATTTTTGCAGTATAAGAAATTTCTTTAGCACAGCAGTTTTCAAATTGTTTTTCATGAAGCCCTAAGATTTCCCCAGAAATGCTTCTGAAACCCCCACGTATTATTAGTCTGCTGGGACTACCATAACAAAATACCACAGCTTATGTGGCTGACACAACAGAAATATATTTTCTCACAGTTCTTCAGGCTAGAATTCCAAATCAAGGTGTTGGCAAATTTGGTGAGTGCTCTCTTTCTACTTTTATGCTAGTCCTTGTCATCACTGTGCCCTCGCCTGGCATTTCCTCTGTGTGTTCACTGCAGGGAAGGGGCTTGGTGTCTCTGGTCTCAAAGACACCAGTCTTATAGAGCCCCACTCTTAAAACCTCGTTTAACGTTAATTATCTCCTTAAAGGCCTTATCTCCAAATACAGACACATTGGGAGTTAGGGCTTCACCATACGAATTTTGAAGGGACACAGTTCATTTTATAACATCTTATGAAATATCTTCTTGGAAGTGGTTGTGCTGCTCAATAAAAATGGAAGGGGAGTTGAAAATAACTGCTCTCATAAATTACATAGTTCCTTCAACATAAGAATTGATTAAAATTGCGTTCACATGTAACTTTCCAGGAGCACATTTATTTTGTGAAATGAGAATCATCCTTACAATCTATCTTTCCTGGGGTACTAGATCTTTCTTAATTTGTTAGTAATATTGTTTTGTAGAACCTTAAGTGATGTGAGCATGTTAGGTATTACCATTTGCATAAGGATTTGCTGGGGTCATTAAACCTTTGATTATATTATAGTATGTTTTTGTAAATTATTGTGGACTGTAATTGTAGTAACTTCTTGATTGAAGGTAAAAAGTGTTGGATTAAGAATCAAGGGTTCTAGGAGCACCAAGGTGGCACTGTTGATTTGGCATCTGACTCTTGGTTTCAGCTCAGGTTATGATCTCGGGGTCCTGGGATCGAGCCTGGCATCGGGCACCATGCTCAGTGTGGAGTCTGCTTGGGCTTCTCTTCTCCTTCTACCCACCCCCTCGCCCCCATGCACACACACTCTCTCTCTCCCTCTTTAAAATAAATAGATAAATTTTTTTTTTTTAATCAAGAGTTCTAGCTTTGCTGTTAAATTTTTGATCCAGGATAAATTAATTTAGTATTTCTGTGACTAATTTCCAGTTAGAACATAAAATAATATTGGGGTTGGGAGTTTGAGCACCATGTGGGGTGTCGATATTACTTAAATTAAAAAAAAACAAACAAGCAAACAAATATGAAAGAATATTGAGAAAGAAGCAAGCCCCAAATCGCAATTTTGGGGATTATCAGGTAGTAGTGATAGTTGTGAAAGCACTTTGAAAAGCAAAATTTAGGGAAATGCAAATTGTCAGTTTCACCAGTAATTTGCTTGCATTTCTCAAGTAAATAAACAGTTTATTTTATTTTGGAATGTATGTTTAAACTCCCTTAGCAGGAAAAACAACCCTATTTACTCATGTTATTACCTAGGTTTTGTTATTTGGTTGGGTCCAAAATAAAAATGTTAGAAGGAAAGACTGTGCTGTAATTTCCCCCTTACTGTTCCAATTCAAGGGATAACTTAGATTTTAACGTAATGTGAAATTCTCCACCATCATGGTTGTTGTCATGATTCCAGCATCTACTTCCATACTGTTCTTCGAAATCCAAACTTAGAGAATATCCATTTGAAAACTTTTGACTAACATTTTATTTGAAAATAGTAATAGTGAACCAAAAATGTAAGTTCATTTTATTATAGTCAAGCTTCTCCATAATTGCCCACATATGCCATATTCACTTTTTTACTTCCCACTCATTCTTCCCCGGCGGGTTTCTGTGCTACCAAAAACACCTTGTCAAAAGAAGGCTTGCCATGTTGTAAAATCCAGTGGACATTCTTCAGTTCTTTTTTCCCAAACCTATTTTTATCATTCTTTCACAGAGTTGAATGTTTTTAAATCTCTCTCAGGTTTGCTTGGTTTCTTTCTGTCTCCAGTTGTGCTTTCTTACTTTCTTTTGCTGGCTCTCTTCTCTGACCGCTGAAACACTGCTCAGTAGCAGATGGAGCAGAATAATCTAATAGAAAAGCTGGAAGATGCCTTAAAATAATTCATTTAAACACAATATAATCATAAATGTAGTTAGCTAAGAACCCACAGCTGCTAATGCCAGCCCATTTTCATCTGTCTATTCAGTAAAGATTTTTTGATGGCCTACTCTGTAAGGGACTTAGTAGGGCACAAAGGGGATGTATAAGACATGATGTTCTTGAGTCTGGAGTTCACTAAAGGCAGAAAAGCAAAGTGGGTACACAGAGAAATATAATGGCAGGCAGAATGTAAATGCTTTAAGTTCAGTGTGCTATCTAGAATAAAGTAGTTTAGGGGTATGCAAATATATTTAAAATTTTCTCATCTTTTCAGTATTTGTGGTGGAGATTATGACTGATAACAAATAGAAAAGCACTGATTTCTTCCCTTCCTTCTGACCAGTAATGCTTAGGAAAATAATGTGAAAGATACAAGTAGCCAAAAGTCATAAGGCAGGAAATGTTCAGCATGAAAGCATACTTAGAGAAATAGTCCACTCAGTAATTTTGATGGAAGGCAATTAGAACAGCAGATACAGGTTGTATAGTAGGCAAAAGTTTGACCCTTGTGCCTTTACTCTTGGTGTTACATTGAATATGAGTATGTTACATGGCAAGAGGAGCTTTATGGAAGTAATTAAATTTATTAATCAGTTGACCTTAAATTAGGGTGATTATCCTGGATTATCCAGATGGGCCCAGTGTAAATTATATGAGCCTTTAAGAGGAGAAGAGGCAGGCAGAAGGCAGAAATACTCAAAGCATGAGAAGGACTCAGCACATATACCCTTCTTGAAGAATGTAGAGGGTTGCATGGAAAGCATGAGAAAGAAATGAAATCTGCCAGTAATCTGAATGAGTTTGGAAAGCACAACTGGAGACAGAAAGAAACCAAGCATGGAAATGGGTTTTTGCTCAGAGCTACCAAAAAGGAGCTTGATATCAGTTTTATGAAACCATAAAGGGAAGATCCAGGTCAAACCAGGCTGTACAGGACTTCTGATGCACAGAAACTGGGAGATAATAAATGGGGCCTTTTTTTTTAAGATGCTAAATTTGTGTTTTATTATATAGCAGTAGAAAACCAATACAGATTGATTATATTAATGAGGGATTTATAATCTGATGAGAAAATTCAACAAGGATTAGAAGTTTCCAAAAATTGCTTACAGAAGTATTTTGCCTCTTTCAAATTTTTATAAAAAAATGTGCTCTTTTCTGTACAACCCATAAATAGAATCATGAAATTCTCATATTAGTACACTTATTTACTTTAAAACTAACTTGCTGCTAAACATTAAACAGATTTACTAAATTTGATACTAAATCAGAAAAGTTAGCTGGAAAGAGAATTTTGGTGTTAGAAAATCTGGGCTCCATTGTTTGTTAGTACTGTTGATCTCAGGAAACTATCTCACTTGTCTGAACCAAGATTGATTCATCTGTAAAACTGGTAAAATGCAATCTTATAGAACTGAGAAACTACCATTTATCTTGCAGAGTTGTGAGAATTTAATGAAATTTTGTATGAAATGCACTCCTTATAGTGTGTGACATATTGGTTTCAAGAATAAAAGTATTATTGCAGATAAAGTATCTAAGATAATGGTGAAGCTTATATTTGTCACCTACTTTTTAAGGTCTATAAAAGATACTGTTACGGTAATTTAGTTAATTGAAGCTACCATACCACAAAACCTGTAGAAGTATTTCCTGGGATGGTAGGTTATTAATTAAATTCTGAAGGTAAAAACAGATGACTTTATGTGAAACAGGAAGACAAATCAAGATGTGCTCAGCATGGAGGCATCTTTTCCCTAATGATTGTAGGGAATCAAAGCTGTGTTCTGTTGGTTGGCTACTTTACATTGTTATTCTCCTAATTACTTCCTTTATAAATAAGGAGAGGAGAAAGCACCTTTGTGTGTATGTGAATTCTCACTCAACCTTTACAGAGTAGATCCATATATTGATATTCCCATTTTGCAGATGAGGAAGTTGTATTTGCCTCTATAAAAATTTCTTTCCCTCACCAGAATTCATGAGAACTAGACCCTACATGCCTTATACACTGTTATGTACATCAGAAAGTCCTCAAATTATGTCCTGCGGCCTATTTTTGCAATATCTATCTATCTGAGAGAGAAAGTGAGCAGGGAGAGGGACAGAGAGGGAGAGAATCTCAAGCAGACTCCATGGTGAGCCTGGAACACAGGCCTTGATCTCACAACCCTGAGACTGTGACCTGAGCTGAAACCAAGATTTGGATGCTCAACCAACTGAGCTACATAGGTACCCCTGCCTGTTTGTGTAAGACTCATGAGCCAATAATGCTTTTTCACAAAGAACATTTATAATCAGTTTATTGAAAGAGAATCTCACTTTGAATTTGTTTTTTTTTTTTTTAAGATTTTATTTATTTATTTGAGAGAGAGAGAATGAGAGATAGAGAGCACTAGAGGGAAGAGGGTCAGAGGGAGAAGCAGACTCCCTGCCTAGCAGGGAGCCTGATGCGGGACTTGATCCCGGGACTCCAGGATCATGACCTGAGCCAAAGGCAGTCGCTTAACCAACTGAGCCACTCAGGCGCCTGAGAATCTCACTTTGAATTCCAGTTGAGCACAGTTATCCACCTCCCCTCAAATAATTCCATCCTTATTAATACATCTGTATTACAAAAAAGTTGAACTCAATTATTATTATATATTACACATGGTATATAACATGAGATAATGACATAGTATATCATATTTAATATAATTGCTATTATATTTTAAATTTTATCAGGAAAAATTGTAGAAGTGCTTTCTCTATTAATACATAAGTACCTTTGTAAATATACTTGATTTACGCTCTTGGCCCACAAAGCCTAAATATTTTATCTGGCTATTTTCAGAAAAAGTTTGCTGACCCTTGATATACATCATGCCTACCACAGTGCTTAGCACATAGGGGTTTAATAATTATTTTTTTGAAAGAATAAATGAATTGAGGTTAAATAACTTTGCAAAGGACACAAAGCCAAGTTACCCAACCTGGTCTTTCTGATTTTATATCCTAAAAAACAGTAAAGTTCCGTTTATGGCAATGAGAAATAAATCCTTAAGTTATTTTAGAAAGGAACATTATAATTATTTTCTTAGCTGAATCACCACGAGTGGACATTTTATATAATACCAGACATAGTATGGATGTTGGGTATAATTTGTAAATATTTGACAATAGCCTTATTTATATTTATTTATATAAAGTTATTAGTTGTAGTATAGCTTTTCTTTTAAAGAAAAAAGATTTTATTTATTTGAGAGAGAGAGCACGCATGCGAGCTTGAGCACAGAGGGAGAGGGAAAAGCAGATTCCCCACTGAGCAGAGAGCCTGATGCGGGCTTGATCCCAGGCCCTTGAGATCATGACCTGAGCCAAAGGCAAGATGCTTAACCCACTGAGCCACTCAGGTACCCCTAGTATAGCTTTTCTAACAATAGAATTTGAAGATCTAAGTACAAGTTTTACTGCGGCCAAAAGCTGTATTAGGATTTTCTTCTTAGGCATTCTTCTGTCTGCATTGTTAAGAGTACTGTTGATAATCCAGAGAAGTTGGCAAACTACAGCTCACTGCCTGTTTTTGTAAATAAAGTTGTATTGGAACACAGCCACATCTGTTTGTTTACATATGATCTATGACTGCTGTCATGCTACAGTGCCAAATTGAGTAGTTTATTTAATAGAGACTGTATGCAAAGCCTAAAATATTTACCATCAGCCCTTTGCAGAAAAAATTGAATATCTAATCTGGAAGGCACATCAACCATCTGTATCTCTATTTCTTTTAGATCTATCCTTTACGAAATTAAAATAGCAGAAAGTCACATGGTGGTTAGCAGTTGGGTAGATAAGAACAGCACGAATGAGCAAGAAACACATCTGTACCTGCTGCAGAACTACTTTGTTTTTTATGATCTCTTATATTAGTTGTTGGCTGGTTCATAAGCAGATAAGAACTCTGTGCACCTTTTTGACTGTCATTTACCTAGCTCCAAGCGTACTGAGTGACTGAACAAATATGTTTGTGTGATGTCTCATCAGTAAGTTTCCTTGACAGTTTATTACTAGAAAAAGTTTTATAAACTGACTTCCCTGAGCTGTAGCTCAGGCTTTATACAAAATTACAAACATCTCCATTTATATCCAGCTTACTGGCTGTTGAACTGGTGTCACCTAAACAAATCAAACTCAGCATATCAAAAGTCAGATTCATTCTCTTCCTCCTCACACCTCTTGTACATACTGGATCCATGATGTGTTCGTGTTACCAACATTCTGCGTCCAAGCCATGATTTGGGCATCGGCCCAAAGCCCTCCTTGTCCACCCACACCCATAAAATAGCCAGGTTCTGTTGGCTTTTCTTCCTGTTTATTTCTCAGATTTGTCTTCTGTTCATCCTTATTGCCATGGCCTAATTCAGGTAGGCCTTTATCATTTCTTGCCTGAAACGTCATCTTCTACTGATTAGCCTCCTGGCTTTTAGTCTTGTACCTTTTCACTGCCTTCTCCTCACTGCTACAAGAATGACCTTTTAAACACAAAGATTTAAAAGTGACTTATATCACTTTCTGAATGATTTAGTGGTTCCCATTCACTCAGAAATCTGAACTCTGTCATAGTATTCAGCGCTCATGATGGTTTAGCCACTTCTCTTCGGCCATATCTAATGTTATTCTCTCCTGTGCACCCTATTATTTGGCTCCTGTTCTACACCATTCACAGAACCTTCTGTCTTTTTCATTCCTCACAGTTTTTGCATATATCGTATCTTCTGCCTGGAATGCCTTCCTACTAACTTGTTTTCCAGGCAAACTTAATTTATCCTTTCTATCTCAGCTCAAGTACTACTTTCTCCTTAAGATCTTCTCCCGGAGAGATTTTCTTTCATAGATTTATATGTAACTCCATTATAGAAAATATCATATGGCCTTTTTTTTTAAGATTTTATTTTATTTATTATTATTTTTTTAAGATCTTATTTATTTGACAGAGAGACAGCGAGAGAGGGAACACAAGCAGGGGGAGTGAGAGAGGGAGAAGCAGGCTTCCCGCTGAGCAGGGAGCCCGATGCGGGGCTCGATCTCAGGACCCTGAGATCATGACCTGAGCCGAAGGCAGATGCTTAACAACTTAGCCACCCAGGCACCCCAAGATTTTATTTATTTATTTTAGAGAGAGAGCGAAAGAGAACACAAGTAGGGGAGGAACAGAGGGAGAGGGACGAGCAAACTCTGTGTTGAGTGCAGAGCCCGATGTGGGACTCAATCCCACTACCCCGAGATCATGACCTGAGCCAAAAATCAAGAGTTGAACACTTAACCAACTGAGCCACCCAGACGCCCCTATCATATGGTTTTTATAATGAATGTTCACTATGTACTAGGCACTATGTTTAACACTCACCTTTGAAATAGATACTTTCTTTTATGCATAAGGAAATTGATTTTGAGACATTAAATACCATGTTTGGTCTCACATTGCCAGAAGTGGCAGAGCCAGCATTCAAACCCAGGACTTTGTGAATCTAGTGCTTCAAAATACCACTAATATTGTCCTTCCTATTTGTCTTTTTTTATAGGTTGTAAGCATCTTGAGTGCTTTTTTTCATCTTTCATGCATCAATTTTAGATGATTTAAATAATCACTTAGTTTCAGTTTTCTTTGAGTTGTCTGCTGATAAGCTCAACTCTATATTTGCTTCTTCGTTGTACTCTTTCACTGTATTAGGTAGTTTTCTGATGGAATTTTGACTTTCCCTGTTATGAGACTCTTGATCTTTTATCTTTCTCTTACCATCATTGTGCATAATCTATAATGGAGACCTGTTTCTTTTCCTTTTGAAGTCAGTAGAATATAATTAATGTAAAATTCTGTTTAAGTCCAGAGCACATATCTGGCTTCTGCTAAGCTGCATCTTAGTAGACTGCACTGCTACTACAAATCATTCAGCATTGGCATCTGTTTGTTATCTTTTGTTAGTGTCTCCCTAAAACAGTTGGACTAAGTAAGACCTGTAGAATGAGCAGAAATTTGTTAGGAAATTACCAGTAGCTTAGCTCATTGTAATATAAAGTACCTAGAGAGAATGGTAATGAGGGGAAGTCCAGGGATCGTGTGAAAGGAAGCTATTGTGATAATCCAACTGAGCAATGAAGAGACCTGAGTTAAGGTTTTGGCAGTAAGGATGGAAGGAAGAGGGTGGATATGAGAGCTATTTGGAAAGCAGAATCAGTAAGTCTTGGTAACTGATAGAGAGGGAAACAGAGAGGTATCTAGCGACACAGTGCAACCAAGAGCATTCATTGTATTGCCATATCCTACACTTGCTGGTGTATATTCTCCAGTATCATCTAGAGTGTAAAGGAACTCGAAAATCTAGCCGGTGCCTTTTTACTTTTAAGGTGGAATCACCCTCCTAAAAATAAAGAAATCCAGTGAGTGGAAATTGAAACTAGGAGTTCTGCTAGGATCTGTTCAACTCCTTGCTTAGTTGAATAGGCCTTGGCCTTAATTGAGCTTCACATTCCTTTTTAACTTGGTGAGTCACAAAGAAATTTCTCTGCAAGTGAACTCTCAATGCTTCCACGAAACTCCTCTATTTCCTGTTGTTGTTAATGACTTTAGATACCACATGAGCAATTGTATACACCTTAGCCGTGGCTAATGAATATCAACATGTTAATAAACAGATACTTCCTTCAACATATTCAATACCTGTGCTTTGGCTTTCCTCCTGCTCTGCCACCTGCCCGAAGGCAGCCATATAACAGCCTTGAAAAGTAAGGGGAAAGCCAAGTTTTAAGAAATTATCCTTTAAATGAAATCGCAGTTGATTTCCTTTAGCCTCAGAATAATTTCTAAGAGACAATGGCAATTTTTGCTGTTTTTCTTTGACTTCTGTGATTTCCTCAATGCATGCAACACTAATGATTTAGAGATGGTTTTTCAAAGAAAAAAGAAATGCTATTATGTTGAATGTAATCATTGATCTTAAAAGGTTCTTGATTTTATGAAAAGTTAAATATAAAAATAAATATGTTTCTTAGAATAAGCAGGGTCTTTTCTGGGGCTTATTACTTGAGAGATAATGACATTGAGTAGAAAAGAACCTAATATGTCTCATTTGGGGTGTTTCCCCCTAATCAGAACCATACCTCATTCATTTATCCCTCAGAAGTAAACGGAAGACAAGGGCTATCTCTGTCCCTTGGTTCCTTAGTAACAGGTTTAGAAATATTTTGAAAGTGACTGAACTTGGTAGTAGATGGCCTTAATCAAAATGGCAACTTCAAAATGATCCATTGTTTTTACTCCCTAGGGATGATTGTTGTCTATTGTTAGCAAGGCATTTATTTAGCATTTTTAAGCATTAGATATTTCTCTACTGCTATATTTATTTTTCAAAACTAAACTAAGGTTTGTTATCTTTAATTTTTATTTGCCTTGTTAATATGTTAATTGGTGTTTTTTATTGAGGTGCAATTCTTAGAACATAAAATTTGCAGTATTAAAGTATATTCATTGGTTTTAGTATATGCACTATGTTGTGCAACTACAACCACTGTCTAGTTCCAGAACATTTCTGTTACCCTCAAAATAACCCCCATACCCATTAACAACAGTCCCAATCACAACCCCCTCTCCCATTCCTCTGACAACCAATAATGTACTTCTGTCTCTGGATTTGCCTATTCTGGACATTTCTTGTAAATGAGAATCATAAAAATTATGTGGCCTTTTGTATCTGACTTCTTTCATTTAGCATAATGATTTCAAAGTTTATCCATATTGGAACATGCATCAGTATTTAATTTCTTTTTATTGCCAAATAGTATACCATTGTATGGATAATACCGTATTGTATTAATCCATCATCAGTTAATGATCATGTGGAATTTTTTCCCTTTTTGGCTATTAAGAATAATTCTGTAAACAGTAATATACCAGTTTTTGTGTGACCATGTATTTTCATTTCTCCTGTCTATATACTAAGAGTGTAGTTGATGGGTCATATGGTAATTTTCTATTTTTTTGAGGAACTGCCAGACTTTTTTTATAGCTGCTGTACCATTTTACCTTCCCACCAGCAATTTATGAGTGTCTCAATTTCTCCAAAACTTAGGTTTTAGTAATAATGCTAAGGGCTAATATTTGAGAGCTTACTATATACTAGGTCTTATGCTATTTTACATACAGTATTTAGTTCAAAACACACCCCCAATCATGGCAAATTAAACTACTCCCAAGGTCACATAGATAGTGGATGCTGAAGCAAGGATTGAACACAAGTTTGTCTCATGCCACAGCATGAATACGTAATGGAAAGTATTTCACATATTGGAAAATATTTCCACATACTTTTAACTTTGTAAAATGTTCCCTAAAGAGTACTGTTTACTCTGTGGTAAGGTGTGAGCAGCCATAATTTATGCTCATAACTGAATTGTATGTGGTGATGTAGCAAGAGCTAGATATGTAATGGGGAAAAATAGGAACTTTGCTAATTACTGTGTGTATAAATTACTTCTTTTGAACCCTCTGTTTTCTCATGAAAGTACATGTGAATATTCTCAGCATATTGCCTTGTCAAATAGTTGGAAACTAGCAAATGTTATTTAAATAATAATAATAATGAATTAGAGGGGCGCCTGAGTGTCTCAGTCATTAAGCATCTGCCTTCGGCTCAGGTCATGATCCCAGGGTCCTGGGATCGAGCCCTGCATCAGGCTCCCTGCTCTGCGGGGAACCTGCTTCTCCCTCTCCCACTCCCCCTGCTTGTGTCCCCTCTCTCGCTGTGTCTCTCTCTGTCAAATAAATAAATAAAATCTTAACAAAAAAATAAAGAATTATAATGAATTAGAGAAATAACAGTGATTTTAGGGAACTTTTTTTCTTTGCTGTGGCTGGTGTCCTTTGGAAACTAACAGCAACTTGGGCCAAATTATCTATACTTTTGGATATAGAAGTACTGGGTTTTATTTTCTTTGGTTTTCTACTGAACTCCTATGTGACTTCAGGTGGTCCAATGAATGTTTTGTGATAATAATATACCTGAAGGCCTTCCCATAGAGCAGCAAACTGAATTACCTTAATTATGGCTGGGAAACCTCTGTGACAAGTGTGCTCTTGAGTAGACTTCAGGAACGCGCTTCTCTTCTTCAGATGTTTTCTTTTCCAAGCGTGCACACCTGTCAGTTATATACTTAGAAGTACTGCTCCTTCATAGCAGTTATTTACCTAGTAAACATTCCTATAACTCAAATATTAATGTTTTCAAAGAAGTTATATAAAAATCATAAAGTTATTTCTCATTGCTTTAGCTCAGCAGATAAACCTAAGAAGTAAAAATAAAATCTTGTAGTTTCCTAAGTATAAAATGTTCCTACCATTAAAAATTGTTGTGTTGCTATTATATAGTTGTCGCTATTTTTGTTTGAGCTGAAAATGAGAGGATGGAGTATATAAGATTTATGTCAGATTTTAAAAACTTCTGGGGCACTTGGGTGGTACAGTCGGTTGAGCATCAGACTCTCGGTTTTGGCTAAGGTCGTGAACTCAGGGTCATGAGTTCCAGTCCCTCATTGGCCTCCTCCGGATGGAGTCTGCTTGGGTTCTCTCTCTCTCTAAAATAAATAATATATCTTTTTTTAAAAAAACCTTGTTTTGACTGTTGTCTATGGTATGAAATATATATATATTTATGAAATTTAACAACTTGCAAAATTCAGGATACCCTCCCTCATACCATATGCAAAAATTAAGTCAAATCCTGTCAACAACCTAAATGAAGGAGGTAAAACAGACCTCTTAGAATAAAACAGAGGGATAGATCTTCATAACCTTAGATTTGGCATAGATTCTTAGATACGACCCCAAAATCATGTGAACAAGAGAAAGATGAATCGGACTTGATGAAAATTAAAAACTTGTGCATCGAAGGACATAGTGAAGTGCAAAGACAACCTGCAGAATGGGAGAAAATATTTGCAAATTATATAAGTGATTAGAATTTAATATCTAGACTATATAAGAAACTCCTAAAACTCAACAAAAGGATAACCCAATTTAAAAATGAACAAAATATTTGAGTAGACATTTGTCCAAAGATATACCAAGATTAATAAATTAGCATATGAACAGTACTCAACATCTTTAGTCATTAGGGAAATGCAAATCAAAACCACAATGAGGTATCACTTTACACCTAATAGGATGGCTATTAAAAAAAAAAAAGGAAAGAAGTATTGGTGAGGTTGTGAAGATATTGAAACCCTCCTGTGCTCCTAATGGGAATGCAAAATGGTGCAGCTGCTGTGGAAAACAGTTTTGCAGTTCCTCAAAAAGCCAAACATAGAATTGCCATATGACCCAGCAGTTCCACTCCTAGCTGTATCTTTAAAAGAATTGAAAAGACTCAGATACTTGTATGCCAGTGTTTATTGCAGAATAACTCATAATAGCCAAAAGGTTGTAACTACCCAATTGTCAGTCAGCAGATGAATGGATAAACAAAATGTGGTATATTCATACAATGGAATATCTTTCATTCCTAAAAAAGAATGGAGTTCTTATACTTGCTACAACATGGATAAACCTTGAAAATATGTTAATGTGAAAGAAGCCAGGCACAAAAGGACAAATATTGGATGGTTCCACTTATATGAACAGTCTAGAATAGGCAGATTCATAGAGACAGAAGGTATATAGGTTACTAGGTCCTGCAGGGTGGGAGGAGAGTGGGGAGTTTTTGCTTTGGGTTAAAGAGTTTCTGTTTGGATGATTAGGAAGTTTTGGAAATAAAACATGGTAATGGTTATACAACATTGTGAATGTAATGCTACTGAATTGTACACTTAATGGTTAAAATGGCAAATTTTATTTTTACATTTTGTATATATATAAATATAAATATAAAATTATATATATATGTATACACACACACACACATCTCACCACAGTAAAATTATGAAGAGTACAACTGTCAGGGAATTTTCTGTAGATCTAGACGTAATCTTAGCTTACACATTTTCACGGTCATGTTGGATACAGAGCATGCATAAAAAGGGAAGCCGTTCGGGACGCCTGGGTGGCTCAAACGGTTAGGCGTCTGCCTTTGGCTCAGGTCGTGATCCCGGGGTCCTGGGATTGAGTCCCGCGTTGGGCTCCCTGCTGCGCGGGGAGTCTGCTTCTCCCTCTGCCCGCTGCTCCCCCCATTTGTGCACGTGCTCTCTGTCTCTGGCAAATGAATGAATAAAATACTTTTTTGGAAAGGGAAGCCATTCAGTATAATATAGGGTTTATTAACCTTAAAACTGTGAGTTATTTTACTAGCAAAAACGAGTTTATTAGGGAATAGCAGAGACTTTTGATTAAGGACAAGCAAGCTAGGCAAGTCCAGAGAACAGAAGAGAGGACCTCTCTTTTATGGAGGGAAGGAGGTGTTGGGAAGGACTATAAACTAGGAGTCCTAAACTGAAAGTTTGTAATATAATGGCTTTTCATTGGCTGAGTTGTGACTGTCTTTCATTGGCTGGGCCGTTTACTGGCAAGAAGAAAACCTGGCTGGGGTAGTCAGGTAGTACTTGTTCTGTCTGCAATTGACTAGTGGTAGGGCGTGAGAGCTCCCCCTTCTGGCCTCCTGTCTGCATTTTAAATAAGGTTAATTACCCAGAAAATAAATGTAGGAAATTAAAACAAGTCAATCACCAATAATTTTATTTAAATCTTAGACATGTTATGTATGTATGTATATGAAACAAAAATGTCATGAAATGATGTTTATGTACAGTTTGAAGAACACTGATCTACTTCCTGCCAGCTCTTAATTCCTTCTGTTTCTTCTTAAGTTACAGTTGGTTCTAAAAATAGTTTTAGGTTTGCATTTACATAAGGAAGTTATAGCATGGTGAGTATTTGATAGGCATCTTTCTTATCTCTTTTACTAGCAGCAAAAACCTCCACTTCACAGGTGAAGATCCTGAAATTCAAAGAGGTAATTGATTGAAACAAGATCACATTTCTGATAGGAGAGCAAGGGTTTGAATCTCAACCTGTATGATCCTAGAGCCTTATCTCCACTTTTACCTAGATTACTGATGTAAAGCAGATTTCTTAGAAAGAGGCCCTTAAGAATCACACTCTTCATTTTAGTTACATTTTAGGTATATGGTTAATCTTACTTATGAATATAAAAGAGCTATGATAGAGATTTTGTTTTTCTTGCTAGACTTATTTCACATATTTTCAGGGTACCTTTTTCCTTGACCAAGATTTCAGAATAGGCTACTTTTGAGAGTAGCCTTTCAAATTTTTGCCATGTGTAAATGTGCCCAATTTATAAGTTAACAGAGATTTTAGCTGCCTGTCCCTCTAATCCTGAGCTCCTTTAGCAGGAGTTATAATATCTTATTTATCCTGGTGTCAAGCACAAAGTCTGGGACACAGTACATTCCTGATAAAATGTAGAATGAGCTAATTAATTAATACATGCAAAACTCAGTTGGAGTTTTGGTATTCTTTCTGATTTTTAAAACCATGTTGCTTGAGAAATCTTGCCATTGAAATATTTCCTGTATATATTTTAAGGAATTAAACATCCATTCTATACAAGTCTTAATGCATTCTTATAGGCATACCCAGATATTCCCTAATAATAGTAAATTTTCTCAATAGTTATAGCAGAGAACATTGACACAGTAAATATTTATTGAATGACCACTATCAGCAAGGCCCTGTACTTGGTAGGTACTATAGAAAATAGAAGAATCAGACTTTGTATTTACTTTCAAAAATCTTGTAGTTTTACAGGGTTCCCACTTCAAATGAAATGTTATATTGTAATTGTATGTATGTATTGAAATGTATATTGTTCAAATGACAGTTATATTGTAAATAGTAAGACCATATATTAATCATGAAACTTACTGCTTTTGTAAAGTGCACATGCACTAAGCAACCTGAATCTGCCTTTCTTAAGTAGCTTAGCTCAAGCTTCAACCCCTTTCCCTTGAATTGTTGGAAAATAGGCTTTAGTGGGTCTCCTAGACGTCAGACTCTATTATCCTGTCTGTCTTGCACAGTGCAACAGAACTGTTTTTTAATAGTGCTTCCAAATGCTTGTTGAGCCCCCATATTTATGAGCCATGACCTATTTTCACAGCCTTGCTCCCTCCCTTCCCTCACGGCCTTGTCTGTGTCCACTCCCAAACCCAAGCACTTGTGATCTAGAGCTCTAGGGCTCAGCAGAAAGAACTCCTTTCCACTTTCACATTGACAGGACATACCAGTATCACTCACATCCCCCTGGCTTTGCATATTCTGTTTTTTTTTCTTCCTGCAATTCTTTTCACCTCCTTGCCTTGTAAAACCTATTTATCCTCCAGGTCCTAGCATAAAAATCACCACTTAAATAAAACTTTACTCTTGAGTTGTTGCAGTTGATCTCCTTTTATGCATTGGCTGAATTAGGGTTTCTCTCCTCTCTATTTTTGTAGTAGTTGATAAATCTATTAGTTACTCAGTTTGTAGATAACTCACTGAGTCCTTCTCCCCTGTAATTATATGTTTACATCTCTCTTTCTGAATTCTGCACTTCTTAAAACAGAGACTCTTAATTCAGCTTTCCCTTCCCAATATTTAATATGTTCAGCAAATGTTCGGTTTAGCCCTCCAAGAAGAATATTACATACAAAATGGTTGGACATACTGAAATATTAGGTCAGGGAGACTTGGTGAGGTGTAATTTGAATATAAAGAATGGACCTAGATAGTTTATAGTTCTCATTCTAGCCTTTGTTCACAATTCTCTTAGTGACAGCTGACCTGATTGGTGTCCTAAATATATATTGATTTCACTGTAATAACTAATAACCGTAAATAACTAAAATACCAAATACTATTACTCTCATTCCTTGGGTAAAGCACATAACTTCTGAGGATAAGAGTACATACATCTAAAGCGTCTGAGAATTGACTGTATTAATATTTTATTTATTTTTATTTTTTAAAGGTTTTATTTGTCAGAGAGAAAGAGCACAAGCAGGGGGAGTGGCAGGCTGAGGGAGAAGCAGGCTCCCCACTGAGCAAGGAGCCCAATGCAGGACTGGATCCCAGGACCCTGGGATCATTACCTGAGCCAAAGGCAGACACACAACCGACTGACCCACCCAAGCGCTCCAGCTGTGTTAATATTTTAAAGCAATAACAACAGTAGTTGGCACATAGTAAACATGCAGTAAATGTTAGCTGTTACTATTATTCTAGTAAGAATTTTTAATGTTCTTAAAGGTGTGCTGTCTTGGATGGTGGTTAACCTAAAAGAATTTTTTTTAATTGAGGTAAAAGCATTATTTTTGTGTTTCATTCATTTATTCATCAGATATTTTGTTTTGTATCCGCTGGCTCTCGTACTTTGTTACAAGCTAGGGACATGAAGATGAGTCGACTTCTCAGAGCTCAGCTGTAAAATTCTTGACTCAGATTTGAAAAAGTTTGTATAAAGACTGTATGATCCAGTGGAAAGAACTCTGAACCAGGAGTCATAAGCTTCCAGTCTCAGCTCAGTCACTAACTTTGAGCGAGATACTTCTTAGATGTCATATATATCACCTCAACCTCATTAGGTACAAAACAGATCTCTTGTTAACTCCCTTCTCTTAGGTATTATCTTAATACCTTCGTTTAAAAGTACTTTCATCCTTCTGTTTGTTCAGGCTAAGGAATGTAGATGTGACCTTTGTTTTTCCTTTCCAGTCACTGTCCACATCTGTTCTATCAAAAGTCCTGATGATTCTACCTCCAAAATACAGCTACTTCTTTTCCCACTACTGCCACAATAGTCCATGGCTATCTCTTGCCTTAAAATTGGTTTCCAAGTTTCCATTTTTTCCCCTTTACAATCCATTTACAGCAGATATTTTTGAAACATGGATCAGATTTTGTTATTCCCCCATTTAAAATCCTCCAGTGGCCTCCCATTATATTTGAAATAAAATTTTAATTCCTTACCCTGGCCTCCATAATTTTGCCCTTGCTTACCTCTTTAACCTTATCTTCTGCCACTTTTCCTCTTTATTCTACTTAATTTATACTGATAATTTTTTCTGTTTTTCTAATATGCCAAACTTGAAGGGCTTTGTGCTAGCTTGTTTCTTCTGCCTGGAGCATTCCTACTTCAGATCTTCTTGTGGCTGATTTCTGTGTCTCAACTTTTTATGTCAAATGTCAGTTTTTTTAATGAGGCCTTCTCTGAGCACCCAACCAGAGTAATACACAAACTTTCTGTAGCACATCACTGTTTTATTTTTAACATAGCATTTGCCTCTACTTGGTATTTTCTTATTTTTACCTGTTGTACTATCTTTTAGAATATAAGCTCCATGATAGCAGGTTGCCTGTCTTCTTCATCATGGTATCTCAGCTCCTTGACTAGTTTCTGCCATAGAGTAGGTACTCAGTAAATATTGGTGGAATCACCAGATAAATTAATCTCTTTATAAACTTAACATGTTTCTCAATTATAAAATAAAGATTTTCTTCTGAATGGTATCTGAAGAACCCTCCAACCCCTAAGATAATTAAGGGCAGTGAAGACAGACTTTATTCACTAATTATTATGGTAGGAGAAGGAGCCGAGCTCAATTCCAATTTGCCCAGAGGTGACTGGTATTTTAAAGGGCGACTGAGGGTTTCAGGAGTTGGAAATGAGGGACGAAAAGGGGGTTAGAGAAAGGAACATTTACAAAAAGTAAGTATGAGGGTTGATCTGAAAGTTGGTCAGTCAACTTGATTAGGCCTTCTGTGCCTGCTAACTTTGAAAGATAAACTTTCTACCCTCCCACAGAGTCTTAAAGAGGTCCTATGCTTCCTGATGATTACAAATCAAAGGAATGGCTTTCAAGTCCTTGAGAAAGACACTCTTACAGGAGATACATACACATCTCAAAGGGACAGAGAGAAGTATACAATTGTAAGGTTTTGTTTATTATATTTTTAAAATAAATGGAAAAGGGAATTCAGGGACTTAGATCAGGTGTTGCCTGGAACACACAGTAAATTCTTTTGGAAACCTTGAGTTTTCTAGACAGGAACTCAAGGGGAGCAGAGTGGTCCCAGGGACAAGTCCTGAGGCTGGAAGAAACCATGTTAGAGTTTGATTTAGTCTCACTTTTTTTTTTTTTTAAAGATTTTATTTATTCATTTGAGAGAGAGAGAGCATGAGTGGGGGGAGGATTTAGTCTCTTAATTCAGGTGTTTGGATGTTCGTGCTGAGGGCTTTTGCAGTTCTCTGCTCCACCCCATCCCTCCCCTTTTTAATGCCCCCCCATCCTGCTCCCTTTTAATGCTTTATATTCTGTGTTGTCAAAAAGAGAAGGATTATATGTCTCCAAGATTAATGTGTTAATGATCTCACTGAGATAAATTCTGTGTATTTGCGGTATAGGTATGTGAAAGCACCTTTCCTATAAGTGTTGAGATGATGTGGACTTGTCAGTCCCCCATCCCATTTCCCATCCTCACCCTTGTTTTTCTCTGTGTAAGTTAGGAGGAGAGACAGCCCCAGGGGTGACTGGAATGGCAGCAGGCAGGTGGCCAAGACGCCTGAATGGCATTCAGCCTTGCAGGCACAGAACTTTGATTTCATGTGTATATCAGAAAGGCTGTTCCTCAGGCACCGTACAGGGGGATACAACAGGATATGACCTCTCATTAATCAGATTAGAGAGAATCAGACATAAAACCAGTATTATGGAATAATAACTTAGGATGATAAATATGAACATTATACAAAAATGTTCATGTTTTAGATACTGGATCATTCTCTAAAGAGAAATTACATGCAAAACCAAATTATATTTGCAAGACTGTTTGATCAGAATCAAGTTGGAGCATGGGGAGTTAATATGAATTAATAATCTACTAAGGATTCTCTTGCTGCAAGTGATCCAGGCTTGCTGGGTCCTTGGACCCAGAAGGGGTCTCCCAGGATCAGCCAAGAAGGTCCTTGGCTTTTTTTTTTTTTCCTTTTTTTTCATCATATCATGTGCCCTCCTTAATACCCATCACCCAATTACCCCATCCCCCCCCCACCTCCCCTCCAGCAGCTTGGCTTTGTGCAGGATAGAAATCAAATGTGAGCCAAGAGGAAGTGAGAGCAGAGTTTATTAAAGATGTAGAGAGAGTGAAGATACAGACAGAGCGTCTGGGAGACTCAGGAAAGGAGAGTGAGTCTTGCTTGGGGTCTGGGTTTTTATTGAGGATTGTTGTCTGGTTCACGAGTCTTCTCACGCATCCGTAAACAAAGATGAGTGTTTAGATGTTTCTCATAAGTCACTTATCACTGGTGCCAGCCAGGGGTCTTGATGAGTCAGTGGTCTTGGAAAGCATTCATGTTGACCCTGCCTGGTTACTCCTTAGATGTTATCTATTGTGCTGGAAGACTTCCAAAGAAGTCATTACCTCCTTGACCTTTAGAAGGAGGACATACATTATCTGTTCCATAAGATGTGTAAGGTCAGGGTGTAGATCCTAGCAGGAATAGAAGCAGGGAAAAAAAGCAGTTTTACAAGGGGTCCCTTCAGTTTTTGTGTCTCACAAGGATCCAGGAATAACTGTCATAGACAGTCTCATAGACACAGCTAGTTTCTGGCACTCTAGGCAAACATTGGCCCATGAGCCAAATCTGGCCTGCTGTCTACTTATGTATGGCTTGAAAACTAAGAGTGGTTTTAACATATTTAAATGGTTCGGAGAATGGTTGACATATGAAAACTACATGAAATTCACATTTCCTTATCCATAACTAAAGTGGTATTGGAACACAGCCAAGTTTATTCATTTATATATTTTCTGTGGTTGCTTTTTGCGCTACAACAGCAGAGTTGAATAGTTGAAAAGAGACCATATGGTCTGCAAAGCCTAAATTATTTCCTGTTTGGCCCTTAACAGAAAAAGTTTGCTGACCCCTAGTGTAGATTTATATAGTCCTGCATAATTATTTGTCATTTACAGTATTCATTTTTTTTTTTTTACAGTCTTTACTTTGTGGTAGCAATAGGTTATGGCTGTTTGGGCAAATATAATAAGTTTCAAGGTTTATTTTTCCATAAATGGCACAATAATATGTCTACATTGCCTTATTAAAGAAACAAAATGAATAGCATATTCATCTCTGAATATCAGCACAAGAATTTTGCACCCTAAGCTATAAATAAGGAAGGTCAGTAAATTGAAGGTAAGTAGTGTGAGGCAGAGAGGCCCCTATCTTAATTATCTATTTATCTACCCCTCTTTCACTTTCACTTTTCTCCCCTTTCACATGATAAAAGATAATTTTTTTCTTTTTTAAGATTTTATTTATTTGAAAGTGAGAGAGAGAGAGAGCACGAGAGGGGGAAGGGTCAGAGGGAGAAGCAGACTGCCCGCTGAGCAGGGAGCCCAATGCGGGACTCAATCCTGGGACTCCAGGATCATGACCTGAGCGGAGGGCAGACGGTTAACCTACTGAGCCACCCAGGTGCCCAATAAAAGATAATTAAGAGTTGTTCATTTGTATTTGATATTTGACTGCATGAGCCATTGACTGTGCCTTGGTACTTGGGTTATCAAGCAGGCTCCAGTTGGAGCTGTGTCATTCTCAGCCCCTCTCAGATGCTGAACCTGAGCTTCCCCACACTCAGATTTAGTCTTTAAGATTGCCAGCCAACATCCTCTTCTTTTAGGGGTGTGGTATACAACAGAACACTCAGGAGGTGCTTCATCCAAGTCAAAAGCTGGGTTGTACATTCTTGATTATCTCTCTGGGGTTTTTTTTTTTTTTTTTTTTGAGATATTAGTCACATATCATGAAATGTTCCCTTTTAAAGCATACAATTCAGTGTTTTTTAGTATACTCACAAGGATGTGCAGTTACCACCACTCTCTTAATTCTAGAACATTTATCACTCTGAAAAGGAATCTACTCATTAGCAATCATTCCCTATTCCTCCCTCTACCTTCCCCCTGGCAACTACTAGTAAACTTTTAGTCTGTATGTGTTTGACTGTTTTGTAAGTTTCATATACATAGAGCCATACAATATGTAACCTTTTGTATGTGGTTTCATTGACTGGGCATAATGTTTTTTATGTTTATCCAAACTGTAGGGCGCCTGGGTGGCTCAGTTGGTTAAGCGACTGCCTTCGGCTCAGGTCATGATCCTGGAGTCCCGGGATCGAGTCCCGCATCGGGCTCCCTGCTCAGCAGGGAGTCTGCTTCTCCCTCTGACCCTCCCCCCTCTCATGTGCTCTCTCTCTCTCTCTCTCTCTCATTCTCACTCTCTCAAATAAATAAAAAAATCTTTAAAAAAAAAAACAAACTGTAGAATGTATCACTACTTCATTCCTTTTTATAGCTGTATAAAATTCCACTGTATGGATATTCCACATATTATTTATCCATTTATCAGTTGATGATATTTGGGTTGTTTCCACCTTTTAGCTGTTATAAAAAATGCTACTTCGAACGTTATATGGGTTTTTCCTGTATAAATACCTAGAAATGGAATTGCTACGTCACATGGTAACTCAATGTTAACATTTTGAGGAGCTGCTTAGGTTTTTTAGGAAGCAGCTGCACCATTTTATATTCCCATCAACAACCTGTGCATTTCGGTCTCTCCACATCCTCACCAACATTTACTATTATTTTTCTTTTTTTTTTTTTTTAAGATTTATTTTTGTTTGAAAGAGAGAGAGCACGAGCATGCAAGTGTGGGGAACAGCAGAGGGAGAGGGAGAGAGAGAATCTCCAGCAGACTCCCCATTGAGCTGAGCGTGGAGCCCAATGTGGGGCTGGATCTCAGGACCCTGAGATCACTGAGCCGCCCAGGCGCCCCTTATTTTTCTTTTTTGATTACAGCTATCCTTATGGATATGAAGTAGTATTCCATTGTGGTTTTGATTTGCATTTCCTTAATGACTAATGATGATCATATTTTCCTGTGCTTGTTGACCATTTGTATATATTCTTTGGCAAAATGTAATTCAGATTCTGACCTTTTAGCTTTGATATAATTACTTTAGGGTCCTCCCTGTGTAATATTCCCCAAATTTCCTTTTCCTTGGTGTATCAATTTTTTTTTCTCTCTACAATATATAGTGCTGTCAGTCAGACATACGGTATTCCAGAGAATGGAGAGCTTATTCTTCCTTTGTGCCTTTGAAGATCTCCCATTATGTTGTTCCTAGCCATACTGCCTGCCTTATTATTTTCTTTTTCTATCCTAACGATGATCTCGTATGATTTTATTATATAGTTGGTAAAAAAAGATGACACTGGTGCTGAACAGGAAAAGGGTGACATTCCTAGGAGGGGAGGGCCAGCCTCGTCTTATTCTTAGGTCAGTGTGGTTGTACAAGCAGTTCCACTTGCCTGCTTGGGTTTCTCCTGCCTGCCTATCTAGTTAATTGCCCAAGCTCCCAAGTGATCTTGTCCCTTGGTTGGTTCTTCTCCCTTGACCTTCATTATACTCTTTGCCCCTTGGATTAGAACAAAGAGCATGAAGCTGCTAGACTCTTGGTATCATTTTTCATGGCTATTTTGTAACATTTAAGATGAATATTATTACTGCTCCCCTTTTATGGCTGAAGAAACTGGCTCGCGGAGGTCATACAACCCATGGCATTTCTCCTGATTAGTCCTTATTATTGAGTGGAATGGTTATCCATATCTTCTTTCCTCGGATTGTTACAGTGGCTCTGGTTTGCCTGAAATGCTTGTATAGGGAGAGAAACCTAGAAATTTAAGTTATTGCCACATTATAGATGGTCTCGAATGACAAGCAATGGGATCTTTACCCGTAAAAAGGAGGACATTGAGTTGGAGAGTGGCTTTATTAAAAATGTGCCTACAGGAGCGCCTGGGTAGCTCAGTCAGTCAAACGTCCTACTCTTGATTTTGGCTCGGATCGTGATCTTGGGGTTATGGGATTGAGCCCCGCATTAACCTCTGCACTCAGCGCAGAGTCTGCTTGTCTCTCTCCCTCTGCTTCCCCCCACCCCTGCTCGCTTGCTCTCAAATAAATAAATAAAATACAATCTTTTTTAAAATGTGCCTATAATTTGGCATGCTTTTTGAATGCTACCTCTCTTCTAGGGATGGAGCTAAATCAACTATTGTCCTCAAGGAACTTCTAGGCCATTTGGAAGGGCAATTAGATAATTTTTGCATTTGGGAAAATGTGTATAAAATTCTTGAGAGCAGAGGAGAGAGCTGTAGAGATCACTGCTTAACTTAAATTCAGACATTAGTTAACTAGTAAACATTTCTGGTGTATTTGAGGATGGATTTGGCTTGGAGTGTATTTGTTATAAACTCGTTCCGTTATAAATACGTATAAACAAGAACAGTTAACATAATTGTACAATAAAATACCAGTGTAAATAGAAATTTCTTTTATATATTAAGATCCTAACTTTGTTTGACAGATATGCCAAGAGTTTAATAGCACCTGGGCATGGGAGATGGAGAAGAAGGGCTATCTTGAAATGAGTGTTGAATGCAAACTAGCACTCCTAAAGGTAATGAATTTATTATCTTTTACAATTATTTTAATAAATTCACCAATAGTCTTTTCAAGAATAATGTCATCTAAAAGCTTTAATCGAATCATTGAAAATTTTCTACATAAGAAAATTTGGGAGACTAGTACACAGTGCTTTTGAAATATAATATGATTTTTGTGTCATTGATAGTATTAAACCTGTAAATTTAAGTAATATTAAAGTGTTAACTTGAAATAATGTCTTTTTAAATTGCTTATTCTAAATCAGGTTGTACAAAAGTGGGGAGAGGATAGTGAAAGATGGATAAACTACACATATTTTTTCTGCTCCCATCCCTGAATCAGTTTTATGGTTAAACATACCACATTTACATGATAGAGAAACATTTATGGGTTATTTTAAGCCATGTTATGACTATTTTCCAGTACCTCTGCGAGTGTCAGTTTGATGACAATCTCAAATTCAAGAACATTATCAATGAGGAGGATGCTGATACCATGCGTCTCCAACCAATTGGCCGAGACAAAGATGGCCTCATGTACTGGTACCAGTTGGATCAAGATCACAATGTCAGAATGTACATAGAAGAACAGGATGATCAAGATGGCTCTTCATGGAAATGCATTGTCAGGTATCTTTTATTGGCATCTTTTCACATTTATTTGTGTGTTTTTTAATCTCTTCTCTACAAGAATATAATCCCTGAGGCTAGGGTAGTCCTTTTTTTGTGGGGTTGGAGAATTGCCAGGACCTAGCCTAGTGCCCAGCACAGTACCCATAGTGGGCACTTAATTATTTCTCAAACAAATAAATAAATTTAGCATGGTGGTCCATATCAGCACATGTACCTTATACTTCAGGAAGCTGGAATCTGACAAATAGTAATGCACCAATAATATGCACAGAAAAACCCATCATTAGAAATACAAGACAAGCATTGTTTGGTTCTTATCTAGCTACAGTTTTCTATTAGGTATTATTTATTTATTTCTAATTGTTTTAATTTGGCCAGTTCATTTTGGCACTTTAATATATTTTTTAATCTTTACTGTGCGTGTATTTCTTTACTAGGGTTCTGAAGAAATATGAGGAATATTGTGCCCTTTTTTGACATAGTCCTTTTTTAAAAAAAAAATCTTGGTTACTTATTTGTATTTTTTTTTTTTTTTTTTTTAGTTTTATTTTTAAGTAATCTCTGCACCCAACTGGGGCTCGAACCCACAACCCTGACATCAAGAGTCGCATATTCTACCAACTGAGCCAGCCCCTCTTATTTGTATTGATAGATACATTTGAGTGGAAACATTTCATGTAAAACCTTAAAATAAAACTTTATTTTTTAATCATTAAGTGACACTAGCATCATTATTCAGAATCGTTGTGTCTCTGGGGCACCTGGTTGGCTCATTTGGTTAAGCCTCTGACTCTTGATTTCAGCTCAGGTCATGATCTTGGGGTCATGGAATCGAGCCCTGCCTTCACCTCCTCGCTCAGCAGGGAGTCTGCTGGAGAAATCTCTATCTCTCTGTCCGCTCCCCCCCCCCCCACGCTCTTGTATGCTCTCTCTCTCTTTCAAATAAATAAATCTTAAAAAGAAGAATCTCTGTGTCTCAATTTTCTATTTTTGCCATGTAATTATTTAGAATTTATTTCATTAATACCCACAGTTTATATTAATTTTGAAATGATTAGGATCTATAAATAAATCTATAACTAAAATAGGGAAAACTAGTGAGTATATAACTGGCTTATGAAAAACTCCTTGACTTCAACTTAACCTCTGACTTTGCTCATTTTCAGTTTTAGCAGATTTGTGTTAGTGATTATTAATGTTTTAAAGAAATAATCTGGAAATGTGAATATTTGTTTGTGTCAGGGAAGCTCAACTTTCGTGCCTTAAGAATAAATATGAGGGGTGCCTGGGTGGCTCAGTCGGTTAAGTGTCTGCCTTCGGCTCGGGTCATGATGGGGATCGAGCCCCATGTGGGGTTCCCTGCTCAGTGGGGAGTCTACTTTTCCCTCTCCCTTTGCCCCTCCCCCTGCTTGTGCACTCTCTCTCTCGCTCTCAAATAATAAAATCTTTTAAAAAAGAGAATAAATGTGAATCGAATGAGTTTATAGGGGAGTGTTTTATAAGCACCCTTTAATCATATTATAATGTGATTCTCCATATAGTTAATGTACTAAATTAGCAAAGTAGTCCTGAAATGAAATTCACTTACCATCTCTCCCTATGAATTCTTACACTGAATGAAGTTCTATTCATGATGTCTTACCACTTCTACTATTTCCTGTATCAACCTTGCATAGTTGTTTAAGCGATATTCTCTCCTACTTTGTAGATGAAGAAAATATGATAGAGAAAAATAATTATAATTATTACTGATGAGTCATAATGCTTAAAACAATTTCTAATGTACAGTGTTTTAATTAGATCATACCCTAATGCATGATGTGAGAGAAGTGTTGAGGTGATGTGTTTAAAGTTAACTGTGCTTAAATCTGGGTTCCTCTGTTTACCATCTGAAGGCAGATTGCTTAATTTGTTTGATATTCTCTTTCCTGCACTTTAAGATGAGGATGATAGTAAAATTATTGTGAGGAATATATACATTTATATTGTATAGCGACTTGTGTAATTAAGCACTATGCTGAGCAATTGTGGTTATACTAGTGAGTATAGTACAGCTCTCGGATCTGTAGATGAGCTTCAGGCACCTGTGGAAATCCCTTTTATTGTAAATAGTAGCTCTTAGTTTTATTTAATATGTATATTTTCTGGGGAAATACCATTGTTTTCCACAAATTCTCAGTTTGGTCTGTTTATGCTTCATATACTTGACATGTTCTGTGACATGGCATTTCAGTTACCTTTAAATTGACGCAATAGTACTACTTTTGACAAATGTGGTGAACTGTCTTGTGTCTCTTATTTTTGTGAATGTTGAATGTGAAAAGCATTGTGTTATTTTTGGCGACGTGTTATTCTTGCCTGTCGCCAAAATTATCATCTTAGTTGTCATTAAAATACATTATGTACCCCAAATAATGTGTACAACATTATCCTACTTGGCCCAGATGACATCCTTCCTGGAGTCTGGTATTTAGATTCGGATGCCAGACTCTAAGAAGAACATTAGTAGAATAAGTCCTTTATGTGAAGAACCACAAAGAAGATGATTGAATGAGCTGAAAATATTTGATCCAGCAGAAATTTAGGGAGATAGACCTATCTTTAAACATTTAAAGGATTGATTTGTGTAAGAGTATTTCTCTTAAGAGTATTTCTCTCAAGCACTGAGCCAGGATCAGTGGATACAAATTATGGGAAAGTAGAACTGAGCTTAGAGAAGTGAGAACGTTTGCTTTTTTATATTGCAGAGAAATTATTGTTTTAAAACTGATAGATGATATTAAAAGCATTTTCTAAACTTGTAGGAGTAGGGTGTTTAAGGAGGCAGTACTCTTTTTAGCAAGAAATTCCCTTAGAAACTGAGATAAGTGAAGAGCAAGTAAAGCAAATAGAATTTTGACTTTTTTATTTAATATATTATACTTCAATATTTTTCTTCATTGGTGAATATTGTTTTTTACTAGTGAAATGAAAAATCTGCTTCTCTTCATTTCTTTAAAGTAATGCTAATTTTCTTGGAGATCTCTGGTGTTGGAAACATGTTTCTGCCTGACTCTCAAAAGAAGATTATGTGACAAAAGTTATCTGGTCTTTAAAATTCTGGGTTGTTGTTTTTTTTTAAGCTGTAAGTCAGTCTTTTTAAATGATTGATAAATTTTAAAATGTGAACTTTGCAACTTAAAAATCAAATGAAGTATTTTTCTAAAAATAGAGATCCATAAAAAAGGAATTTTCTATATTTGATCTTCTGAAAATTTAATACCTAGACAATATACAGTGTTTGCTCTCAGACCACAAAATGGAATTAAACTAGAAATCAGTTGTAGGAAGAGATCTTTAAAATCCCCACATATTTAGATATTAGGTAATACACTTCCACATAGCACTTGGGTCAAAGAAGAAATCTCAAGACAAAATGTTTAAATTATTTTCAGTTAAATGAAAATGAAAATATAACATACCAAATTTATGGTTAAAAATTTTCAGTGAAAATAATACTTAGAAGAAACTTCTCATATAAAGCAAAGGCTGATTCTTTGAAAAGATCAGTAAGATTGATAAGCCACTAGCCAGGCTAACTAAGAAAAAAAGAGAGTGGACACAAATTAGTGATGTCAGAAATGAAAAACAGGACATCACTACAAATCCCATGAACATCAAAAGGATAATTAAGGAATACCATGAATAACTCCATGCCCACAAATTGGTAACCTAGATGAAATGGACCAATTCCTTGAAAGACATAATCTGCCAAAATTCTCACCAGAAGAAACAGACAAATATGAACAGGTCTCTATCTGTTAAAGAAATTGCATCAATAGTTAATAACCTAAAACAGAAAGCACCAAGCCCAGATGGGTTCACTAGTGAATTCCACCATCATTTAAGGAAGGAATTATACCAATTCTCTCGAATCTCTTTCAGAAGATATGAGAAGGGATAATTCCTAACTCATCTTATAAGATCAACATTACCCTAATAAGAAAATGAGACAAAGACATTACAAGATAGGAAAACTTTAGACCAACATCTCTCATGAGCATAGATGTAAAAATCCTCAAAAATTCCTTTTCAACATCATACTTGAAGTCCTAGCTAATGTACTAAGAGAAGTAAAGGGAGTAAGAGATAGAGATTGGGAAGGAAAAAAATAAAACTCTCTTTATGTGCACATAACATGATCATCATCTATGTAGAAAATCTGGAAGCGTTAACAAAAAAACATTCCTGGAATTTATAAGCGATTATAGCAGGGTGGCAGGAGATGTGGTTAATACACAAATGTCTCCTATATATCATCAGTGAGCATGTGGAATCTGAAATGTAAAACACAATATACCAATTATATTATCTTCCCCAAAATTGAAATACTTAGGTATAAATCTGATAAAATATTAACAAATCTATCTGAGGAAAAATACAAAACTCTGATGAAATAACCCAAGAGGAACTAAATAAACGGAGAGATGTTCCATATTTGTGGATAGAACACTTAATATTGTCCAGATGTCACTTCTTCCCAACTTAAAATCTGTAGATTTAGTGCAATCATAATCAAAACCCCTGCACGTTATTTTGTGGATATTGACAAACTTATTTTAAAATTTATATGTAAAGGCAAAAAGCCCAGAATAGTTAGCACAATATTGAAGAAAAACTAAGAAGACTGACACTGACTTCACAACCTATATAAAGCTACAGTAATTAAGACAGTGTGGTATTGGTGAAAAGAAGAGACAGATATAGGGACACCTGGCTGACTCAGTCAGTGAAGCATGTGACTCTCGATCTTAGGGTTGTGAGTTTGAGCCCCATGTTGGGCGTAGAGATTCCTAACACACACACACACACACACACACACACACACACACACACAAACACACACAAAAAGACTAGAGAAATATATAGTGTAGCAGAATAAGGAGCCTTGAAATAGACCCATATGAAGGAGCAAAGGCAATACAGTGCAGAAAAGATAATGATGCTGGAAAAAAAGGATATCCATATGCAGAACAATGAATCTAGACACAGACGTTACACTCTTAACAGGAATTAACTCAAAATTAATTATAAACCTTCTTAGAAAATGCAAAACTATGGAACTCCAAGAAGATAACACAGAAGCAAATCTAGATGATCTTGGGTTTGGCAATAACTTCTTTGGTAAAGCACCAAAGGCACAATCCATGAAAATATTTACCAAAGATGTATTTGATAAAGGCCTATTATCCAAAATATACAGAGAACTCTTAAAACTCAACAATAAGAAAACAACCTGATTTAAGGGACACCTGGGTGGCTCATTTGGTTGAGCATCCAACTCTTGGTTTCAGCTCAGGTCATGATCTTTGGGTCATGGGGTTGGGCCCACCTTGGGCTTCCTGCTCAGCGGGAAGTCTGCTTCCCTTCTCCCTCTCTCTCTGCTCCTCTCCCTGTTCGCACTCTCTCTAAAATAAATCTTCAAAAAAAAAGAAAACAACCTGATTTAAAAATGGACCAAAGACCCTAAAACATGTTACCAATGAAGATATACAGATGGAAAATACACACATATATTTGTATATCTGTACAAATTATACTTTTCATGTGGTCCACATCATATATCATCAGTGAAAGGTAAATTAAAATGAGATACTACTGTACGCCTATTAGAATGGCCAAATCCAGAACACTGACAACAGCAAATGCAGACAAGGATGTGGAGCAACAGAAACTCTCAACCATTGCTGGTGGAAATGCAAAATGGTATAGCCATTTTGGAATACAGTTTGATGGTTTCTTATAAAATTAAACACCATATGATTCAGCAACCAAATACTCCTTGGTATTTGCCCAAAGGAGTTAAAGAGTTACGTCCACACAAAAACCTGCACACAAATGTTTATGGCAGCTTTTTTCATACTTGCCAAAACTTGAAAGCAACCAAAATCTCAAAAATGATGAACTTTCATTTCAAAGTATGTAAATTATACCTCAATAAAAATGTTTTAAGAATTGTAATGATTTGACAATCATTTTCAAAAAGCCAAATTCTAAACAGTGTGTCGAGTTTTCATGTATCCAAAATGACAAACTGTCAAAGACATTTCTAAACCATATGCTCCTAGTATAGCACAGTGATTGAGAAGATGGTCTTGGAAGTCAGACTATAATTCAGTTCTGCCTTTCATCTGTACTAACTGTGACCTTAGGTAAATTACTGTACCTCTCTGCAATGTCCTCACTTTCCTCCTCTATAAAATGGGGGGTAATACTAGTACCTTTTTAATCAGGTTATATTGGGATTATATGAACTAGTTCATGTAAAGTGCTTGGAGTAGTGCCTGGAACATAGTAATTACTAATGTTAACTTCTGTTATTGATACTAATGCTGTTGATATTACTCATTAATGTCTGTCTTCCTTCAGGTTCTTGGCCCCCATAAGAAATACTGTCACTCTCCATTATCTTCTCTCTTTTGTCACCTCATTAATTTGGAATCAAATGAAAAAAGATGTAAAAGTATTATATACTATAATACTTACAAAGAATTGCCATATTCAGGGGTACCTGGGTGGCTCAGTTGGTTAAGCGTCTGCCTTCAGCTCAGGTCATGATCTCAGGGTCCTGGGATCCTGCCCTGAATCTGGCTCCCTGCTCAGCGGGAAGCCTGCTTCTCCTTCTCCCACTCCACTGCTTGTGTTCCCTCTCTTGCTGTGTCTCTCTCTGTCAAATAAATAAAATCTTAAAAAAAAAAAAAAGAATTGTTATATTCACACTGTACTGTGCTCTGGAAATGCAGACACTTGATGCAGTTTCTTAAGGAGTTCCAAATTGCGGGAGAAAGAGGGAAGTAGTAAATGATAATAAAGGGTCCTAAATGTGATCTGTGATGGAAATCATTCTGGTGTGCTGTTTAGGACCCAGTACCTAACCCATACTTGGCAGAGGATGATGCCTGTGCTTGGACTTGTTTTTGTCTGTTTTTTTGTTTTGTTTTGTTATGGTATTGTACTATCAGCTCAATTGCTTCTTTGAGGATTAATCCCTACCACTAAGTCTTAACTCTGAACAACCCTTAGACTAGGAAAGAAAATCATATTCCACAATATAATAATTAGGATGCTATGCTCCGTTTCACCGAAGTCTAAATTAAATTTAGGTACAGATAGTGAAACACAAGAGTTTAGAATCTGTTAGTCAAAGTCAGTCTCCTTGTTAATCTGACCTTCTAACCTTTCTACTCAACATATTTGTCCCATCTCAGTTAATAGTCACATCCTTTCACCTGCTTGGATCTAAAACTTGGGGGCACATTCTTGACTTTTCTTTTTCTCTCACTTCACATCCACTCTATCA
The DNA here is from genome assembly GCF_009762305.2 of Zalophus californianus. Lineage (NCBI taxonomy): Eukaryota > Metazoa > Chordata > Mammalia > Carnivora > Otariidae > Zalophus > Zalophus californianus. The sequence continues at coordinate 54,548,693 of NC_045605.1, forward strand.
GCAAATCCAAACAGCTCTATGCAAAGTGTATCCAGTGTGATCATTCCTCATCCCCTTCATAGCTATAATCTTGTCCAAGCCACCGTCATTTTTGTTTTTTTAAGATGTATTTATTTATTTCAGGAGAGAGAGAGCGTGCACATGCACACACCAGTGGGTGAGGGAGTGGGGAGGAGGAGAGGGAGAATCTCAGACTCCCTGCTGAGCGTGGAGCCCGATGCGGGGCTCCATCTCACCACCCTGAGACTATGACCTGAGCTGAAACCAAGAGTTGGGCGCCCAGCTGACTGAGCCATCCAGGCACCCCTCATTTTTGTTTTTAATACAGTTCAGTGGTTTTTAATATGTTCACAAAGTTGTGCAGCTACCACCGCTATCAAATTCCAGGACATTTTCCTCACCCCATAAAGAAATCCTGTACCACATACCACATTAGCAGTTTTAATCACCATTCTCCCTTTACTCAGCCAGTGGCATCTGCCAGTCTGCTTTCTGTTTCTATAATTTGCCTATTCCAGACATTTCATAAACAGAATCATACAATATGTGCCCATTGTGTCTGGCTTCTTTTGGAGAGCACAGTCATTTCAAGGTTCATTTATGTAGTTAAATCAGTACTTTGTTCTTTTTTATGGCTAAATAATATTGACTTGTAGGATATACCACAGTTGTTTATTCATCCTATGCTTATTTTAGAAAGGATAGTTGGGGTAGCCATGAGGAACACATTCCAGTCTAACAGCAGAAGTGCAGACACCTGACATCCTGAGAGAGCATGGTATTTTGGAGGGATATATCTAATACACCTCAGTGAATAAATGTTTTAGAGCAAACAAAGCCAGCATTGGAGGGAGAGAGAGCAGAACACTGAATTGTTAGTGTCCATAGTCTATTTTCAGAGTTCCTATGGATAGTGGTAAGAATTTTGGGTATAATTTGAATATATGTTTATAAAAATCCCCTCTGACTAGTTCAAATTTGGGATTTTTAAAAATAATTCGCATACCAGATCTCATTATTAGATCAAAATAGAATTCCAAAGATGGATAGTTTTCTGTTTTCATATAATATATGACTACATGAAGCTTGCATTTTGACACAGTCGCCAGGTTATTAGCTTTTTAGGGAGTTCATCAGTAAATTTTTCTGCTAAATTTCGTTGTTTCTTAGTCCAGTAATTGACATGGATTTTGTAGCAGTATTGGTTCTCTTCTAATGCTTTGAAGCTTTTTAAAATAGGTACAGTGAGCAATTTAAATATATTCAGTTCCCAGAATGACTTCAAAAAATAACAAGAAGGTTGAGGCACTTTTTACATATGGAATTCTTAGTGTACTAAGAGAAGTAATAACATTAAGTGGGGAGAGCCTTAGGTTAGAAGCAGGTTGGTGTAATGAAGTTAGGAAATAGGAACTTTGCCAAAAATAAATTTTTTTAAAAGATTTTATTTGTCAGAGAGGAAGAGCACGAGCAGGGGGAGCTGCAGGCAGGGGGAGAAGCAGGCTCAATCTGAGCTGAAGGCAGATGCTTAACCGACTGAGCCACCCAGGCATCCCCAAAATAAATTTTTTTAATGTATCTAAGTTTTACTGTTATTTTTTGTGAAGTGGAGGCAATGCCGAAGAGGATTCTGAAAGGTCTTAATCTGACCTACTATTAGATGAATAAAATTCTAAAACCTCATTTTATTTGTAATATGTGTAACCTATGAATTCATTCTCATACACAATATTAATAATACGTATAAACCTGTGTGCTTATTCCCATACATAATGGCAAAATGATTGTCATTTTAATTACTGAAAAATATTGTTTTCCTTAGGAGGCCATTTTAATAACATTCGAGCGAATCCTGTCTTTTATAGATAAGGAAGCTGAAGCCTAGTGAAGATAGAGGACTTGTCCAGAGGCACATAGCCATCTAGGTTAGGAACAGGAATTCTATTTATTCATTAAATGTTTCCTTACTTAAGAGCCTACTTCATAAGGCAGTGTCCCTGCAATCACCAGAGTTGAGCTGGGATGGAGGTGGCAGGGGACAGGGTAGAGGACGTTTGTGGCATGACAGATAAGAACAGAAGTCATTTCTTTTTTTTTTTTAAGATTTTATTTATTTATTTGACACAGAGAGAGACAGCGAGAGAGGGAACACAAGCAGTGGGAGAGGGAGAAGCAGGCCTCCCGCTGAGCAGGGAGCCCGATGCGGGGCTCGATCCCACGACCTGAGCCGAAGGCAGACGCTTAACCGACTGAGCCACCCAGGCGCCCCCAAACAGAAGTTCCTGAATAGGAACTACATAGGATTAGAGGTGCATACACAGTGTTTTGACAACACAGATGGGAAGATTATGGTGTTGATTAATTAACTCAGTGGCAGATCTAACACTGACTTTTCTATCTTAATCCAGGGTTTCCTTTTTCTCTTCACTGTTACACATCACTTATCTGAGAAGGTGAAATAGCCAAGTGAGCTTTCTTGTTTGTAGGTGGCATCTAAATCAACCCATCTATCAGAGCTCTGGTCTGGGTATTAAAAATAGAGAATTGATAAATTAAATCTTATTTATTTGGGATTTTCTTGTATTTTTGATTCAAGTTGAATTCCCTTCCTGTAGTTGTAAGCTGTAATTGATAGAACAACATTCAGATTCCTAAATTCTTAGGTTTTTGAACTGTGTTATAAGAGCTGACTTTGTTGTAATTACTCAGAAAGACCTGGATCATAATTTTATAACAGTATCAAATATTATTCTTTCTCTAGGTAGAACAGAGTCCTTATTTACAAATGTATCAAGAAAATGAATCATTTTTGTTTAAAAAAATGCTTCTTCAAGGAAATTTTACATTGCTTTTGTACTCTTTAGAGATTGCATAGGACTCTTAAAAATTATCTAACTCTGATTTTTGTTTAATTTTGTTCCTACTGTTCTTTTCAGCCAAAGAGATTTGCATTGCCATTTTAGTCAATAGAGAGTATAGATTCCTTCCTTTTTGGAAAATAATATATTTTTATATACTTTCATTCCTAATGGTTAGATTCAAGGTTAATTAAGATGAGGTGTACCAGTGTTTTGGATGTTCTTAATTGTGTTTTTCTTTTTTAAATTTTAATTTCTAATAGGTATTAGTCTGAAAGCTCTTTAGAACAGAATTAAGATTTTTATGCTGTTTTGTTTTTTCCCTTATTTAGAAATCGAAACGAGTTGGCTGAGACTCTTGCCCTCCTGAAAGCACAGATTGATCCTGTGCTACTGAAAAACTCTAGCCAACAGGACAACTCTTCCCGGGAAAGTCCCAGCTTAGAGGATGAGGAGACTAAAAAGGAGGAAGAAGCACCTAAACAAGGTTTTTTTTGTGTGTTTTGTTTTGCTTTGTTTTGTAATTTCTTCTCTCTTCTTCCACTTCCACTTCCAACTATACTAATTAGAATTCTTTCAGTTTGAAAAATTGGAAGTCTTCCTGTAGAGGGAGGTTGATTTTTCTTTTCCTTAATGAAAAATAAGAAGCAAAAAGCCATTGAGTACTTTTCCTCTTTTATATTGTACATTTACAAAATTTAAATAAAAAAGTTCAGATCATCACAGCGTATTTTTTACTAATTTTAAGAATGCAGAGATACTTAGTGAATTCCTTTATTATTGTAGTAAAATATGTGTAAGAAACTATCATTTTAACCATTTTTAAGTATACAGTTCTGTGGCATTAAATGCATTTACATTGTTGGGCATCTGTCAACACTGTCCATCTCCAGAATCATCTTTGCCATCTGAAACTCTCCCCTTTAAATAGTGACTCCCCATTTACCCCTGCACCATCCCCCCAGCCCCTGGCATCCAGTATTCTGCTTTCTATCTCTGTGAGTTTGCCTAACTCTTGGGATGTTCTGTCCAAGAAATCATAGAATATTTGTTCATTTGTGACTGGCTAATTTCACTGAGCATAATGACAGGCTGAATAATATTCCATTGTATGTGAGTATCACATTTTGTTTATTCATCTGTTTGTGGACAGTTGGCTTTCTTTCACCTTTTGGTTCTTGTGAATACTGCTGCTAGGAACATGGGTGTACAAATAGCTGTTTGAGTCACTGCTTTCACTTCTTTTGGATATATACCTAGAAGTGGAATTGCTGGATCATATGGTGCTTGAGGATCTGCCATACTGTTTTTCACAGCTGCAGTGCCATTTTACATTCCCCCTAGTCATGTTACTTTGCAGTCCACCAAGTACTGCACGTGCATTTCCATTCAGTCATCATAGCAGCTCCTTGAGGGAACTGCTGTTATTATTGTTTCAGTTTTATAGATGAGGGAATTGGGAAGTTTATAAACTTGCCCTAGGTCCTATAGATAATAAAGTGTCAGAGTCTAGATTTGAACCCTGGTCCTTGTTATCACTTATACTCTTCAACTACAGTGGTCTAGGGTGGTACTTCTCAAATTGTAATATGCATGCTGTTTACCTGGTGATCTTTTTTACAATGCAGACGCTGATTGAATTGGTCTTGTGTGAAGCTGATGATTTGCCATTTTAGTTACCAAGGACCTAGGTGATGCTGATGCTGCCGGTCAGAGAACCACACTTTGGATAGCAAGGTTACGGGGCAGTTTTCTCCTAACCTTGTATTTATTTAAATACAGCAAAGTCTTTCAGACAGCTGTTTCTGATGTCTGAATGCTGATATTTTAACACTCAGCGCAGTTAAGAGAGAGTCTGTGGGGGAGGACATCTCTTTAAAAAGCAGCGCAGGAGGAGGAGCAAGACATTGAACCTTTTTTGGTTTTCTCCTTTCTCTTTTAAACAGTGTCTCTTCTGTCTCTTACTCTAATGGCAAAATGTGCTTATTCATTCAGGAAATACTTACTGTACACCTACTATGTGTTAAGCACCATTTTAGACATGAGACTTCAGTAAACAAAGACAAATCCTTGGCTTTTGTGAAGCTTACACTAAAATGGATAAAATAGCTGACACATATCATTGATCATGTGCCAAGTACTGTGCTCAGCGCTTTACATGTGTTAAGTCATATAATCTTCACAACCACTCTGTTAAGTATGACATTAGTATTTCAGTTTTTTTGTGGGGTTTTGGGGTTTTTTTTTCCCCAGATGTGAGAAGGGAGACAAGGAGAGGTTTCAGTGACTTTCCCAGGGTCACACAGCCTGTTAGTGGCATACCCAGTGTTCACACCTGGGCAGTCTTTGGTCTTTCTCTGGGGTTTGTGTACTTTAGATGCTGCAGAAACACATAATTTGTGGGAGTCGACAGTTTTATTTGGCCCCTAAAGCCCCATCTCTTACTCACTCCTCTTCTGTGTAGTTATTGTGTTCTGTTCCAAGCAAGACCAAAGAAATGGGATTCTGGCTTGTCATTTTTATTACTTGCAGATGTAAATAAACATTGCCCTTGGGTAGGGAGAGGAGGGAGAGCGGGGATATTTGGAAATTAGACATCAGTAAGACAAAAAATAAACAGGAACGGGGGTAAGAATAAAACAGCTACTCTTATTTTTGCAACTAAAATAGATTTTTCTTTAATTGTTAGTTGAATTGCCATGCTTTGTATCCAACCTTAGTAAGTTTTTTTTTAATAAGTGCCAAGAAGAAATGCATTACATATAAAAGTAGGCAAAGAAAAGATCCAAAGATGGCATCATACGTCTTAAAACATTCACTAACTGAGTAATTAAATTGGTTCTTTATTTCAAAGGTTATTGAAATTATCTTTGAAAAAGTCTGAATTTCTTAAACTGGCATTCAGAATCTCACAGTCTGGCGTCAAACGATGTTTCTAGTATTATCTCCCACTAGTTTTTTTTGTTTTGTTTTCTTGTTTTTGTTTTGTTTTTTTATTATGCTATGTTAATCACCATCCCACTAGTTTTTTACATGATCACTGGTTCCGGATTATCTAGATGCCTTTATTTTCTCCTTGTGTCTTGGGCATTCCTTCTGTGTCCTTATCATGCTTTTATCTCCCTGAGATACTTTTCCTCTACTCTGGGAATTCTAGTTATTCAGGGCCATCTGGAATCTCAGAATCTTGATCCTTTTTCTAAGTCCTGCTAGCACTTAAAATACTATTTTTTCCCCACTTATATTAGGGTCAGTCATACTACCAAGCTTGAAGCTCTCAAATACTTGCTGAGTTGTTCTTCTCAGATTGTGGGATAGACAATAGATTTCAAAGCGAGTGAGTGTTAGGTATAACTTAAGCCCTTCTCTGTCTAAGACCCAGGATATCTTGTCTGGTGGTATACTATACCTAAAAGTTACTATTCTTCTAGGATACCATAAAGTTTAATATATATTTTCACTCCATGTTAGATACTATATTCTAATTTGAAAGGGACCAGAAAGCTAAAAAGAACTCACATGGGGAAAAACAAAGTTGAAGAAATCCTAACCTTTAGTTTTTTCTGCTAATTGGAAAAAGACTTTCCTTTTGATAGCTTTTGCATCATACACTTCTGCCTGTATGTAGAATGGGTAAAGAATATCACTTGAGAATCTTTAATAGAGAATAGAAATTGTAGATTGGCAGCTTGCAAACCCAGTTTGGCCTGAAAACGTGTTTATTTTGGTTTGTACAGTGCTGTTTTGTTTTTTGTTTTGTTTTGTTTTTAATTAAGGTGAAAGCATTTTAAAGTGTACCATTCAGTGATTTTTTTGTATATTCACAATGTTGTGCAACCATCACCACCATCTAATTATAGAACATTTCCATCACCCCGTGAAGAAACCCTGTAACAGTTAAGCAGTCACTTGCCGCTTTTTACCTACCCCTATGACTGAATAATATTTCCTTGTATAGATATACCACATTTTGTTAATTCATTCATGAGGTGATGGACATTTGAGTTGTTTCCACTTTTTGGCTATTATTAATAATTCCATCATGAACATTCATATACAGATTTTTGTGGGAACAAGTTTTCACATGTGTATGTTTTTTTTTTAATTTGAATTTGCTCTGAACATTTAAAATTGGAAATTAGAAGAGCTGGTAACAATGGAGCATTGTTTTTACCCATCAACAGTGAGCTATACCTGAGTAATGTTTGACTCTCCTTAGAATTTGCATTCTCCAGTTTACCTTAGGCCTCTCTGTGTCCGCTAAAATTGAGCTTAATCTCAGTTGCTTAGCCTAGTACTTACATTTTTTTTCTTATGATATAAAGTAAAAAAAAATTATTATATTCATGTGTCTATCAAATATTGAAAAAACAAGAGAAAGGAAAATGGGAGAGGCGACTTGTTGGCAGCAGTGAAGGATATTCCTGCAATTATAATAGGTAAAGTAAGCTACAGATGATTCTCTTGTGGCCGTTACTAACATGATATCTGATATAAAGCTTAAATTCAACATGGCAAAATAATACAACTTAATGTAGTATCTTAGCCTGCCCTGTCTGCCATAACAAGATGACAGGCTTGGTGACTTAAACAGCAGAAATTTATTTTCCCCCAGTTTTAGAGGCTAGAAGTCCCAGATTGGGGTGCCGGCAGACTCAGGTTCTGGTGAAGCCTTCCTTCCTGGCTTACAAATGGCTGCCTTCTCTCTGCCTCACATGGCCTCTTCTATTTGTGTGTGTGGTGAGAGAGTGATCTGGTATTTTTCCTTTTCTTATAAGGGCACCAGCTCTATTGGATTAGGGCTCTACCTTTTTTATATCATTTAACAATAATTACCTCACTAAGAGCCCTATCTCCAAATACAGTCACATTGGGGATGGGGGCTTTAACATGAATTTTTTTTTTTTAAGATTTTTATTTTTATTTTTATTTATTTGACAGAGAGACACAGCAAGAGAGGGAACACAAGCAGGGGGAGTGGGAGAGGGAGAAGCAGGCTTCCCGCTGAGCAGGGAGCCCGATGCGGGGCCCGATCCCAGGACCCTGGGGTCATGACCTGAGCCGAAGGCAGACGCTTAACCGACTGAGCCACCCAGGCGCCCCTAACATGAATTTAAGGGGGAAATAATTCAGTCCATACATGCGGTATTATGAAACAGCCCCATAGTAATATGGGTAATGGAAAAGATACCTGATAGAGAAATGAGGAGGGATAAGGGGAGAGCTGCAATTTTAAGATTTGTTGCTTAATGCTAAGATGAGCAGTTATATATATATATATTTTTTTCTTTTCTTTGAATTCCAATGTACTTAAACATACAGTGTTACATTAGTTTCAGGTATACAATATAGTGATTGAGCAATTCCATATATTACTCAGTGGTTGATGAGCAGTTACAGATTTTTAAGAAAATACTACATGTGCATCAAAAGCTTTTTTTTTTTTAAATGTTGAGTTTGGGTCCAGCAAAAAATGTGTCCCAACTCGACTGAGCATTTATATACGTAAGTGCAATTGCAAATGCTCTTGCTCATAGTGAATAGATGATTAGGAACAAAAGGACAAGAAGTGAAGTCATTTGTTGTGTTTTGTATTGTAGCTGATGAAAGCACAGATAATAAGATTACCTGTAGTGATTTATTTGTAGCATTGTAGCATCGACTAATCTTTCTAAATGACAAGAGCTAATTTGGATAGGGTTCTGTAATAAACCCCAACTTTAGGAGATGGCTTTTTTGTGAATTGAGGGGAAATTTTTAAATACAAATGTAGGGGCACTGGGCTGGCTCAGTTGGTGGAGCATGCGACTTTTGATCTTGGGGTTGTGGGTTTGATCCCCATGTTGGATGTAGCAATTACTTAAAAATGAAATCTTAAAAAAAATAATGTACACAGGTCATACTTAGAAAAAGTTACCTAGATGTGATCCTCCTGTGGCTATTGTGATCATAATATCTGACACAAAGCTTAAATTTGAGATGATGACATTTTGTAAAGACATAGCTTTTTTTTTTTTAAGATTTTATTTATTTATTTGAGAGAGAGAGAGAGTGCACAAGCAGGGGAAGTGGCAGGGGGAGGGAGAAGCAGACTCCCCGCTGAGCAAGGAGCCTGATGAGGGGCTCAACCCCAGGACACTGGGATCGTGACTTGAGCCGAACGCAGACACTTGACTGAGCTACCCAGGCGCCCCAGAACATGAGGCTTTTAAGACAAAGCAGTTCCCATACGTATTCAGTGTGAATCTGATACTTGCTTCTGAAGTCAGATGGGAGAAGATAGCTCTTGGATGACCATATGACCTGCTGTATAACTGCGGCAAAGCCTATACCTGTTTACAAGCGCCAACTCCTGTTGGCAGGCTCTTAGTAGACTCATGCCAAGTGTGATCTGTAGTAGTCTTGTGAGTCTGAATGCTTAGCTGAACTGAAGAAAACTCCTGGTGGGCACTGCAGATCATCAAGCCTCATAGTACAGAAAAATATTGTATTGTATAGTTCATTCACTACACAAAAAATTGATTCACCTATGAATCAGGCTCTAAGAACTTATCCAGTTCAAAAGGTTAATTACCATGACTGTGACATACTTCACTTTTAACTTTTTTACACGAAGAAACACCCATATAATGACACAGTGAAGTTTTGTTCTTTTGTCTTTAAAAGTGCTATGTCTTGGGACGCCTGTGGCCCATAGATGGCTTAGCCATGATGTGGTGCTAAGAAGCCTTGGTGGGGGTGGATTGTGACTTTTTAATACCATATACATAGAAAAAAAATCTACACCTTATCAACTAATATTTTCTCAAAGACTCAGGTTGGCAATAAAATTGAGACAGTTTGGATATTATAATTATATTAGTTGATTCACTCGTTTTTCATGAACTTGATTCAATAGGAAATGTAGTAAATACAGAATAATCTGGTCCACTTTCCTACACTGTAGTTGGTATTCAGAAATGGAAATGATGGCCTGAATTCTGAAATAGTTTCTCTGACTTCAATTTTTTTTTTTTTTTTAAGATTTTATTTATTTATTTGACAGAGAGAGAGACAGCGAGAGAGGGAACACAAGCAGGGGGAGTGGAGGAAGGAGAGGCAGGCTTCGCACCGAGCAGGGAGCCCGACGCGAGCCCGACACGGGGCTCGATCCCAGGACCCCGGGATCATGACCTGAGCTGAAGGCAGACGCTTAACGACTGAGCCACCCAGGCGCCCCTCTGACTTCAAACTTAAGAAGGAAAATTAAGGGGCGCCTGGGTGGCTCAGTCGTTAGGCATTTGCCTTCAGCTCAGGTCATGATCCCGGGGTCCTGGGATCGAGCCCTGCGTTGGGCTCCCTGCTCGGCGGGAAGCCTGCTTCTCCCTCTCCCACTCTCCCTGCTTGTGTTCCCTCTCTCGCTGTGTCAAATAAATAAATAAAATCTTAAAAACCAAAAGGAAAATTAATATTGTTCAGTTTGCCTTTCTAAAGTAACGTAAACCAAAGTTTACTAGTATAGTACTGAAAACTAAATAATGATGGCATTCAATTATAAAAATTATGTGAAAATCCTGAGAGTAGATTCTCTGTATACAAAATTCTGTCAGTGTTTGCTAATACTTCGTGCTCACCAGCAGCTGTTTACTGATTATATAGTAGTAAACTCCTTATTAAATGACTCAAGGCTAAATTCTGTATTGCATATAACAGTGCTAAGTACTAGGTCCAACACTGTCATAATGACCAGCCCCTGTTCCCGGAAACAGTGATCCAGTTTCTGATTCCAAATCAAAGGAATAATGAATTAAGAAATAAAATAATAAAACTTTCGTAGCTTTTTATTTTTATTTATTTTTAATTTTTTTTATTTTTAAAGATTTTATTTATTTGAGAGGGAGAGAATGAGAGAGAGCACAAGAGGGAAGAGGGTCAGAGGGAGCAGGGACCCCGATGCGGGACTCGATCCTGGGACTCCAGGATCATGACCTGAGCTGAAGGCAGTCGCTTAACCAACTGAGCCACCCAGGCGCCCCAAAACTTTAGTAGCTTTTTAAAATTTAAAACATAATCACCAGCATTATACGTTTATATTGTGTTCAGTAAAAACAGAATTTAATTATATTTCTAACTTTATGTTTTTCTTATGCCTCATTTATGTTTTCTTGCCTGGCTCCTGTAGCCATTAGAGTTTGTAACGCCTTCTATTGACGGGGGTGGGGAGCAGTACTAATTGTTACAGCTACAAAGAAATGTTTTGATATGATATGGGCGTTTAATTTAGAGACTTATGGATGGGTTTTAAAATGTCCTTGTACTTGACACAAAATAATCTACTTTTATATTACCATGTTAAATATTGTTTCACTACAGAAAAGTATAGAGAGAGCAGATAAATACAGGTTTTATTGTCACCTTGTTACAATATCTTAAATAGTTTCCTTTATAAAAACAAAAAATGTACTATTTTTATCACCATCATTTCTTCTTTACATTAGGCCTGCCTTAAATTGTCAGGATAAAGGACAAAATACATTGAAGTTTGCATTTCTTTTATTTTTATGCCAGGAACAATAGGACACAGACCATGTTGCTTCTTATGTGCTTACTGGAGAGGGAAGGAGAAAAGCAAAAGAAATCTTATGATTAGATTAACTATTGGCATTCTGATTAAGTTTGTTGGAACTTGAATTAGAAGGAAAAATTAAAGTTACCATTCACAGTTTTTGGAAAACGTCAGTGGTATGGCTTTTGAGTCTCTACAAATTCCTTCATTAAAGGAACATATTAATGGCAAAAATTAAAAACTGTGGACAGTATCTGAAACTAAGGTCTTAAAGGGGCTCAGGGGTACTGTGGGCCTTAGGAATTCTCAGACTTCTCCAGGCAAAGCTCCCTTCCAGAATAAACTCTACACTGAGCTTTGTCCAAACTGCTAGGAATAGAATCCAAATTAAATCCAATTTAAGCATGCAAAAAAGAAGCTTCAAATAAAACTATGAGAGAGGAATAGAGTTCATTCATCTCATTAAGTAAATCACTTTAAATTTGAATATCTCACAAAAATAACAGATGGGGAGCTCTAGAGCTATGAAATTAGAAAAACTCTCTATTTGACATAAAAATAAGCAACTAAAAAGGATCAAAGTAAATCCCACAGGATTATAAGAACAAAAGAAAATAAGCAGAAAAACATCACTGCAGAGAATAAAAGCTTATCCTGAAGACATTCCCACAAAATGTGAAAAATGTAACTTCAAAGGTGGTAGAGCTCAGAAGAGTCAAGATTTCTCACAAATCTAGAAGAAACATCAGAGTGAACAAACTCAAGGATTAGTGCCTTTACAAAATAGCAAATGGAAAGCTATATATATTTTTTAATCAAAAAGAAATGTAGAAAGAGATAAAGACTTGACAGAAAGAGATAAGGAGTTGAGAATGGGAAAGAAAATCCAACAAGAGTCCACAAAAAAGAAAACCAAAACCAAAGCAAGGGAATAGACAAAAATACTGAAGTCTGTGCTTAACAAAACCTCCTGAAACAAAGTTGTTAGGCTGCATATTGAAAAGGCACTGCGTACCTTGGAAAATCAACCCAGAACAACCAACATCAAGACATATTCCAGGGGCGCCTGGGTGGCTCAGTTGGTTAAGCAACTGCCTTCGGCTCAGGTCATGATCCCAGGGTCCTGGGATCGAGCCCTGCATCGGGCTCCCTGCTCGGCGGGAAGCCTGCTTCTCCCTCTCCCACTCCCCCTGCTTGTGTTCCCTCTCTCTCTGTCTCTCTCTCTCTCTCTCTCTTTGTCAATTAAATAAATAAAATCTTTAAAAAAAGAAAGACATATTCCAGTAAAATTACTGGGATTTGAAGAAGAAAGGCTTCGTTTATCCAGGCAAAAAGACGATGTGACATACAGCAGAATGAAAATCAGACTGCCATCCCTCTATTTGAAAGCAATGCTTTATGATAGAATAAAATGCCATAACACAAGTAAGGCAACAAAAATGTGACCCAGGGATTATGTTTCCAACCGAACTGGCTTTCAAATAAAGACTGCAGATAAACTTAATATCTAAGGCCTGTTTTAGAAATCTTCAAGCGAATGAGCTTCAGATAGCCAGAATGACTAACATAATATCAGTGGTGAGTCCTGTCAAAATACATAAAAATATATTCATTTTCTGGCTTAATAATTCATATATATGTTTCCTACTTCTGTTTATGGGAGAACTCTAAGAACAGTGATAACCCAGTAGTACTGTGCACTCTTAGTCTCTGGATTATTTCAGAATATCATTCTCCAATAAAAGGAACCAGCGCTCCTTAGATTGATTCTGGCGACAGGCAGGGAGAATACAAGATGAGCCTGAGACATCATAGAATGCCGAGACTAAGGACGTGCTCAAAAAAGAATTTGGGCATATCAGTAGTACACAGGTGCCAATAAGAAGTAGCTGTCGGTAGTGAAAGCAGAAACTGTTTTAGTTACAAATTTATATTAATGATAGATGATAGATTTAAACCATAGATTTAAATAAATGTCCATGAGTTCTACTTATGTAAGTACATAATTGTGTAAATAAGTAAATGGAGGTGAAGGGACAGCCTTCCCTGCAGACAAATATTGATTAGGAATGAAGGAAATACAAAATCACCATTAAGGAAACAATACAGTAATAATTGTTACAGGCAAGATCTCTGGCAGGTGCTAAAATCAGTGGGTTACAATTTATGGAGAAACAGAATATTAGCATAATTTCAGTGAGCGCCCCAAGATATCTACCTGTTATAAGGAGAAAAATGGTGACTTCACAGTGTAATAACCAGCCAATAGCACCTTAACTAAAGGATCAGGCATTGACATCCTTTATTCTCTGATGTAATGCACAGCATCTCTTTTGTGGGATTTTTGTCAAAAATATATAATCTTAATCTAATCTTGAGAAAACATTTAAAAGCCAAAATTAAGAGGTATTCTACAAAATTACTGTGTCAGAGTCAGAAGAAACAAGGAAAGAATGAGGAACAGTCACAGGTTGGAGGAGACAAGAACAAACAAGAACAAAATGAGTCCTGGATTCTTAAATGGAAAGGACATTGGGGGAAAAACTGGCAAAATTTAAATAAAATGTTTAATTAATAGTATTTTACTAATGTTAGTTTCCTGATTTTGTTAATTGTACAATAGGTATCTAAGTTGTTAACTTTAGGAAAAACAGGGTGAAGGTGTACTTGAACTATTTTTGTAACATATCTGTATGTCTAAATTTATTTCAAAATAAGATTTTAAAAAGAATGTTGTTGGGTGAGCATTAAATTTGTAGTTACATGTAACTAAATCTTAGCGGCAGATATGAGAAAGAATGTGTGTGTAGTCTTTAATGGATATGTGTTTTGACAGTGGAGCTAGATAGAGCAAGACAGATGGAGAAAAAATGGGAAGAGTACACACAAATACCTCTTAACTTTTTATTAAATCACTGATGATGGTGTCAGTACTGTTATTCTGAGAATGTTTTGTATCTAGCATGAGAAAAAAATAATAACTAATATTTTAATTATATCACCCGTGTTGTCCTTTAAAACCAAGATTCCCGAGGTGGGGGGATTATAAGATATAAGATAGAAATTATTAAGAAAGCACTGAAATAGCATTATGAATTTATGAGTTATTTTTATTAAAAAATATATATGTATATTTTCTAGTTTGGTGCACTGAAAAAACTTAGAAACAGTGTCCAACCCAATACTAGTGATCAGCCTTAACACCTAGATTGTGTTTGTGAAAAAGTTTCCCACCAATTCAGAGGCATAATGGGAATGAGCCAAGAAACATTTTATCATTCCAGGTAGTGTGGATGTTATCAAGTCATGTCAAAAAGACTCAAGAGCCAGGGCACCTAGGTGGCTCGGTCGGTTAAGTATCCAACTCTTGATCTCAGCTCAGGTCTTGATTTCAGGGTCATGAGTTCAATCCCCACATTGGGCTCCACGCAAGGTGTGGAGCCTACTTAAAAAAAAAAAAAGACTCAAGAGCCAACTTAAAGAGATCATAATTGAATATGTCTTAAATCCATGATTTCATTATGATACTGAAAGAAAAATTGGTTACCTTTGCAGAATGCCAGTGGTGATCAAATTATGGTTTTGAAAATTGTTAAATAAATGAAAAGAATCAAACACTTATCCTTCCTTTTCTATATGAATTGTTACCACCATATAACAAAATAGTGAATTCGTAAAGTTTATAGAATTTATTCCAACAAGTCACTGATGAAGGAAGGATAGAATGAGAATATCACCATTTTGCAATTCCCGACAAAGGTTTTAGATAGTGAGCATCCGTATCAACATCACAAAAAGAGAGAAATAATCAGACATTAATGCCTTTTGATAAAGAATACACCATCACTGAAGTAGTTTTGCCCCCAAAATTTGAACTTGAGTCTGATGAAGGCTATAGATCACAGTGACAGTTTAAGGGACAGAAAGGTCAGAGGAACATGCGAGTGCTGTCAGCATCATCCAGAGATTACGGGACAAATGATTCAGTGACTTGAACAGATAAACTGCAAGAAAAGTAAAGGATGGAGGGGACAACAGAAAATTAAAGGGACAGAAAAAGGAAAATAATATACAGGTAAAACTAAAATAAGGACGTGCTTAACGTAAAAGTCAAGTTAATGGTTTTTCTTGGTAGGGAGAGGGAATTCTTGGGAAGAGCCATGTGTAAGGCTTGCAGAATAGCTGGCAAGGTCCTATTTCCTATTTGCCTTCTAATAATTTATTAATCTGTTCCTTGTTTTTTGTGGCTTTCTTTATTTTGTTATAGTTAATTATAAAAAAAATCCTGTCAGATATCTACTGTGTAATTTTTAAATAAATTATAAAAGAATTGGCATCAGGGGCGCCTGGGTGGATCAGTGGGTAAGCGTCTGCCTTCTGCTCAGGTCATGATCTCAGGGTCCTGGCATCAAGTCCCTTGCTGGGCTCCCTGCTCCATGGGGAGCCTGCTTCTCCCTCTCCCTGTCACTTCCCCTGCCTGTGCTCTCTCGCTCTCTCTCTATGTCAAATAAATAAATAAATTCTTTTAAAATTGGCACCAATTCATATCCCTTTAGCATGTAGTAAATTGGGCATACTGCTGTGTTAGTGTAGGCAGCTCCTATTATTTGTCCATTAGGTACATGGTATTGATAAAATCAAGTGATAATTGCAATATTTTGAGCCCCTTTTGGAAACTGTAAAATGTGTCAACAGCTTTAAAATGGTGAAAAGTTTCTTTGCCAAACTAAAGGGTTGGCGAGAGCAAGCCACGCAGATACCTGAGGAAAAGGTTTTTTTAAGCAGACAGAAACAAATGCAAGACCCTGAGGGGGAAGCATTGTCTACTTAATATGTTAGAGCAGAGATTGGCAGAGTAGAGCCTGCAGGCTAAATACGGCCTGCTATTCTTTGTTTTTTGTTTAAAGATTTTATTTATTCATTTGAGAGAGAGAGTGTGTGCACGCTCACAGGTGGGGGGAGGGGCACAAGGGGAGGGAGAGTGTGAAGCCCACATGGGGTGGGGACCCTGGGATTATGACCTCAGCCACCCAGGTGCCACCTGGCCTGCTTTTTTTTTGTTAATTAGGTGTATTGTTTCTTTTAGTATCTTATTGTCCATAGTTGCTGTCTTACTACAAAGGTAGAGTTGATTAGTTGGTATACAGACTAAAATATTTACTATCTGACCCTTTACAGAATAAATTTGCTGGCTCCTGTTTTATAGCAGGTGAGTAATATAGCTGACTCAGAATGAGTGAGGGGTATTCTAATACAGGAGGAAATGAAGTCAGGGAGGTCAGGCTATGGGAGGTGGGGGAGAGGGGTGCGAAGGTTGTATAGGGCCTTGTAGGTTTATTGAGAATGTTGATTTTTAGTCTGAATAAAATGAGATGACCTTGAAAAGTTTTTATTATGAATTCTCTTGAAATAATCCCCAAACTATTCTTGTTTCTCTCCTTGGTCTTCTTTCATTTACTTGGCATAGGACGGCCACTGAGGTCCCATTAAAACAAGTGAGATGACAACACTGTTTAAAACCTTTCCTGGGGAGCATGAGGGGCTCAGTTGAGTGGCTGCCTTTGGCTTGGGTCATGGTCTCAGGGTCCTGGGATTGAGCCCTGCATTGGGCTCTCTGCTCAGCAGGAGCCTGCTTCTCCCTCTCACTCTCCCTCTGGGCGCTCGCACGCTCTCACTCTCAAATAAATAAATAAATATATTTTTTAAAAAAGAAATTAAAAAAATAAAACCCTTCCTGAGTAGACTGGAGGAGATGAGATCCAAAAAATAGGTAGAAGGATTGGCCTTAGCTTAAAATAACATCTCTTTTAACAGGAGTAGGTTTACAGGTCAGATGATGAGAATGAGCATTCTGCCTCATGGCTTCTATTTTCTCTATGAAATGGAGGACGGAATCATCTGAAAATGTGGACATAGCAGAGAGATCGCAGGTTTGAGGATAGTGAAGAACATTGAAACAGTTATTGCTAGAGAAAAGTAGGAAGGTTACTGGCAGTGGCAGTGTCTCAGGGATAGCTGGTGACCATGAATTTACTGTAATACCAATCTTGTTCCCAGTAGCTGATATAGATCTCTGCTCCTGGTAGGTGCTTTGTGCCTGTTTACTGCCAGTTAATTTTGAATGTATGTTAAAAAGGTAAATGTAAACTTACCTAAATGCATGAATGCTAAATCTGAAGGGTTGCTTTTGTGGTCCAGATTAGATTTGCATTGCTCTGCTATTTAATGTTCCTTAAGCCCTAATTGGCTGTCTTGCAAAATGGTCAACACATTTTACTCTGGTTGATAAACAGAATGAGAGATGGTTCCAGAGAAATTTAGCAGTACCATTGTAGAAACAGCAGTGTACATATTTAATTTTAATGACAAGTCAGCATGAATGGGAATAGTGTGACCAGCTGTCCTCCTTTGTCTAGGATTGTCTGTTTTATCATGGCAAGTCCCATGGCCTAGAAAACCCCTCAGTCCTGGGCAAACCAGGGTTTCTTATAATTGGGTTGCTTATACTTTATCTCACTGTAAAGATAATACATGTTCGCTCTAGAAAACTTGGGAGAAGTGTAAAGCAAAAAATAAAAATTATTCATTATCTTGTGACCAAGAGGGAAAACCACTGTTAATATTATTTCTTTCCAGTGCTTATTTTAGGCATGGTTGTTTATTTATTTATTAGAATTGAGATTATGTGATAAATGCAATTATATATCCTACTTTTTGTACTCTTCTACTATGAGGATTTTCCCATGTCTTTAAACATTCCTTAAAGAAGGGCGCCTGGGTGGCTCAGTCATTAAGCGTCTGCCTTTGGCTCAGGTCATGATCCCAGGGTCTCTGCTCAGCAGAGAGCCTGCTTCTCTCTCTGCCTCTCACCCTGCTCATGCTCTCTCTCTCTCTCTCACATAAATCAGTATGCAAACACAGGAGGGGGAGTGGTTAATTCTTAGTACGGGAAAAAGATAAAACTGTAAAATCCAGTGATGTTTTAACTGGGCTTGACAGATGTAAGATTTTGCCAATGTAATAAAATAATGATTATGATATTATTATGATTAGTAATGATTATCACTGAATGCTTACCATGGGCTTGACAGATGTAAGATTTTGTCAATAATGTAATAATGATAATGATTATCATTTAATGCGTCCTTCTGTAATCATTAGCAATCATAGGGGATAGTTATTGATATTTTTAATTGTTTTACAATTGGGAAAGAGGAATAAGGAGGTAAAGAAGAGTAGAAATGGCTTTCTAAGCAATGATGGCATCTTTGGGAAACCCTGCATTTTCTAATGTGGCTAAAGTTTATGGTAAGAAGGAGCCAAATAATGAATAATAACAATAATAACAGCTCCCAGATATTGGACAAAGTGCTTCACAGGCGTCATTAAAAAGGTAAAAAAAAAAAAAAAAAAAAAAAAGCCCTCACAACAATTCCTTTCCTTCCCTTTCCTTTGTTCTTTCTTTCTTTCTTTCTTTCTTTCTTTCTTTCTTTCTTTCAGGGAAGTGGGTGAGGGGAAAGTACATGTTGAGGGAGGGGCAGAGGGAGAGGCAGAGAATCCTCAAGCAAACTCTGCCAAGCACAGAGCCTGACTCGGGGCTCGAACCCATGATCCTGGGATCGTGACCTGAGCCGAAACCAGGAGTCGGACACTTAACTGACAGCCACCCAGGCACTCCTCACAGCAGTTTCGTGACAATAGGTATTTTTATTTCCCTTTGAGTTTAGAGTCTAAAGAAATGTAGAAAGATAGTTTTCCCAAAGTCTCATAACTAGCCAGTTTGGAAGTGCACTAGAGCACTAAAGTTTGTCTGACTCATATCTTCTTAATTTTTAATGAAATAGTTCAAATAAACAACATAGTATAAAACACTTAGATATTGCTAAAATTTGCTTTTGATTAAAAATGTTATAGAAGGAGATATTTTTCCCTCATTTTCCATTCCATTCCTTTTCCCTCCTTTTCTAGGCATGGCCACAGTCCTGTGAATCATTCTTATACATACGTTTATGATTTTGCTACGTATGTATGTCGCCATATCAATATAAAGCATCATTTTATGCATTTTATAACTTCTGCGAATACATGTTTGCTCCTTTTGCATCTTGCTATTTTCATTCATCATTGTTTCTGAAATTTAGCCATATTGATCCATGTAATTTGTTTCTTTTCTATTATTTGCTATATAGTGGTTATTCATTTTCCTATTTGATGGATATTTAGATTATTTCTAATTTTGCAGTTTTATAGCAGTGCTGTAATAAATACTCATGTTTATTTCTCTGTATAGTATATGTAAGTATATTTTCTATAAGCAGAATTACTCTATTATAGAGTATATTTCTTCAGGCTTTAGAGTGGATATTTCCAGCTTGCTCTTTGAAGTGTTTGTATTAATTTACCATAGCTATATAAGATTTGAGCAGACTCTGAAACCACTATGCTATTTTATAATTAAGTCTTGGCTTAGAATAGGAAGATTATAAAGAAATTACACCTCATCAGGCATTAGTTACCCCTTTATCACCCAGTGGATGACAAACCCTATATATATTAAGTGGATATGGATAAATTTTGGTCAGTATGGAAAAGGAAAGGTAATAGAAAGCAAAAGTGAAAAGAAAATGTATCAGACATGATTACATTTGGCTACATGTTTGTTCAAACAGCATTGGGTTTTTTTTCTTGGAATAAAAAGTCAGGTAGTCAGTAGTCCAGGTCTGATTAAGCAGCTCCATGAAGCCATCAAATACCCTTCCTAGTCCGCTATCCTTACAGTGTGGCTTTGATTGCTCCCTCTCCATGTATTGTGTGTAGACTCTGGATAGAAAGGAGAAAAGGCAAAAGGCATAGGTCAGCTGAACCTGGTAAGTCTCACCCAGGAGACTTCCTCATATATCTCCTTGGTCCGTACTGGATTGTATGACTACTAGCTATAAGGTATCTAAAGAGGCAAGTACTTTACTGAACAAAAACCAGGTTCTTTCAGTAAGAAAGAAGAGGAAACATAAAAGCATACCTTCGAGATCTTGCAGGTTTAGTTTTAGACCACCCCAGTAAAGCGAATATCACAATAAAATGAATCAGAGGAATTTTTTGGTTTCCCAGTGATTGTAAAAGTTATATTTACACTATACTGTAGTCTGTTAAGTGTGCAATATATGTCTACAAAAACAATGTACATATCTTAATTCAAAAATACTTTATTACTAAGAAATGCTCACCATCATCAGAGCTTGCAGTGAGTCATAACCTTTGTGCTGATGGAGGGTCTTGCCCCGATGTTGATGGATGCTGACTTATTGGGGTGGTGGTTGCTGAAGGTTGGGGTGGCTGTGGCAGATTCTTAAAATAAGACAGCAGGGGCGCCTGGTGGGCTCAGTCAGTTAAGTGTCTGCCTTCGGCTCAGGTCATGATCCCGGGGTCTTGGGATCGAGTCCCGATCAGGCTCCCTGCTCAGCGGGGAGTCTGCTTCTCCCTCTCCCTCTTCCTGCCACTCTGCCTATTTGTGCTCTCTCTCTGTCTCTCTGTCAAATAAATAAAATCTTAAAAAAAAAAGACAACAATGAAGTTTGCCACATCAGTTGACTCTTCCTTTCATCAGTGATTTCTCTCTAGCATGCAGTACTGTTTGATAGCATTTTACTCTCAGTAGAACTTCTTTCAGAATTGGAATCAATCATCTTAAACTCTGCCACTGCTTTATCAATTTAGTTTATGAAACATTCTAAATCCTTTCTGTCATTTCAATCATCTTCACAGCATCTTCACCAGGAGTAGTTTCCATCTCAAGAAACCACTTTCTTTGCTCATCCATAAGAAGCCACTCCTCATCTGTTCAAGTTTTATCATGAGATTACAGCAGTTCAGTCCCATCTTCAGGCTCCACTTGTAATTCTAGTTTTCTTGCTAATTCTAAGACATCTGCAATTATTGCCTCCCCTGAAGTCTTGAACCCTATGAGGTCATCCCTGAGGGCTGAAACCAACTTCTTCCACACTCCTGTTCATGTTGATATTTTGGCTTTTTCCTATGAGTCATAGATGTTCTTCATGGCATCTAGAATAGTAAATCCTTTTCAGAAGGTTTTCAGTTTTCTTTGCTTACATCCATCCGAGGAATCAGTATCTATGGCAGCTATAGCCTTATGAAATGTATTTCTTTTTTTTTTTTTTTTTAAGATTTATTTATTTGAGAGAGAGAGAGTACATGAGAGGGGAGAGGGTCAGAGGGAGAAGCAGGCTCCTCGCCGAGCAGGGAGCCTGATGTGGGACTCGACCCTGGGACTCCGGGATCATGACCTGAGCCGAAGGCAGTTGCTTAACCAGCTGAGCCACCCAGGCGCCCTGAAATGTATTTCTTAAATAGTAAGACTTGAAAGTGGAAATGACGCCTTGATCCATGGGCTGCAGAATGGATGTTGTATTAGAATGGATGTTGTATTAGCAAGCATGAAAACAACATCCATCTTGTCCATCTCCATCAGAGCTCTTGGGTGACCAGGTGCACTGTCAATGAGCAGCAGTATTTTGAAAGGAATCTTTTTTTCTGAGCAGTTGGTCCCAATAGTGGGCTTAAAATATTCAGGAAACCCTGTTGTAAACAGACATGCTGTCATCCAGGCTTTGTTGTTCCCCTCATGGAGCACAGGCAGAGTAGATCTAGCATAATTCTTATGTGCCCTAGGATTCTCAGAATGGTAGATGAGCTTTGGCTTCAACTTCAAGTTATCAGTTATATTAACCCCTAACAAGAGAGTCGGCCTGTCCTTAGAAGCTTTGAAGCCTGGCATTGACTTCTTTCTAGCTATGGAAGTCCTAGATGGCATTTTCTTCCATGAGAAGGCCTATTTGATCTGCACTGAACATCTGTTGTTTGGTGTAGCCCCCTTCACGAATTGTCTTAGCTATGTCTTCTGGAGAACTTGCTGCCGCTTCTGCATCAGCACTTGGGGCTTCACCTTGCACTTTTATGTTGTGTTCCGCAGCTTCTTTCCTTAAACCTCATAAACCAGCCTCTGTAAGCTCTAAGGTTTTCTTCTGCAGCTTCTTTACCCTCTCTCAGCCTTTATGGAATTGAAGAAAGTTAAGGCCTTGCTGTGGATTAGGCTTTGGATTAAGGGAATATTGGTTTCCATCTTCGCTCCAGACCATTGAAACTTTCTGCATATCAGCAATAAGGCTCTTAATTTTTTTTGTTTTTTAAATAATTCATGTGTTCCCTGGAGTGGCACTTTTTAAATTTCTTTCAAGGACTTTTCCTTTGCATTCACAAGTTGGCCAACTAGTTGTTGCAAGAGCCCTGGTTATTGACCTCTTTGGGCTTTTGACATGCCTTACCAAGCTTAATCATTTCTAACTTTTGATTTAATTGGAGGGATGTGCAACTTTTCCTTTTGCTGGAACACGTAATGACTGTTTGAAGGTTATTAGCTGGCCTGATTTCAGTATTGTTGTGTCTCAGGGAATAGGACGGTCCAAGGAGAGGGAGAGAGAGGGGGATGCTCAGTTGGTGGAGCAGTCAGAACACACACACTTACCTACTAAGTTGACCATCTTAAATGGGTGTGGTTCGTGGAGCCCCAAAGCAATTATAATAGTAACATCAAATGATCACTGATCACAGATTACTATAACAAATACAATATAATGAAAACCCTTGAAATATTATGAGAATTACCAAAATGTGACAGAGATATGAAGTGAGCAAATGCTTTTAGAAAAATGGTGCCAATAGACTTCCTCGATGCAAGTTAGCCACAAACCTCGAATTTGAACAAAATGCGATATCTGCAAAGCACAATAAAGTGAAGCCCAATAAAAGGAGGTATGTCTGTACTGGATAGAAACCTAGTGATGTCCTTTACAGTTAACTTTTATAGGACATTCAGTGTTTTATTCCGTAGTGATTGTGGTTGGGCTGGTTGGGAAAGCACATAATAGGTGATCAGTAAATATTTGTTGAGTAAATGAATGAATCTGCTTTAAAAATCGACGGTAGATAATACTTCTCTTGAATTGCCTCAAGTTTGCCAAGCAGTGTTGCTGCTCCATTGGAGTTTTGAAGAGAGTTTCACCTTAAGTTTTGTTTCTTCAAATTTTATGTCTCTTAAATCATTTGCATTTCTTTTACAGTTTCTTTTTAAGGAAACTTTGGGAAAATGCTTATGTAACTGAATGATCTTTTTAACCAGTTGTGATTTTGCTTGAAGGCTCATTTTCTGTCATGGTTCTGTTTTCTTTGCGGTTAGGGACACATCTATGTTATCTAGGGTAGCTAGAGTATTAAATGTTTTCACATCTGAAAGGAATTGAGCCAAACACAAAAATACCAAGAATTTAACATTTTGGGGTTAGGAGAAATATAAACGAAGTGTAATTTTTCAGCCCACTTACTCCAACTGTCTTATTTGTAGATGAAGAAATGAGGATCAGATAGTTTGAGACATGTGCGGAATTCACTAGGTGAATTAGGATTCATGAGCCTGGGAGCCTTGAACCTAATATTGTTCCTCAATTTATTTTGCCATGTTGTTACCAAATTGGAATCAGTTAAAATCACTGAAGAGATCTTTCTCATTCGCCAAATGAAAACATAGTGTCATTTTACCTCAGGTCAGAGCCATAGTGAGGTCCTTGAGTTGTTTTCTGAGCCAAAACATACAGAAGAATTATTAAATTGTGTTGAGTAAACCCTTAGTATTAGGTTGAAGTTATTTTTAAAAATGGTAGTCAGTATTTTAATTGTTAACCAAGATGTTCATTTAATTAGATTTCCTAATAGGCTAACCAAGTTCAATAATCAGGAATTTACTAAGGCTATTTTTTCAGTGGGAAGAAGACACACAAATTGGATCAATGGTGTCATGTCTTTAATTTCCTTGGTGGTATGCATATATGAAATCACAACAGTGTGAAGAGTGAAAAGCAATACTAATCCTTTGTTTCAGGTTCTGAATGGTTCTTAGTGGTCCTTGAATGGTATATTTGCAACATGAATTAAGTAAAAGAAATAGTGGTTTATAATTTAAATATTTACTCTT
Source organism: Zalophus californianus (assembly GCF_009762305.2). NCBI lineage: Eukaryota > Metazoa > Chordata > Mammalia > Carnivora > Otariidae > Zalophus > Zalophus californianus. The sequence continues at coordinate 54,573,138 of NC_045605.1, forward strand.
TTAAAGATATTGCATTATTATTTTCAAAAACATGTCCTACGGGGCACCTGGGTGGCTCAGTTGTTAAGCGTCTGCCTTCGGCTCAGGCCATGATCCCAGGGTCCTGGGATCAAGCCCCACAATGGGCTCCTGGCTCGGCAGGAAGCCTGCTTCTCCCTCCCCCACTCCCCTTGCTTGTGTTCCCTCTCTCACTGTGTCTCTCTCTGTCAAATAAATAAAAATCTTTAAAAAAAAAAAAATGTCCTACTTCACCTCCCTTCTATTTTATTCTGTTTTATACCTACGAAATACATTGTAACTCTGGTTTATCAATTTGGCATAATGTGTGCAAAATTTTTTGTAAAAATTACAACTTTGGTAAAACTCCATTTAGAGCTGAGTTTTTTCAGTTATAAGGATAGGGTGAAGTGATGGGAAATAGAGATAAAATTAGTATTTGAAGAATTCTGTGAAAACACTCTGCTCAGATTCTCTGAGCACTAGTTTACATTGTGCAATCTGTGTAATCCCGTTCAAAGATAATGCTGTTGGGATGCCTGGGTGGCTCAGTTGGTTAAACATGCAACTCTTGATCTCAGCTCAGGTCTTAGATCTCAGGGTTGTGAGTTCAAGCCCCACATTGGGCTCCACACTGGGCGTGGAGCCTACTTAAAGTAAAATAAAATTTTTTTTTAAATGCAAAAAAAAATTCACAAAGATGATACTATTTGCCAAATATGGTTTTTGCACTATTAGGTACTCCATAAAAGTTGGAAATACATAGCCAATTAAGGTAAAAAGAGGAATTGATGATAAACATACATAGTTGGTAACATACTAACTTCTGAAATGTTCACTAATGGCATTTGATAAAGTAAATTGTAATACAGCCACACTGAGGACTGTTATATAAGTCTGATTTCTTAAAAGGCATTAAATATCATAAGAAAGTGATAGTGTTTCAATGAAAAAAACGGGGCAACATGATCCCAAAACTTTGTCAAAAATATACAAGACTAGAATGAAGTAACGTAAAATAGTAATAGTGGTTGCCTCTGGGTATTAGGATTGTGGACCTTTTATTCTCTTTGTGGGCATATGTTTCATTTTCTGTACAGAATTGTGTTATTTTTATAAACCGTATGAAGCATAAAACAAACATTTTTCCACTGCCATGCTCACGTTACCTCAATGAAATGAAGTGCTCAGTGACTTGCAAGGAAGAACATTTGTCAGTTTTTAAAACAAATACGGTCTTTTGGAAATGTTTTATGTAGTATTTTTAGTTCACATTTTTGAGCCATCACTTGAGCTTGAATAAATTATTTGAACTGTATAAACATTTGCATTCCATTGAGAACACTGAAGCTAAAAGTATAAAGCAGAAACATGAATCTTTCTGAATAACCACTTTTTAATATTTAGAAGCTTTGCTTCAGGTTTGGTAATTTCCTTCACTGTCAGATTTGGGGTATTTTGTTTTTTGTTTTATGTTTCTTTTTTGGTCAAATGTCCATTGACAAGCCACCTCTTTTAAGAGGGAAATTTCAGATGGGAATATCTGTTATATTTAGCCTTTTATATTTTATAATCTTGAATGCTTAGATTTATGTAAAATTTTTCCTGATTTTTAGAGGAACAGAAGGAAAATGAAAAGATGAAAAGTGAAGAGCAGCCAGTAGATTCAGAAAACTGTTCGACACCCAGTGCTCTGGAAGAGGCTACTGTGAAAATAGAAAAAGAAGATGAAAAGGAACTTGTCAAACTGCCAGTCATAGTCAAGGTAGAAAAACCTTTGCCAGAAAGTGAGGAAAAAAGGATTATCAAAGAAGAAAGTGATTCCTTCAAGGAAAATGTCAAACCCACTAAAGTTGAAGTAAAGGAATTTAGAGCAGATCCTAAAGATATCAAAGGTAGCATGGAGAAGCTAGAGCCAGAGAGGCTGGAGTTTGGTGGCAATGTTCGATCTTCTCAAGAAATCACTGAGAAGTCTACTGAAGAAACCGAGAAAATTAAAAATGATCAGCAGGCCAAGATACCACTAAAAAAACGAGAAATTAAACTGAGTGATGATTTTGACAGTCCAATCAAAGGACCTTTGTGTAAATCAGTTACTCCAACAAAAGAGTTTTTGAAAGATGAAATAAAACAAGAGGAAGAGACTTGTAAAAGGATCTCTACAATCACTATTATGGGTCATGAAGGGAAACAACTGGTAAATGGAGAAGTTAGTGATGAAAAGGTAACTGCAAATTTTAAGACAGAACAAATGGAGACAAGGTTTTATGATACAAAAGAAGATAGCTGTAGCCCCTCTAAAGACAGAAGTGTCATCATGGAGGGAAATGGAGCAGAGTCCTTAAATTCTGTCATAACGAATATGAAAATAGGTGATCTTGAGAAGGAAGTGGTCCCTGTAGGGAAAGATGCAGATAGTTCAGTATCAGTCTTAGAGTCCCAAAATCAAAAAGGGCAATTAGAGGAAACTGGTCCTCCGGAAATGGAAATCTCTTTTGAGACTTCTGAGATGGCAAAGGATCTGTCTTTGAAAACTACTTTATCTGCCACTGAATCTTGTACCCTGAAAGTTGACGAGAAGTCTCCCAAAAGTAAAAAAGATAAGCGCCCACCAGTCCTAGAATGTCTTGAAAAGTTAGAGAAGTCCAAAAAGACTTTTCTTGATAAGGACACACAAAGATTGAGTCCAATACCAGAGGAGGTTCCAAAGTATACTCTAGAATCAGTAAAGCCAGTCTCTCCTGAGGCAGCTGAAACCTCGGCACCATCTAACATGACGGACGACTGTGAGAAATTAGCCTCAGAAAAGGAAATGGTGGAATGTCAGAGCACAAGTTCCACTGAAAGTCAGCCCCTAGAAAAAACAGACCCAGAAATTCTCCAAAAGGATTCTGAGTCCACCAAGGTAGAAACAGGTCATCTGGACAATGCCCAGACCTCTGGCACAGAGGATCATTCTGAGACAAAGGGTTCTATGCAAAAGAGCAAATTTAAATATAAGCTGGTTCCTGAAGAAGAAACCACTGCCTCAGAAAACACAGAGATAACCTCTGAAAGGCAGAAAGAGGGCATCAAATTAACAATTAGGATATCCAGTCGGAAGAAGAAGCCAGATTCTCCTCCCCAAGTTCCAGAACCAGAAACCAAGCAAGAGAAGACAGAAAAGGAAGAAGAGAAAACAAATGTAGGTCGTACTTTAAGGAGGTCTCCAAGAATATCTAGACCCACAGCAAAAGTGGCTGAGATCAGAGATCAGAAAGCTGATAAAAAAAGAGGGGAAGGAGAAGATGAAGTGGATGAAGAGTCAGCAGCTTTGCAGAAAGCAGACAAAAAAGAAAATCTGAAAAAAACGGAGAAGGATACGAATTCTAAAGTAAGCAAGGTAAAATTCCTCCTATTCTCCTATTTATTAGAAATAATTGAGCCTAAGTGTAGCTCTTGGTTTTAGTTCAAAAGAAGTCATTCAAAGAGCACTTTAAAAAAAAAGGTATCTTTCTTCCTATATCTGAGATGTCTTTTCTCACTAGTTATCCCCAGATACTAAATTTCACAGTGTATAATCATGTCATCTTTTAAACTTTTTCTCTGTTACAGGCAATATGGGAATATATATTCTCTTTGTAAACTATGCAGGTAATACCTAACCTGTAGGATTGAAAAATCAAAATGCCCCATAAACACTATTAAGAGTTTGGGATACATCTCTTTCCAATTCTTTTTCCATACATTAATGTGTATGTTCATAAATATTTACCCATTCACTTAAAAAATAAATTAAATTGAATATGTTCATTTTTCTATGAATTTTTCACTTATCACCGTGTCTCTGAACTCTTTCCATGTCAGTAGATGTAGTCTACCTTTTGGTTATTGATGGCTACACAGTTTTCCATAGTGTGGATGTACCTCAGTTTATTTAATCACTCCCTTATTGATTGACATTTAGGTTGTTTCCAATTTTTCACTATTACAGGCAATGCTGCATTGAAGATCCTTTTGGACATAAGTGAGTATTTCTTTAGAATAGACTCCTAGAATTGGCATTGCTGGGTCAAGGGGCATGTGTGTATTTTAACTTTTGATAAGCTGTTGCCACATTGCCCTCCCCAAAAGGCCCCGTTAGTGTACTCTCCTTACCGTGTACGAGAGTGTCTGTCTTCCCCCATTTAATAATTAGTCTTAGAAGCCAGAATTCTCTTTTCTATGACTCTTCTATTTTAAGCAAAATCTAGTAAATATCTACAGCTAGTTTATAGGAGTTTGTTATAATGAAAACTGCTACTTTTATTTTTAATTTATTTAAGTGCTCAGATTGTTCTCCATTGTAAGTGATCCTTTGTTCCCTGAAATACTAAATTTTTAATTCTTTAAAAACATTTCCCCTTCTGTTGTTAGAATTATTTTGGTCTTTGATGGGGACTTATACTGTAGGAATAAAGTGAACTATGAATTAAAAGACTGAAACCAGGTGGTGAAAAGCAGTTTACAACATTATAAACTTACTCTCTGAATAATACATTTTTATATTTGTCAGGATTTTTATATACAGTTCTGACCCATAAAAAATTTTAAATTCATCTCTAATATGGGAATTTAAACTTTTATATAACAATATGTGAGAATATAGTCAGTGCTCTCTCAGCCTTTAAAATGTGCATGGCCTTTGACCCAGAATCCTCTTCAAGGAATTTATCCTAACCACAGATATTTGTAAAAATTTGTATTTACAAGGAGCCATTTTTTGTGAAAGTGAAAAACTGGGAAACTACCTAAATGTCTGTCTAGTAAGGGATTAGATAAATACAGCTGTGTGATGGCATATTATACAGTCGTTTACAGTGATGTTAATAATATATTTTATGACTAGGGAAATACTTATAAGACAGAATGTTCATTATAAACCCCCCTAACAAAAGTAGAATAAATAATGGAAATATGTACCAAAATTTAATAGTAGGTAGATCTCTGATGAAGAAACAGTAATTTTCATTTTCTAATTGTATTTTGACTAAAAACTGACATATAATGAGAAGCTTGTTTTTTAATGTTCTTATTATACCAAATTATTCCAATTTTTAATTTTATACAAGGTAAAACCCAAAGGCAAAGTTCGATGGACTGGTTCTCGAACACGTGGCAGGTGGAAATATTCTAGCAATGATGAAAGTGAAGGGTCGGACAGTGAAAAATCATCTGCAGCTTCAGAGGAAGAGGAAGAAAAGGAAAGTGAAGAAGCCATCCTAGCAGATGATGATGAACCATGCAAAAAATGTGGCCTTCCAAACCATCCTGAGCTAGTACGTACCTGATCTAATTGAACAATATTCATCTTACTGGCATGCTGTGGTTACCCAACGCAGCCTTACTTCTTCTGGGATTGATCATGATTTGAAATTTTTTAATGCCGCACAGCTTTTGTGCACAAAATAACCTTTATTTCTATTTCTCAAATAATAAGCCAATTCTGCTTTCATTCTACTTGGTTTATATATTGATATTTCCTCTACTTAAGGATACACTCCTAACCTCTTCTCACAGATCGATAAATTAATTCAAATTTTTCTATTCTCTTCTTTAAATGTTTCTTCTTTCCCTTTAATTTATAATGATATTTCTGAAGTGACAACTTTAAAGAAGTAAGGCCTAAAGGCCTTATTACTTTCTGTGGCAACATTTAAGTCAAGTAGTAACCTAGTAGGGCTTTAAACTTTAGAAAATGGGGAATTCCAAAACAAAACACCCCCCCAAAAAAACAAATGAAAAGGATAAATTCTAGACCAGATATCTTCAGAAGAATACTGACAGTGGAACCTACCCAGGAAGTAAGTTCTTCAAAAGTAGCCTAAATCAGGAAATCCAGTTCCTAACCTGTTTATATAATTTTTGCATTTCATACGAGCTTTCTAAAGAGCCTATTGAAGAAACACTCTTTTTATACCCAATTTTCTACAACTGGTCTGTTTTGAATAGATGTGACTTTCAAGGCAATTTCTAACCACTAAGTAGAAAGAAAAGTAAGGAAAGATGCTTCCATCTAGGTAGAACTTTGTGTAGCAGAAACTTTTTGAAATCCAGTAAAGTTTGGAAAATTCATGTGAGCTAGTTCTCCAAGGCTCTTTTTCCTAGAAAGCAGTGTGGGATGATAGGAAAAGCATTAGAGCCAGACCATCGTGGAGTAGGTCTGGCTTCCACCACTTACCAGGTGCTCTCCTCTCAGTATCTTAATTTCTTTGTTGTAAAATGGAAATACTACTACATACTTCTTCTGAGGGCTTTTTGTTTGTCTTTTAAAGGAGATAGAAGTTTATAGAACACACCACAAGGGAGCGGTGGACAGGGCAGCAGAGGAGAGGCCGTCTGCTGAGGGTTGTTTTAATAAGTTATGTAAAGTTGGCTTAGCACAGTCCCTGACATCTATTACATGCTAGTTTAAAGCTATTTGTGGTTTACTTGTTCTTTCTCTTCCTTAATGTTACAATCATATCTGGAAATTAAATGTATCAATAATGTTTATCATATTCCCGTAGTTTCAGAGGGTTCAGAAACAGAGAATGAGTTTAGCTCTCAGAATAGATGTTGAAATTATGCTGAGAAGACGCTTCCAAGAATTTTTATGATCATCAGGCTATGAAAGTTAGGTCAAGATTTTTGTGTGGAGAAAGGCCAAGAGAAGATTTGAGAGAGTGGTCTTTTCTGCCCTCCAAATCAAAAATTAGCACCTGTGTTCTTTCCCTGCCATTTCTAATATCTTTTTAAACCAAGAGAGTGCATTTTGACTGAAGCAGCAATAGATGTCAGCAGCAAAAGGGTGTGAGGAAATGAGAAGTAAAACGAAGTGAGCAGAGATGATGTTGAGGAAACAGAGAAAGTTGCACCCTTCTTGGAACACACACACAGGACTTTCATTTATTTGGTTATTTTAATAACTGCTCTGAAAATCCCATTGCTGGCTACTCTGCCAAAAAGGAGTGACATTAGAAACTGAAGATGTGGTGGATTCCTTATGCCCAATGTTTAAGGATAATCATAAATCAAATGTCAAGCAACTATGATGTGTCTTAAGTGGTACAGAAATGACACTGGATTCGAAGGACATGGTCCTTTTCCTCACTGAGCTTACAGCAGAAAAACAATAAATTCATTGATGAATCTAGAACTCTGTGGGGTGTTCCACATGCTTTAGTCAAAATCAATGGATCATTGCCTGAGGCTTGGAAATCCTACACAGTAGCATTTTAACGGAATTTTATCTTTATTACAGAATAGAGACAAACATCACTTTTTAAATAAATCATATTCTAAAAGTTTACTTTTAATTTTGTTATTTGAAATTTAGATTATGTTTTACCATGCAAACAATGTGATAAATGAATTCAGGTGCCCAGGGTAGTCTACGTATGCCTGTGTGATCAGTCAGTGTATAACTCAAGTTAAACACTCACATGACTTAGTATTGAGTTCTGGGTATTGGCAGCAAATGGTGATGCATTGTAAGGAGAAGGGGGAAGGCAGCTTTTCACTTTTAAATCGCTGCACTTGGGTGCACATCCCACTGCTCTCCTCTAACCCCCCATGGTTCGTGTTAGCAATTTAGAAACTGCTTTACATATATACTACAGTTGAACAAATAAATGAAGTGTGGAGAATTGGAGCCAGTTTTCTTAGTGTCAGAAAAAAGTTACAGATGAGCAAGATCAAAGGCCAGAATGAGCCCTTTGGCACTGGATTAGAGCTGGAGATACTGGCTTATTTTAATATAGATCTGTGTGTTTACATGGATTGCTCTACATACATATATATCATAGCTCTGTCCTCTGAGAGAGCCTAGAGGCAGTGATACCTAGTATCATAGCACTCAGCACCCAGATGTTTGTTTGTTTTTTAAGATTTTTTTTATTTATTAGAGAGAGAGAGAGCAGGGGGAGGAACAGGGGAGAGGGACAAGCGGACTTCACACTGAGCAGGGAGTCCAACGCAGGACTCGGATCCCACGACCCTAAGATCATGACTTGAGCCAAAATCAGGAGTCTGACATTTAACCGACTGAGCCACGCAGTTGCCCCCCAGATTTTGGTTTCTAAATACCATTCTCCAATAAAGGAACCAGGGCTTCTAGGAGAAATGGCTAATACAAAGACTTGGTCAGAGAAAATACAAGATGGGCCTGGAATGTCCCATAGTGTCAGAAAGTAAAAAAGTGCTTACAATAAAGGATGCAAATGAGTCCTAAGGAGAAAGAACTAGCAATTTGAACAATAAATTAAATAATGGTTTTAGATTCTAACCCAAAGAAAATAAATCTTCGTTAGTTGATCCTGATATAAAGTGACTGAATAGCAAATAAATGGGGGAGAAGGACATATTTTATTTACAGAAGAATTCCAAATATTAGAAGGCATGAGGGAAATAGGTAATCATCATTACAACACCATAATAACAATGGTTGCAAGCAATAATGTAGGACTGATGAGTGCTAAAATTAGTGGGTGAAATTTATTAATTTTAATTAATAAGTTTTAACTTATACCTCCAAATTCTTTGATATTCCACCCTCCAGAAAGTGGAACTTAATTCTCCTCCCCTTGAGTGTGGGCTGGACTTAGTGCTTGTGATGAGAATAGGTATGGAAAGTGAAAAGTAGTAAAAAATTTAAACACACTAAAATACACTAAAATACTGTACTGTGATACAGTGTATTTCTTAGTATAGTACTAAAAAATTATTGAAATTTCTTTTAACTTCAAAGGCATTGAATTTTAGTCGTAGAATTAGGTTGACATTTACCTGTGGTTTATTTCAGATTCTTCTGTGTGACTCTTGTGACAGTGGATACCACACTGCCTGCCTTCGCCCTCCACTGATGATCATCCCAGATGGAGAGTGGTTCTGCCCCCCTTGCCAACACGTATGACCCAGCACACCTTTGTTTGTAGTCTTCAGTTTTATATTCCAATGAATAATACTTCTTGACAGCCACTAAGCATTTTTCATTTCAAAGCAATTTGTAAATATTGTTTACCTTTTGTTTAAAGTTCTGTGAAATTTACCTTACCTTCTGTGAAAACTATTTTTTATTAATATCTTTTAGGCCTTTGTTTTTTTTCTCCCAAAGCATTTTTCAGAGACCTCTAATTTTTATAAAATTATAATCTCTGATTTATTTTTTTCTCACATTTGTTACAGGCACAAATAGCCCCAAATTAAAATGATACATGAGGGAAGAAATAAGTTTCTTTATCCCTTTGTTTCATCCTCTTTTTCATTTCTGCCTACCTCCTTCTTTTCAGTTTTATGGCTGGTATTATGAATTATGTACCACTATGATGCTACTATAAATAGAAACATGGATTATATTTCTCTTCTATCGTGATGCAGGTGAATTTCTTTTGAAAGCTGAAGAACAGGCTGTTTTTTATGCCACTGCACTCAAGGGGTCCTTTCTGTCACAAGTTCAGTCTCATCTCACTTTTAAAAATGATGGGCTTTATTGCATTTCCCAGCGAACTGGACTTCCTTGGCTTAGCTTAGCTTTTTCACTTACATTCTTCAGCTCCATTTTGACCCAGTCACCATGTGGCATGGTTGTGTAATTTTTTCCCATTCTCTTTTTTAAAAATAGTGATTGGCACCATTATATTGTATTGTACATAGAACCTTCTCCCTTAAAAATGTTGTGTGAGTCTTAAAAGTTTTTCATCACTGTCATGTAAACATGTTGAGCCATATGCTATTTTAAACGTTGATTACCACCAGCAACATAGGCATAGAATGTATTTCTTGATGAGGCTAGGAGTTTCCCCAACATGTGTGTTAACTGCAGAGACGCGGTGCTCATCTTCAGTTCAGTGGATGCTGAGGCACCTCTTTATGTAGTTAAACACAAGGACTATTTCAGTATTCACTCACTGTGTGACCCCTTATCAGCTCTCAGACTAGCATAGTATCCATGAGCCAGCATGCAAAGGATAAATGTTGGTGGGAAGGTTTTAAAAATGACACTCCTGGGGGGGTACCTGGCTGGCTCAGTAGAGCATGCGACTCTTGATCTCGGGGTCCTCCGCTGGGCGTAGAGCTTTCTTTAAAAAAATATATATATACACTCGTGTTTTGCTCTTTCAGAAACTACTGTGTGAGAAATTAGAAGAACAATTGCAGGATTTAGATGTTGCCTTAAAGAAGAAGGAACGTGCTGAACGCAGGTATTGTGAGAACGCGTCTTAATGTTTTACTTGGGAATTTGATAATAAAATTGTTCTGCAATATAGGTTAATATGTCTATCTAAAATAATTATTGGCATACTGTGACCTGTGGGTCAAATTTGGCATGCTCCTTAATTTTGTATTGCCCACTAGGAATGTTTGTTTTCCATTTTTAAATGTTTGAAAAAAATCAAAACAAGAATCTTCATGACAGATGAAAATTCTATATTCCAGTTTCATTCATCCATTAAAAAAGTTTTATTGGAACACAGCCATGCTCATTTGTTTATATATTGTCTGTTGCTGCTCTAACACTACAGCAGCAGAGTTGAGTAGTTACAGTAAAAACCTTTTGACCTGCCACGCTTAATTTATTATCTGTCCTTTTACAGGAAAAGTTTGCCAACTACTGATCTAAAATATTTATCAAAACCTACTCTGAATAAATATTGGCCCAGTTATTGTGGAGGATATGTACCTTACTAAGTATGTAGTGAGTACAAGAAGATTCTCAGAACTGGTCTAGTTACCCATGTCATCTTTTTGGGTGGGCAGAGTTAACACCGATAAAATAAAGAGCATTTAAATGCTGAACTGTGTCATAGAGTCATAACTTATAGTCATAAGATATGCCTCCCTTTTCAATTTACCATTGCAATGTAGTCTTAAAGCAGTTGGAGAAGACTTCTTGGAGGAGGTAAGACTGGAGTTGAATCCAGTCTTTAAAAGGGGGTTCAAAATCGGCATAGTAAGTTTATGTTTATTTATATTTATTTGTACCTTCCTTGGTTATTCTATTGCTAAACAGTTATTCATGCCTACTGTGTACCAAACTGAAGAGAAAAGGTGAGTGAGAACTCACCTCTGTTAGAATACAGCCGTATTGGCCAGTGGTATAGTAAAGTAGACAGATCATGGCATATTCGGAGCAATACAGGAACGCCGTAGAGGGGCATTTTAGTTCTGATAGGGGTTTGGGTTATCAGGCAAGTCCTGACAAAGTGTGAGCAAAGTGTGAACGTGAGGGGGGGGGAGAGTGGTAGAAGATGAAGTTGTAAATGCAGATTGAGGCCTGACTGTAAACAGTTTGGCATATCGGACTAGGGGATTTGAATTATTCTCTACAGGTAGTAAGAGAACCATCAAAGGAGAGATAAGTATAATCAGGTCTTTATTTCAGAAAACATGCCCTGGTAACAATAAAAAGGAATTGGAGTTGAGACTGTTGGAGTGGAGTCTAGGAGAGCCGGTGAGGCCTGAACTAGGACATACCTTACATAATAAAGTGGAGGTGTTAAAAGAGAGTTTTCAGAAGCTTAGGAGGATTTGATGCCCATTTGTACATATTATGAGAAAATTTAAACAATGTCTCCTGGTCTTACTACCTTCATTTGCTTCTCCTGTAACTTTCACCTGCTATCTCATAGTCACCCCCCTCCCCCCAAATTTAGCTTGCTTTAAGACAGGTAGCTCATTTGATAATCCACTTGCTTTACTCCCCCATACTGTGAACTCAGTGGTTTCAGCCTCCAGATCCTGGTTTTTTCCTTACTAGTCAGCTTCAGCTCTCTGGTTTATAATGGATGCTATTTGGTTTAAAGGCAAAATTAATCTCTAAAGTTGACTAGGAGATAAAAATACTTCATTTTTTAAAAATCAGTTGTCTAAATACCTGTGTATTTAGAAACTCTGGGTAATAGTCCTTTATATAATTATTAGGACTATTTTGATATTCACAGTTGTTCCTGTTTTTATTTTTGACACTAGAAAAGATTTAATTAAGGATGCTTCAAATTAAATCATAATAAAAAATTAGGGACCTTATTTCTTTATTCTTTTTGAAATCTACCTGCCCTTCTAAGAAATGAGCAGTTTTGTGGAAAGGCTGGTTAAAATTTTTTGACTACTGCCTCGCTATAAGGGTATATTGTTGCAATTAAGAAATACTTAAAATTTTAGAAATTTATGTTAAAATGTGCCACAATACTTATTCACACTATTGGTCTTCCCATTTACTAACTCATTTGCTTTCGCTTCTACTTTTGGTAATCCTCTTTACTTAAACTTTAAGAGGACATCCAAAATTGTGGCTTTAGTTCACACACTAAATTCTTTTTGAGATTGGATCACAGAAAGGAGAGTAAAGTTACTACTATGGAGAGAACAGTCTGCCACAAAGCCAGTTAACTGAATTATTGCTATTATTTTTTTAATTCTTCCCAATAATCTGGTTAACAAAGTTTTCTTTATATATAGCTTTTAATATACATAGATTCTGATATATATGAATCCTAGGGGCTCTAAAGAGCAAAATATGTATATTTCTAAAGTAAAATATTAACTGTAAATTCTAGGTGACTCCATCTGTTTTCAAAAATGAGCATTTTTATTCACCCTTTTTAAAATCTAAAAATAATTTCTCTAGCACTCATCCTAGAAACTTAACGGCCTTGGTTACTCTCTATATCCTAGCACGGGAGCATCTTTCCCTTTGTTCATACATTTATTCAACATTTAACCAATATGTAGTGAGCACTCACTTTATGCCAGGCAATGTAATCAACATGAAGTATATTATGTGGTCTCTACCTTAAAGGGCTATACAGTATGGTGAAAAAGAAGGATTTGTCACTGAGTAATTAGTGACTAGCCAGAAACTGTCTACAGAGCTGGAGCTGTGATGCTCTGTGAAATTTAATGTTTCAGAAGTCCCTTCAACTGGTTGGTAAACATCCCTTCCAGAACTTGGTGCAGGAATTATTTGGGAATTCACATAGCTCTGTACTTCCAGAGTACTTTTACTAGTGTTTGCTAGCAGAGAGTTGGATTTAATCAGGGTTGGAATTTTCCAGGTAATGTAACAGAGGGAAGGAGAGAAAGAGACAAGGAATTTGAAAGTGTATGCAAAGGAGTATTTATAATGATGGACCGTGGAGTCTAAGCCAGGTAAGGGGGAAAGTAAGGACACAAGGGAGTAATGGACAGTGAAAAGAGGCTAGGGTCGATGGATAGAGGTCCCATTGGAGTTAGGGAATTGTTGAAATCAGTGTACCAGAGGGAGTAAGCTGGAAAGTGAGCCAGTAGACGTCAGAGAATATAGGTTCCCTGAAATTGAAATTTTAGGAAGGGTGTGGTTATTTGTAATGATGAGGTCTGGGCCCAGTATAATCATTGAGCTAGGTAGTGGTGAGATGGAGTGGAAGAGGTATCTTTCTGTAAGATTACTGAGCAAGAGAATGCTGTGATGAGAAATCATACCTACCTTCAAGAGCCTACTCAACTGTTACCACCTATTTAAAGCCTCCACTTTCTCAGCTCTTCAAACAAGTTATTCCTTCTTCATGTTTCCATTATACCTGTTCATAGTGGACTGCAGTGAGTTGTTGAATAATTGTGAGGACAAGAACCATGTATTATTTGCCCTCAGGATTCCCAAGCCTGACACAAATCATGACCTCAATATGGTGGACGTGAACTGAATGTTTTTCAGTTGAGTTGAGATAATAATAAAGTGAAAGTAGAGATTTTGAGGTATAAAAGAGGAAACTGATAAAACAGTAAACTTGGTTAGTGTAGGGATAAATATGTGTTGAACATATTTAGTAACAGAGAACTCAAGTTCTGACTTCTCCATGAAGCCTTCCCTGTTAATTTCAGCTAGTACTGTTTTTGCCTTTCCTAGTTTTTAATTCATTAACTGTACTATTTTAAATCAGATTTTGATTAAAATAACTATCATTTTCTTACATTGCAATTTTTGACTGAACAGCTTTATAACCCATCTCAAAAAGACTGTAAGATTCTTGTTAGCAGAGCCAAGGGTTTCTAGGGCAGTAAAGGCTGCATTCTAAAGGACCCAGGTAACTGGATGAGTAATGCCCTTCTATAAGGGACATCACATGCAAAGGGAGGAAGAGTGGTTATTTCTGTTCAGTTCAGCATACACTGGCCTGCATATAAGAGCTCATCTGTCCTTGGTAAATTAGATTAACTTTGGGAGAACCAGAAAAAACTCCTGTTGGGTATAGCAGTTTGTTAATGTAAAATTTGTTGAATTAAAATCAACAGAGGTTTGTTTCTTTGGAAAAGAAACTATGGAGATCTCATTAGTGTTCTAAATCCACATTGCCTGAAGAAGTGTTAACTGGCTCTAAAAGTAATCTTCACTGGAGCAACTAGGGTGCATTGCCTTTTTTCGTCTCTGTAAACACATGGTTTTAGTATCAATCACTGGAACCTTGATATGGTTCTGTTGCATAGAATTTCTTTTTTTAGTATTGATATTTATTACCTTGAGATTATGGTTGTATATATACGCATATGAAAACTTCCAGCCTAACAAAGATCTAGTTTGTCCAGCATTGACTTTCTGTCTAATCACTTTGTCAGTGAGTTGCAGCATAACTCTCCTCATGAAGTTTCCTTGTCTACTTCAGCTCGCAGGTTTTATTTCATCAGTATAATTACTTCCAAGACTACAATTTTCAGTTACACCTTTTTACAATTTTTACCTTTAAGAAAGTTTTGTGCCTCCCACAGATACCAGTACGATAAGCTCTATAGACAGTAGCTAACATGTCTATGACCTAGCCTCTGCTATTCCCATGAAATCATAATTTTAGTATTGTCTGTGTTAGCAATGTTTTCGTAACAATTTTATTTTTAGCAAATCTCATTTTGCGTGCGTTTTTGTTTTCACCTAAAGGAAAGAACGTTTGGTGTATGTGGGTATCAGTATCGAAAACATCATTCCTCCACAAGTAAGTTTCTGGTTTGTAGTATTTTTGAAGAAGAGACTGTCATAATTGTTTTAAAATTTAACCCACTTTATGTAATGTGAATAGTTTTAAATTTATAGTATACCTGTTTTATTAAAAGTGGAAATTTAGGACCTTAAAGAAATCACCCATATTTTCCCTCATGATTAAAATTAAATATATGCTGGGCTGCTTGGCTGGCTTAGACGGTAGAGCATGCAACTCTTGATCTCGGGGTCGTAAGTTTGAGCCCCATGTTGGGTGTAGAGTCAGAGTCTACTAAAGAAAATAACAATAATAATAAAATAAAAATTACATATATGCTGATAGCCCTAAAATGTAATATCACATTTAAATGAGATTTATATAGCTCACTGCTATGGGGTATATGTTCTGGGGTGTTTTTTTTTTGTTGCTGTTTTTTAACCCTGTATTATACTGGGTAATTTGTTTTTAGCTTCTTTATGTGTTGTTTATGTAAAGTGACAAAAGAATAGTTCAGGGAGATTGGGTTTCTAATTTTGTGCTTTGGGTGTTTGTTATTAGAAACTTCAGTATTTGTTCTTAACAGTTGGTTTCTTGGAAGGAATATTGTTTTACATTATTAGTCTAATTTCTAATTAAGGATATCTCATGAGTGAAAGTACATGTAACATGGTTTTCATTTGAAATGAAGAAATGTTCCTAGTTTCATACACAGTTTCATTCAGGCTTAACTAAATCACACACTTAAGCAACCTGTCTTGGTTAGTTACTTTCCTTTATCATCATGCTTCTTTCTTTTTCTAAATCCATTATTTCATTGATTCAGCATATCTTCTGAATATCTTCTATGTGTTTGATTTAATTATTTGTTAAAAAATTTATCAGTGGAGAAACTTCATCATGATTGTTTTAAAAGAGGTAGTTCTAAACTCACAGAAACATAAGAATTTTAATACAGAAGGGCTTCATCCTTTGATCACCAGTACTCTTTTTAATCTCTCTACTTAGTGTGGCCGTGTTCATTCAGTTTTGTTGGGGGGGTGTGAGATCACCTCATTTTTTCAGATCTTTCACATGTGCTGCCTAGACAGACATTAGAAAACTATTCATTCCAAGAAGCTTTTTGTTTGTCCTAATAACCTATATATTTGTTATCATATTTTTAAACCAGGAGCCAGATTTTTCTGAAGATCATGAAGAAAAGAAAAAAGATTCAAAAAAATCCAAAGCAAACTTACTTGAAAGGAGGTCAACAAGAACACGGAAATGTATAAGTTATAGGTATGAAATATGTGGAAATGGTTACAATAAAAGAGTATAAAATGTTTTTTTAAATTATAAAATATGACCCAAGAGTATATGCTTTTTTTCATAATAATCATTAGTTAGATATATATATATTTGTTACTTACTGTCTTTAGAATCATGCTGTTTTAGAGCAGCCAACATGATCTTTTCAAAACATAAATTTGCTCATGTCATCCTTTTCTGCTTAATACACTTTGTCAGATTTCTGTAGCTCTTGGGATAAGGATCGATGCTTTAACAAGGCCCCTACAGGCACCACAGAGTCTGCTCTGTACCCAGCTTTTCAGCTCCGTGTCATCCACATTTTTCCTCACTCTGTCATTATCAGCCAGTCTTCTTTCAGCTTATTTGCACATGCTCTTTACTCGACCTAGGATTTCCCTCCTGTTTTCACCTTGTTAACCTTCTCTTGATCAAATCTGTTATATGCCCTCATAGCAAGCAGTTCTTCTCTTTGAAAGCACTTATCATGGTACCATTTTATATAAAATCATCATAACTAATGAAATCAAAGGCTGCTCATGGAAAGAGCAAGGGTAAAGTCAGTTCTGCTGTAATACAACATACGAATTCCTAAAAATTGCCGGACTGTGTAAAATCACACAATATAAACCATAGGGATTATGGGAAATATGGAGGTAGGGCCACGCTCAAAAATTTCGTTAGTGACATTTTTTTTTTTAAAGATGTGAATATAGGGGAGGGGGTGGGGGGATGGGTTAGCCTGGTGATGGGTATTAAAGAGGGCACGTTCTGCATGGAGCACTGGGTGTTATATGTAAACAGTGAATCATGGAACACTACATCAAAAACTAATGATGTGGGGTGCCTGGGTGGCTCAGTCATTAGGCATCTGCCTTCAGCTCAGGTTGTGATCCCAGGGTCCTGGGATCGAGCCCCACGTCAGGCTCCCTACTCAGCCGGGAGCCTGCTTCTCCCTCTTCCACTCCCCCTGCTTGTGTTCCCTCTCTAGCTATGTCTCTCTGTCAAATAAATAAATAAAATCTTAAAAAAAAAACAAAAAACTAACGATGTAATGTATGGTGATATAATAAAATAAAATTTAAGAAAAAGATATGGCTGTAATAAAAACAGTCACATTTGACGTACGTTAAATGGTTAAGAACTAATATAAATATTACGCCAACTACCACATTTTCTGTTGAAAAATCCCTGAAGTTTGTCTGTGGAAGTGGTTGTGAGGTGGGTTGCAGTTTGTAAATCATTGTGTGGTGGTAGAAGGAGGGTTATTTGAAATCAGCCAGGAAGTCGTAGACGCAGATGGCTATAGCTTGTAACACACATAATGAGCTGAGGTTGCTGGTAGATATTTGAGGCATGTATATGTATGCAGTTTGTATATGCCTGTGTGGCTAGGTGCAGTTTTTTACATTTACCTAGTGTTTCTTATGAATAAAATTACTTAAAGCAAGTATAAAATACACATTATGCTTGAATTATTTCCTAATATATCAGTCTTGTTGTAACAATTTACAGTTTCAGAACAAACCTTACAGTAGGACTGTATTATCTTTCAATCTTGATGTAGTTGTGGTTGTTAAAAGAAGGAGAGATTTACTCTTAGCATTTCATCCTGGATGTATACCCAGAAGTGGGACTGCTGGATCCTATGGCACTTATATTTTTGTGTTTTTTGAGGAACATCCATGATGTTTTCCATGGCAGTTGCACCCTTTTGCTTCCCACCAGCAGCGTATAGTTTCCAGGTTTTCCACATCCTTGCCAACACTTGTTGGCTTTGGAGGTTTTTTTTGATAGTGACCATCCTAGCGGATATGAGACAGTATCTCGTGATTTTGATTTGCATTTCCCTAATTGATGATGAGCATTTTTTCATTTGCTTGCTGGGTGTTTGTATGTCTCTTGTCATTTTTTCTTTATGATTTCTGCTTCTTAGTACTTTTTAAAAGAAACTCAACTGAGAGATATTAAGAAAGTCATTCATATGCTTTCTCTAATAAGTTTTACTCTTCATATTTAAGCTCTAAATACACCTAGAATTTAATCTGTACATGGGTGCAGTGGGATTATTGTGAGTATAAAATATAAAGCACTTAATAAAGTATTAGCACAGAAAGAGGGCAAAAAAGAATTTCATCACCGTTATCATTTAATAATTGTTTATCAGATTCTTACTGCTGCTAACAGAGAGGATGACATCAAAGTTGACTAGAGGCAGCATTGGATTGGGGTACAGAAGAATAAGATTATAGTCCTCACCATACCGTGTATTACCCATGTAACTTGGAATGGTCCATTTCCCTAGGTCTTGGTTGATGGCGGATTAACGCAGGTGATCCCTTCAGCTCTAAATTTATATAACAGTACTATAGAAATTTATGAAAAACTATATTCTTTAGCATAAAATGTATTGTGCAATTAATTTATTTAATTATATCTACTTCCTATATATAATATATATAGGATAATTATTTTAATATAATTATAAATCGTAGATAATTATATCTACTATTATATATAATAATATTTACTTCCCAAAAAGATTTAAGGAAGGCATGTAATCTACTGTAAGGAGCAACTTTTTAAGCATAGCATCAGACACAGAAACAATAATGGAAAGGAGATTTGATTACATAAAATTTAAGAAAGACTTAGAAGCGCTTCTAAAAGAAAATATTTTCTTGCAAAGAAATTTTTCAAAGGAGTTAGAATTCAAAAGGAACACTTTACGAATTTTAAAAATTACACTGAGTATAGTTTTTTTCATTGTGGAAATACAGTAGCTTTTTCCATGATGTCTGTAAAAGCTGTTGCATCTCCAGCCATTAACGTTACTGAAGTCAAGAATAAAGACATTTTTGTTAGGAAATCAGTTACTTTAGGGAAACCAAGGTTTTGTTTATTTTGGAAACTAGAACTAGACAGCATTGACTTTTTACATTTGTTTGTTTATTTGGGAGGGAGCTGACTGGAAATGTTATGGGCACATATTCATAATTGTAGCAAGGCAAGATGTCAGTTTTCATTTCTCAAAACAAAAAGCAAAAGCTAAAGGGGAAATGCACTTGGGATAGAAATAATTGCAACAGGGGCACCTGGATGGCTCAGTTGGTTAAGCATCTGCCTTTGGCTCAGGTCATGATCCCAAGGTCCTGGGATGGAGCCCCGCAACGGGATCCCTGCTCAGTGGGGAGTCTGCTTCTCCTCTCCTTCTCCCCTCTCCCTGCTTGTGCTCTCTCTCTCTCTCAAATGAATAATTTTAAAAATTAAAATAAAAGAAAAAATAATTGCAACATATGACAAACTATTAAAATCTTTAATACCTTAAAATCTCTTACAAGTAGTAAAAGGTGCACACTGGCTGATAAAACGGGCAAAGGATTCAAACCAGCCTTATAAAACAAAAAGCAAAAATGACCAATAAAGTGAAACTATTATTTGGCCTTACTCAGTAATCACATTAAAATTAAAAGAACAGGGACGCCTGGGTCGCTCAGTCATTAAACGTCTGCCTTCAGCTCAGGTCATGATCTCAGGCTCCTGGGATCGAGCCCCGCATCGGGCTCCCTGCTCAGCGGGAAGCCTGCTTCTCCCTCTCCCACTCCACCTGCTTGTGTTCCCTCTCTGTCTCTCTCTCTGTCAAATAAATAAATAAAATCTTAAAAAAAAAAAAAAGTAAAAACAAGAAAATTTTCAAAATTAGAAAAAAAATGATAAAATTCACTTCATGGTTATATTATAAATTGCTATCACCCTTGAAGAACAGTTTTTTTTTAATTTTATTTTATTATGTTAGTCACCATACATTGCATCATTAGTTTTTGATGTAGTGTTCCATGATTCATTGTTTGCGTATAACACCCAGTGCTCCATGCAGAACGTGCCCTCTTTAATACCCATCACCAGGCTAACCCATCCCCCTACTCTCCTCCCCTCTAGAACCCTCAGTTTGTTTCTCAGAGTCCATAGTCTCTCATGGTTCGTCTGCCCCTCCGATTTCCCCCCTTCATTTTTCCCTTCCTACTATCTTCTTTTTTTTTTTTTTTAAACATATAATGTATTATTTGTTTCAGAGGTACAGGTCTGTGATTCAACAGTCTTACACAATTCACAGTGCTCACCATAGCACATACCCTCCCCAATGTCTATCACCCAGCCACCCCATCCCTCCCACCCCCCACCACTCCAGCAACCCTCAGTTTGTTTCCTGAGATTAAGAATTCCTCATATCAGTGAGATTATATGATACTTGTCTTTCTCTGATTGACTTATTTTGCTTAGCATAATACCCTCTAGTTCCATCCACGTCATTGCAAATGGCAAGATTTCATTTTTTTTGATGGCTGCATAATATTCCATTGCATATATATACCACATCTTCTTCTTTTTTTTTTTTTAAATTAAGAGTGGGTTTTTTTTTTTTTTTTTTTAAGATTTTGTTTATTTATTTGACAGAGAGAGACAGCGAGAGCAGGAACACAAGCAGGGGGAGTGGGAGAGGGAGAAGCAGGCCTCCCGCCGAGCAGGGAGCCCGATGTGGGACTCGATCCCAGGACCCTGGGATCATGACCTGAGCCGAAGGCAGACGTCCAACGACTGAGCCACCCAGGCGCCCTATACCACATCTTCTTTATCCATTCATCTGTTGATGGACATCTTGGCTGTTTCCATAGTTTGGCTATTGTGGACATTGCTGCTGTAAACATTGGGGTGCACATACCCATTCGGATCCCTACATTTGTATCTTTGAGTTAAATACTCAGTAGTGCAATTGCTGGGTCATAGGGTAGTCCTATTTTCAACTTTTTGAGGCACCTCCACACTGTCTTCCAGAGTGGCTGCACCAGCTTGCATTCCCACCAACAGTGAGGAGGGTTCCCTTTTCTCTGCATCCCCGCCAACATCTGTCATTTCCCGACTTATTAATTTTAGCCATTCTGACTGGTGTGAGGTGGTTTCTCATTGAGGTTTTGATTTGTACTTCCCTGATGCCAAGTGATATTGGAAGAACAGTTTTTATGCCAACAGTTTTATTTGTAGCAAGAATACCAAGAACAAACCTAAGGTCCAACAAAATCTCTTGGTGGAACCATGGGCACTCAACCAAACAAAGGAAAAGGTAGAGTTATAAGATACTGAGGAAGGGTAGAGTTCAGATGAAATGTAAAGGAAGCAATGAAGAGTTAGGCTGAAGGCAAATCTATCAGATCTAGACCATATAGTGGACACAGGTTCCTGTTTCCTGAAAGCATTGAATTTGAAGTTGATGTGTAGGATGTTGTGTCCATTCCCTTATTCAAAGCTCTGCATCTGGGATATAAATCAGGGCTGCCTATTTGTGTTAAAAGTAACTTAAATCCTCCAGGCAAGCATGGAGTATTTTATTCTTACTGATACCATTTTGTAAGTCCAAAGGTTCTAATGGTCTCTGACACAGAAAACCAGGTTTTTTGGTGAGTAAGAAAATAGAAGTCATTCAGAGGAAGAGGCTGTTTTGCCACTTTATAGCTGCAACCTGTCATTGGGAGAAATACTGTTTTCTCTTAACTGCATCTGGCTTTATCTATATCTGTTATTCTAGCCTGATGAGTGGATGTACAGATTTTTACTTTCTCAGAATTTGTTAAAGAAAACCTAAGCTACAGCTGCAGGGTTGTTTTTCATAGCTATGATTGTAATTGTGAAAAAATTGGAAGTAAACTTTTAACTAAATTATGACACATCTATAAAATTAGATACTATATAGCCATTAAAAACTATGTTGTGGAAGAATTCTTAACCTGAAACTTGTGAATCCTCTGAAATTAGATATAAAATTTTATGTTTGTGTGGATATTTTTTTTTCTAGAGAGGAAATCCATAGCTGCAATGAGTTTCTTAACTCAAAAGGCAAAATATTTGGCTTTTAAACTCTGTCGTTAATCCATTGTCTGCCTTTAATCCAACACTGTCCAGTAGAATTTACTGTGTTCATGGAGATGTGCTATTTCTTTGCTGTCCGGCATGGTGCCTTACGTAGCTGTGGGGCACTTAAAATCTGGCTAGCAAGGAACAGAATTTTTCATTTTAATTAATTTTAATATAGATAGCCACACGCAGCTAGTAATTACCGTATTTTGCATAGTTTTAGGCAAGTCACTTTATTCGTTTGGTCATCTCAGGTCTAAAGTGAAGGGAGTTTTGTATGTGAAGAAATCTTGGGGATCATCTAGACTTGTCTTCTCTAAGTTGGGGGCGGTGGCCCTTGTGAGAAAAAGTACTTTTATCTAGTTCTAAAATTCTGAGCATCTGTATATGGACCTTGGTAATAATAGTAATATAATCCCTGATGACAATAATAGTGTAGTTCTCACACTTAGTATTATTTCTGGAACACTAATTCAACTTACTTTGCTGTGTGATTTATGTAGTTAGAGGTTGGCGAACTGTGGCCTGTGGGGCAAATCCATCCCAGCTCAACTGCCAGTTTATGTAGCCGTAGCCTGTGACCTAGGAATGGTTTTTATATGTATAAATGACTGAAAAAAGAACCAAAAGAAGGAAATCTTAGGACGGTTACATGAAATTCAAATCCCAGTGTCCATAGATAAAGTTCTGTTGGAACACAGCCGCATTCGTTCACTTGCCTTGTCTCTGGCGTCTTTTGCAGCTCAGTGGCAGGGGTGAGTGGTTATAACACGGACTGTAGAGTCTACAAAGCCGAAAATATTTACTGTCTGGCCCTTTATAAAAATCGTTGCTGATGCCTGGTATAGATGATCTCTGAAAATGAGTTAGATACTGATTTGCAAAAGAAATTGAGGTTAACAGGAGTGAGGTGATGTAGTCCAAGTTACACAGCCCCAAAGTGGCAGAGAGCATTTTTATACTCAGGCCTTTTTCATTTCAGAGGCAACTCCTCCTAACCCATGTACCAGGACAGGCTGTGATGTAATTGTTGTATATATTTTAGATTTGATGAATTTGATGAAGCAATCGATGAAGCTATAGAAGATGATATCAAAGAAGCTGATGGAGGAGGTATGTGTTTATTATTCCCTCTTCTTCATATGACTTGGCCAGTAGGTTAACTTAAAATGCCCAGAGTAGGGGCACCTGGCTGGCTCAGTGAGTAGAGCATGCAACTCTTGATCTCAGAGTTGTGAGTTCAAGCCCCACGTTGGGCATAGAGATTACTTAAAAACAAAACACTGATTAGGGCAGTAAGCATACTTTTTTTTTTTTATTCTCTACTGATGTTAAATGTCTGTGATTCAAAATAATTTGTGGACATTGTGTCAATGTGTAGACTCAGATCTTATTAATTATTTTTCAAGTAGTTTTATGACCTGATATAAAATCTAAATGTTCCTCTGTAGATTAAAAAAAATTTTTCTGCTTCCAAATAGAAAACCCACTTAAACTTTTCTTATTATGTTTAGATCACTACTGCTACAAAATCTTAAAAATTATGGATAATCTTAATCTAAATGATTGCTTTAGATCAACCTTTTAAAAATCAGTTTATTAATTTCATAGTCTTTAACAGGTGACATGAAAACAGAAGGATTTGAAGGTAATTTAATGAAAGAGCGATACAGAGAATTACCAGTGCTCCAGTATGGAGCATTGTGGTTTCCTTTAGTACTTAGGGAAACTCTGAAGAAGATCAGTAGTAAGTAGGCTGTCTGAAGAAGTCACCAGCTTTTCCAGGGCTCTGCACCTTATTACAGCTTTGCTGCAGGATTCTCATCTTTTCTGTCCTGCACACACAGTTAAAAGAAAACGGATTGGTCTCTTTCTAAAGCCATGTCCAAAAGACAACTTTGAAGAAGAGATTCTTGAGTGATTGCTAATAGGTATGAGGTTTCCTTCAAGGTTGATGAAAATGTTCTGGAATTTGTTAGTGGTGATGGTTGCACAACTTTGTGACTACTGAAAACCTCTGAACTATACACTTTAAAAAGATGAATGTTATAGTATGCAAATTTTATCAAATTTTTTAAAAAGAGGTTCTTTACGTGGTGAACTTCCCCTTAGTAGACTAAACACATGCAAAAATTCTCTTGATGAGAGCTCTGTCAGCTGAAGTTGTGAGAAAACTGCTTGCTTATTTGTAGGAAAAAAGTAAATGAGCCGCTAAGGATGAACAAGGACAACTCTATCTAGAGAGAAGCTTTTAATAAACATACCGTTGTCTCTCTTCCTCCCTCTGTTCCCCTCATCGCCCTCCCCATTCCCCCTGAACTCAGGAGCCGGCCGAGGGAAAGATATCTCCACCATCACAGGTCACCGTGGGAAAGACATCTCTACTATTTTGGATGAAGAAAGAAAAGAAAATAAACGACCCCAGAGGGCAGCTGCTGCACGTCGGAAGAAACGCCGGCGACTGAATGATCTGGACAGTGACAGCAACCTGGACGAAGAAGAGAGTGAGGATGAATTCAAGATCAGCGACGGGTACGTGGTTTGCCAGCAGGTCCCATTCCCTAGATACAGGCTTAAATGGGGCTCGCAGAGAAGCTCAGCCATGCTGTGACGGGCCTTTGGTTCTTCATGCACATGGACGATCTCTTTTTATTTTCAGGCTATTTAAAACAGATTCAAGAATGCTGATCTTAGCTCTCTTTAGATCAAAACAAAGTAGGCTTATGGTTGTTTAATATTCAAAATTGTATTTACATTTGATTAACTGGAATCGAGCATTCATTTGCCGTGCATCTCCATGCCACCTTCCGCCAATATGTCCATGAGAGGTTCCTAGTCAAATGTGAGAATTAGACAAGTCCAGGTAATTAGGTACTATTCTCTGGTGACCCACAGAGGTTTGGGTTGGGGCAGGTAATCCAGTTTGGAAGGTGGGGAAAGATTTTCCTGCAGAGCAGGTGTTGAAACAATACTGCAGAGTTTCTTCTCTCAGATTGTTAGTGGGGAAAACAAACATGTAAACCACAAGAAAGTCATTCTGTGTGATTGCTGCAAAAATGTAGGAAAGCCTAAGTAGTGTGTAAAGGAAGAGTCTGATAAATTTAGAGAGTTCGTGGAAAACCTTAGAGTGGAAACAAAGCTTGATCTGAAATTTGAAGAATGAAAAATTGGGCAAATCAGTGAGTTTGAGATTCAAAGTGGGATGAGAAAGAGGGCAGGCATCCTAAGAGCAGTCACATGTCGAAGGCAGCAAGCCATAAGACATCATGGAATATTTAGGAAACTCCTGGTATGTCAGGGTAGCAAGAATATGGGGAAGAAGTAAAGAGTGCCCAGCTGGAGATGTGGCTAAAAGATAAAACGGAACCAGATGATGGGGCGATTTGTTTGTCATGCATGGGAATTTGGAATCTTACCCTGAAGATGATGAAAGCCCATGGATGGGTTTTAACCATCCGGCTAATGAGGTTTATGTTTCAGAAAAATTCATCCTGGCATTCTTTTGGAGGCTGTCTGGAGGGGAAATGAGTCTAGAGACTAGAAGGACTCCCTGGGCAATTGCTGTGGTGGTTTAGGTGGGAGATGAGTGCCTGACAGAGAAGAGGGATCAGGTTTGAGATACTATCTTTAAGAGGTTGACTCAGAGAGGAAGCTAATAATTGATTAGATGTGAGAAATGAAAAGGGAAAATTAGGAAAAATACCAGGTTTCTGGTTTGATTTACTGGATAGGTAATAGTTCCAAATATAAGGCTCAGAGACAGAAGAGAGGATTAGGTTAGGAAATGAGTTCTCTTTGGGATGTGTTAAATTTAAGTCGTGTGGGGGACGTCCCAAGACGCCAAAGCAATTTATGTACAGAAATCAGCATCAGTTCATCTTAACTCCTCCTAAGAGAAGAATAGATGGCAAAACCTTTCTCCATTTTATTAACAGACAAATTGCTACAATTATCTAGTTATTTTACATTAACCATTACTGAATGATTCACTGGACTTGTTAGAATTTGAACTCAGAATCATACTTCATCTGGTTTCTCTTGGACAGATCTCAAGATGAGTTTGTTGTATCTGATGAAAACCCAGATGAAAGTGAAGAAGACCCACCATCTAATGATGACAGCGACACTGATTTCTGTAGCCGGAGACTGAGGCGACATCCCTCCCGGCCAATGAGGCAAAGCAGGCGTTTGCGGAGAAAGACCCCAAAGAAAAAGTATTCTGATGATGATGAAGAGGAGGAGTCTGAGGAGAATAGTAGAGACTCTGGTAAAAATAATTTGTACCCATATCACACCAATTCAATTCTTAGAACTTCTGGAGTTAAGAGGTTTTTGTTTTTTGTGGATTTTTTTTAGAGATTTTATTTATTTGACAGGGAGAGACACAGCAAGAGCAGGAACACAAGCAGGGGGAGTGGGAGAGGGAGAAGCAGGCTTCCCCCTGAGCAGGGAGCCCGATGTGGGGCTCGATCCCAGGACCCTGGGATCATGATCTGAGCCGAAGGCAGATGCTTAATAACTGAGCCACCCAGGCACCCCTGGAGTTAAGAGTCCTTAAGATAAAATTTCATTCATTTGTGATATAAGCTTTCCGATAAAACTTTGGATTGTCTTATGACTCACTAGTAACTAAGTTTTTCTCATAAAACATATCTAAAAAAATAAATACAGATAGATGTGTTAACTGCATACCAAATTCATTTAGGATTGTGATGAATTAATTCTTTCCTTCCTTCCTTTCTTCCCTCCTTCCTTCCTCCCTTCCTTCCCTCCTTCTGACAGAGATCACAAGTAGGCAGAGCGGCAGGCAGAGAGAGAGGGGGGAAGCAGGCTCCCCACTGAGCAGAGAGCCCAATGCGGGCCTCGATTCCAGGATCCTGAGATCATGACCTGAGCCGAAGGCAGACGCCTAACCAACTGAGCCACCCAGGCACCCCTGTGATGAATTCTTTTGGTGCCAAGTTTCCATGCCTAGACTTTATCTTCATAGTGTTTCTTTGGAATCATTCTCAGTAAGCTGAGAACATTTTTCTCAGATATCTAGCAGTTGGAAAGAGAAGGTTCACCAATTATTTCTAACACTTAGATCACTATGTGAGTGATTCATTCATTTTTGTAAATTAGCAGTAATTGATGTTCTTATATCTTATGCTTATTTCTATTAACTGAATAAATAGTGACAGGCACAGCATCTAAAAGAACAGCTAGGAGTACTTTGTAGAATTGGCAGATAGGTAGCTGTCCTCTCACTGAGGAAATGTCACAGCCAGGAAGGAGTATTACATCCTCCACCTGGCTGGGCTTGTGGGTTTTTTGTTTCGTATATCATATAAGCATAGTAGAATTATCAAAATCAGATATTTTAAAACATTGAGGGGTGTCTGGGTGGCTCAATCGGTTAAGCATCTGCCTTTGGCTCAGGTCATGATCCCAGGGTCCTGGGATCAAGTCCCATATTGGGCTCCCTGCTCAGCAGGGGAGTCTGCTTCTCCCTCTCCTTCTGCCCCTCCCTCTCCCCCTGCTCATGCTCTCTCTCTCTCAAATAAATAAGTAAAATCTTTCTTGAAATAGGTAAATAAAACATTGATATACTGCATTTATCTAATAGTATATATTCATATTTCATCAGGTGTCCCAAAATTGTCCTTTATATCAGTTTTTTTCCTAGTCCAGGATTTAATCCAGGAGTACACATTGCATTTATTCATGTCTTCTAGTCTCCTTTAATCTGCAATATTCCTCAAACTGTCTTTATTGATCCTGACATTTTTGAAGAGTATACAAGTCCCTCAATCAGGGGTTTTTTTTGCTTCCTGCGATTAGATTCAGTTTATACATTTTTCAGCTGGAATATCACAGAGCTAATATATGTTCTCCGGGTCTCCACTATTTTTCCCTTTATAATTAACAGTAATTTGTAGGAGGGCATTTTGAGACTATATGTATACCATTTCTTTTCAGATGTTTCACCCATAGTTTTAGCATTCATTGATGATTTCCTGGCCCCATAATTCCTTTTATATTTATTATTTGGTGTTCCTTAAGAAAGCACCTTCCCTTCTCCCCCATATATTTATTTCTTTATATCAGTATGTACTTGTGGATTCTTTGTTATCATTGCTGTGTAGGCTCAGTTTTTCCCAGATTTGGCCAGTAAGGACTCCTTCAGACTGTTGGTGAGCCATTTTGAAGTGTTTGAAATTCATTAGACAATAAGACTGGATGTGATAATTCAGTGGAATTTGTTAGCACTCCTGAAAAACTGCTCTAACACAATGTCATAGTCTCTTGTTTACTAATCAGAGATGGTATGGATAGTGCTGTTTAACAACACTTTGAGAATTGAAGGAGCCCTGTATGCTATAGTTAGCAGATTTTATTTCCATATGGAAAAAAGCCAAAAATGTAACTCTAATTCTATACTTCTTTGAAACAGGTTTATCAGTTTTCTGGGATTAGAGATTTTAATCTGTGCAGTACATTGTGAAGTTATAACTGTACCATACCTCTGTACACAAAGGAACAGCAGATTATTTTGAGGCAGAATAGTAACCAAATAATAACCAAGAAGAGCAGCCCATGTAGCTGGCTGGGTAGCTCTAGGTTGAATGAGATAAAGATTGTATAAAACATCTTTTACTTTTTTTTTTTTTAAAGATTTTATTTATTTATTTGACAGAGAGTGAGAAAGGGAACACAAGCAGGGGAAGTGGGAGAGGGAGAAGCAGGCTTCCCGCTGAGCAGGGAGCCCAAGGGGTCCCAGGACCCTGGGATCATGAGCTGAGCCAAAGGCAGACGCTTAACGACTGAGCCACGCAGGTGCCCCTAAAGACATCTTTTATTTTCAGACATTGGCTGCTAATAGGAAACATTAGGGAGCTTTGGCATTAAAGACCCCTACGCATTTACTCGTACTATTAAGAGGAAAATAAGAGACTTATAGTGGCGCTTGGCTGGCTCAGTCAGTAGAGCATGCGACTCTCGGTCTTGGGGTTGTGAGTTTGAGCCCCATGTTGGGTGTGGAGCCTACTTAAAAAAGAGAGAGAGATTTATAGCCATTATTATTAATTTAAAAATTGTTATTACTGAACCCTACTTATTAAGAGCTTTACATTTTTATAACCTAAGCTAATTACATTTCTCTTTAATAGACTTAAATTTTGTATTTCTTTTTCCTTGAACAGAAAGTGATTTTAGCGATGATTTTAGTGATGATTTTGTAGAAACTCGGCGGAGGCGGTCAAGGAGGAACCAGAAAAGACAAATTAACTACAAAGAAGATTCTGAAAGTGATGGTTCCCAGAAGAGTTTACGACGTGGGAAAGAAATCAGACGAGTTCACAAACGCAGGCTTTCTAGCTCAGAGAGTGAAGGTAAGGAGTAGCTCTCCAGTTTACAGAAGTTTGGACAAGGCAGAAATAGAAGCTATAAAGTAAACTCAAGATTGTGGTTCTGTACCATTTCATAGAAATTCAGTGTAAGCAGTGATATCTTTGAGACAAAATCCATTATTTTTTGCCTGATCCCTTTTTATAGTTTAAATAAATGATACTTGATAAGATACTAATTTTTAATGTCTCCATTGTAATAATTAAACTCTTCATTGAAATAGACAAGTCTTGGAAAATTAAGATCTGAGCAAGAATTCTTCTCCCTTATTATTCACGGCCCTCATTTTGAGATAACTTATGCCCTGGATAACTAGTTTGAAATACGGGGGCCTGCTGTCCCTTTCCACCTTGACAGTGAGCTTCAGTTGGTAACTTTTATCTCATAATAGTTTTAGCTGTGCTCCGTACCAGAAGTGTAGGAAAAGCTCTAAAATACGAATTTGTGATATCCATTTAGTCTTGTGGTTATTCCAGTTCTTTTAAATGATTCTAACCCTCACCTCTGCCCCTTTTTTTTTTTGACTTATATAATCCTCCATTATTTATGATCTGTTTTGAAGATTTCTAAGATGCTTATCAGTTAAGTTTGAGCCCAAGCCAGGAAATAAAGGGAAAAAAATGAACATGGGAGGCTAAAGAAAGGAGATGAACATCTGATTGTGTATTTACCTTTGTGTGTCATTAAAGACAAACAAATTCAGTAACTCGGCTACTAAAAACAAATACTTATTTCACTAGTCAGTATTTTGGCACTGCGACTAAAAGAGTAAACAAAACAGCCAAAAACATGTAACTCCCGTGTATAACTCTTATTTTAATTAGAGGGAGAGATAATAAACAAGATAAGTAAGTAGAACCTATGTGGTATTAGGTGGGGATAAATGCTGTGGAGAAGAATAAAAGAGAAAGAGGAGTTGGGTAGGGATAGTGGCTGGGGTCTCAGATAGGGCACCACAGGAACCCCTCACTAAGAAGACCACGCTGGAGTAAAGACCTGACATAACGTTGGGGGTGTGTCATGCATTTGTCTTAAGGAAGAGTGATACAGGCAGATGGAGCAACTAACATGAAGGCCTGGAGGCAGGTTTGTGCCTGGTGTGTTCAGGAAGAGAGGAGGCCAGGGTGGTTGAAAGAGAATGCGTGAAGGGAAGAATTGCATGAGATGATGCAGAGATCAGCAGGGGTCCCATCACAAAGAGCAGTAGGCCACAACTACAGCCCACCTGTTTGTAATCAGGTTTTATTGGACCAGCCACGCCCATTATTTCTCACATACTGTCTGTGGCTTCTTTTGTGCAAAGCTGAGTAGTTGTATTAGAGACTGTAGGGCCTGCCCTTTTACAAAAAAAAAACAAAACAAACAAGCAAATTGCCAACCCCTGATGAACTGTGCCATCTGGTCCAACTTTCCTTGGTGATGGAAATAGGCCGTATCTGTGCTGTTCAGTATAGTAGCCACTACCCTCTCATGGGACTGTTGAGCACCTGTAATGTGACTGGTATGACTGAGGAGCCGAATCTTTAATTTTTATTAAATTTTAATTCATATAAATTTAAAAATAGCCACACGTGATTAGTGGCTACCACATGGGATAGCGTGGTAGGCCGTTGTAGAGTTATAAACTTTGGATTTTATTCCTTGTGAGAAGAGAAATAATTGGAGGAGTTTGAGCAGAGCAGTGATATGATCGGACTTACATTTTAATTTGCTATGGTAGCTGTGTTATGAATAAATTTAAGGGGACAAGGGCAGAGTCTAGGAGACCCGTTGGGAACCCACTGAAAGAGGCCAGGTGAGAAATGATGGGGGGTGAGACTAGGGCAGTGGTAGTAAAGGGCTGAAAAGCAGTCAGATGATGGCTCTATTTTGAAGGTAGAATCAGAGGATTTACTGTTTGGTTAGATGGGAGAAAGAAAACAATCAAAATATGACTAAGGAATTAGAACAGTAGAGTTGCTAGTAACTCAGATGGGCGAGACCAGAGCAGTGCAGGTTTGAGGCGGAAGCGTAGGACCTCGGTTCTGGACATGTTAGGTTTGAAGTGCCTGTTTAGAAATCCCAGCATAGATGTTGAGTAGGCAGGCTGTTGATAACGTGAGTCTGGAATTTAGGGGTGGCCTAAAACAAATGTGAGTCATCGGCATATAGATGCAAAGCCATGAGATTAGGAGAGACAGCCTAGATGTAAATACAGACAAAAAGAACACGTTTAAAGACTACCAAGGAAGGACATTTAATAACATGGGTTAAGAGTTAGCACACTGTTTCAGATGCCCAGAGTTGGGTACTCGGTTTAATCTTTCCTTATCAGTATGTGTACATGATTCCATAATTGGAGAGATAGTGGATAGGAGTTTCTCAGTTTGCGACCACCCTATCTTCATTTAATTTAAGGATCATCATATTCGTTTTCTAAGAAATGTGATTTTGCTCTTTCTTAAAATCTTAGTTAAAAAACACACCATGGATCTTTCCGTGGATTGTTACAGGCCTGAGAGGAGAGAGCAATCAGGCCAATTATTGGAGGGAAACAGGATGCACGGGCAAGTCTGAAAGCAGGATATGGGGTGAATATGGGGAGGAAAAGGAAAATTACTTAAATCTGTTATGGTTAACTGTATCGATGGCTGAAATGTGCTGTTTATTCTAGAGAGCTATATGTCCAAGAACTCTGAAGATGATGAGCTAGCTAAAGAATCAAAGCGGTCAGTTCGAAAGCGGGGTCGAAGCACAGATGAGTATTCAGAAGCAGATGAGGAAGAAGAAGGCAGACCATCTCGAAAACGGCTACACCGGATCGAGACAGACGAGGAGGAGAGTTGTGACAATGCTCATGGAGATGCAGATCAGCCTGCCCATGACAGCCAGCCCAGGGTCCTGCCCTCAGAACAGGAGAGCACCAAGAAGCCCTATCGGATAGACAGCGATGAGGAAGAGGACTTCGAAAATGTAGGCAAGGTGGGGAGCCCTTTGGACTATAGCTTAGTGGACTTGCCTTCCACCAATGGACAGAGTCCTGGCAAAGCCATTGAGAACTTGATTGGCAAGCCAGCTGAGAAGCCTCAGACCCCCAAGGACAGCAGCACAGCCAGTGCCAGCCTGGCCCCCAATGGGACAAATGGTGGGCAGGAGGCAGGGGCACCAGAAGAGGAGGAAGATGAGCTTTTACGAGTGACTGACCTTGTTGATTACGTCTGTAACAGTGAACAGTTATAAGACTTTTTTTCCATTTTTGTGCTAATTTATTCCACGGTAGCTCTCACACCAGCGGGCCAGTTATTAAAAGCTGTTTTATTTTTCCTAGAAAACTCCACTACAGAATGACTTTTTAGAAGAAAAATTTCAACAAACCCTGAAGTCTTTCTGTGAAGTGACCAGTTTTGAACTTTGAAGATAAATAATTGCTGTAAATTCCTTTTGATTTTCTTTTTCCAAGTTCATGGTCCTTGGTAATTTCATTCATGGAAAAAAATCTTATAAGAACAACAAAGATTTGTATATTTTTGACTTTATATTTCCTGAGCTCTCCTGACTTTGTGCAAAAGGGTGGATAAGAATGCATTCCGAATCTGTGAGGGCCCAAAACAGAATTAGGGGTGGGAGAAAGCACTTGTGCTTTAGCTTTTTCATATTAAATATATATTATATTTAAACATTCATGGCATAGATGATGATGAACAGACTGTTTAAAAGTTCCAGTCTGTATTGTTGCAGTTTGAGAACTGTAGATAACATCATACGTAAGTCATTCAGTAACAGCATTCATGATATCAACTTGTTTACTATTGGAGATAACCATACTTAATAAAGAAGAGATGGAGAAAGCACCATCATTAAAAACTCTAACCTGAGTTTCTGTTATAGCGGAGTTTCTTGTTTAAAAAAAAAAAATCATCTGAAAAACATTTGTACAGTAAAATGTATAATGAAGCTTTGACAACCAGATTGTGCTAGCAGCAAATTTTTTTAAGCAGCTTTATGCAGTGGTGATGAGGTGGCCTCTAATATCCTATCAGTGAGAGTTATTAGTGAAATAAGCATGGTCTTTCTTTAGGCCCAGGTGGACTGTAAACCTTGCAGATAGTGTAACTCTTGTCTTCTGGCCACTTAATATTTAAATATCTGAAATATCCCATTTTGAAAGAAATAACATCTATACATAACATACATGAAGAGATGCTAAGCTGACAGCAGTATTTTAGCACATTTGATGACGGGGAAAGGATTTTCAGGTGAATTTTAACTGGTCTATTCTTGCCCTTAGAATCTACTTCAAATTGAAGTCTACAAACAAAGCAGTTCCTTTGGGAGGTTTTTAGTTTGAGTTTTAGCATGTATGTGTGTGTATACGTGTGTGTGTATGTGTGTGCGTTGGAATTTCCTATCTGCCTGGATATATTAGCAGGGTTTGAATGTAGTTTTGGCCTTTGGCCATTAGACTTCTATTAAAATTCATTAATAGTCATACGACCGACCTAGAGTTGATTGAGAACCGCCAATATACTTAATGGGCATGACATCCATTTCAAACATCTCAACACTTTAATGAAAGATAAGCCCTTTGTTTCAAGAAAAAGGGGTTTATAACTAAATATCTAACATGTAATTGACACTAAAATATGAACTTTGTCTTATTTAGTTACTGTTACAGCTGTAAAATTTCAGGCAGAGCCATAAATAACATTGTATAAAGTGTAGCACTTGTGGTTAAACCTTGCCTGTCAAATTCTGAAACCTTCAGCCATTACTTCTGTGAATACTTTTGCCCTGGGATTTGGGTTTTTCTGTTCCGGTGTTGTGTCTGTTGCCGGCAATGGACACACCATATCTGCTGCTGGCCCAAGGAACTTTGTTAATTTTTCTTTCCAAATTAAGCATTATATGTGCTAGTCAGTGTATAGTAAAGCACTTCTCTTTTTTATGATTAAAAAGCTGGCATTAGACTTGCATTATAAATACCTCTCTAGAAACTTTATACTCTTTCTTTTCCTTCCTCAGCGGGTGTTGCCCTTAAATCTTATCTTTTGGCCTTGAAAGTTTATAGCTGTTGTTTTTTCATTTGTTTGTTCTTTTGTTTGTTTTGTTTTGTTTCACTTTAGTTGTGTAGTACCTGCCGATTAATATTTTTGCTTTGATTCTAGCAATGTATATGTATCTGTATAAAAAATAAAATAATGAAAGCAGCCTAAAAATAGGATGCACCAATAGCATGTGGTTCCAAGCAAGTTGTGATTTTTATTTTGAGACAATGTTCCACTGGAAGGGAGGGAAGGGCTTACACTTACAGACAGTAGAGCAGGGTTACGTAAGGACCATATTCACGTACCAAGCCTCCTTTCTAGCCAGGTTTGTTCATTTGTTTGAAAGTCAGGTAAGAATGTTAGCTAGCCTTTTTAACTGTCTAACAGGCAGGCAATAGAAGGATTCCTACTAGTGCAAGGTAAGTGTTGAGAATGTGCGGGCGGCCTCCCCTGCCCCCCATTGTTCCTCTAGATTTTAGTCTTGCAGCTGGGTAAAGCCACTACGGTGTAGAAGCTCCCACGTACGCTGTCTCTACCTCTGGACACACCAGCTCCTGCTTCCACCACTCTATAGTTAAGCAAGTGATAAGAAGTATCCAGTGGGGTAGGTTATTTATTTTACAGGACGCCTAATGTGAAATAAAGGGAGTTCTTTTTACTCTTCTCCTACAGAGAGCAAAAGGTCATTGTTATCGTAGTAGAGACTGAGTATTCAAGTTAGCCTAGGTCCCACTGACATGGGTTTTGATACCACTTTTGCTGCCTATTAATTTACCGAACTTGAATTAAGTATTTGTGAACTTGATAGTGAATGTCTGCCTTCTAACCTTACATTCTGATTAAGCCAATTAACCGTTTTGTTAACAAGGAGTGCAATCCAAGCAGCTGAACTTAAAAATTACTATGCAGACAGGTTAATTATGGGCAGTTAAATGTTGGACATTGCAAAACCAATTCTGCTGCTTGGTGATTAGATTTAGTCCCTCATAAAGTCTTAACGTTCACTGAAATATTAACTGAACATGCTTTGAAGAAATTTTTAAAAATGTAGGAAAAAGTAAATTGTCCTGTATCCAAAGATACAATTCAGTCATTAGGAATTGGACAGAGTATAGGAAAGCAGCAGCTCCATCTAGAGTTTAGAACATCTTGGATCCTTAGAGTACTAACCATGGATTTAGATACCTCCATAGCTGCCATATAATAGAGTCCTTTAATACTTTAAACCTTTTTTGAAGTACAGGTGGACTCCCAATGTCCCACTCCACAGTCTAGCACATGTATTAAGGGGAGATGTAGTTTAGTGCACAGAATATTTAGTTTGCAATTTCTGTATAAGTTTGAAAACTAGCCAAATGTTCACAAAGCAGAAGCTTTGAATTAAAATATATGAAAGGAACTCAGACTGAAAATACACATTTTGGTTTTGTAGACTTGTGTCGATGAAATAGGGTGTCGTGTAAAACATTTTCCGTTGTTGGCACGTTATTAGAGAATGATGGCAGAGAGCTTTTCAAGAGTTTACCTGATATATTGAGGTTGGATTTCCTTGACACATCTTTTTCCAGTTGGTCAAGGTTGCAGATGCAGAGAATAAAGAGGAGTTTCCTTCAGAATAAATTCATGTCTACTGATAGTCTTTTTTTTTTTTTTATGACCTGCCAAAGAACCAAGGACTGAATGCTAAAAAAGTTGTTGATAAAAACATTTTAAACAAATTTTAAAAGGATATTACAAACTCCAGTTTTCACTTTTTGGTTGATAGAGCCCATCCCATAGTATGCATCTGAGCAAAGGATATATACTAAGAAAAATGTAGGAGTGTACTTGTTTAGAGGTAAAATGGTGAGAAAATGTTACCAGTTTTTAAATGGGATTGATGGAATTTACTTTGTCACAAAGAATGCCTTTTTAGCTTATGTATGTGGGGATGAGAGACATTAACCATGCGCTAGTTCTACCATATGACTGGAAGGAACCCAGGGAATCTGTAAGTTGAATATTCAGAAAAAGTTGTGAACTCTGCCCTTCACCAACACAGTGAAACAGGTCCGTGATTGCCTCACAGCTATAGAACAAGTATTCAAAGACCCAGACCTTTTTTAAAAAATAGAACATACATATATGTATGTATATATATGTTAATATGTGTATACATACTTTAGATGTTAGCAGAAATTTAAAATGAATCCTTTGAAATCATTAATTGACATTGTAAAAAGACATAAGACAAATAATTGTGACTGATGTGAAATTATGAACATTTAATTACAGAAAGTCCAGAGAAAAATAGTGAAGTTCCTCTTCTTGGTGTGATATTCTAAGAAAATATTCCTGGTTCTCTAAGAAGTAAGAATGCCAAGACTGCTTATCCGCTATAATCTACCTAGTCCTTTGCTTAATATTGTTATTAAACCCTCTTAGAATAAAATCCATTCCTATTTTATCCACCGTTCCCAGTGTGTACCTGTAAACCTACTTTGCAAGTGGCAGTTCAGCTGCTGATTTTCTTATTTTTATACCAATCCCGGAAGACAAGGCCCTTTGCTATCAGTGTATTTAAACTGGGTTATTGTGTTATGTGTACACTTAATAATTTGTTTTCAAGATATTTCACTTCAACTTAAATTATCATTTATCATTTTTTGAGTGCCAAGAATTGCTAAGTAACTATGTAACATACATTGAAGAAGAGTCATTCCCCAGCAAGCAAGCAGTCTTCATAAGCCAAACTGTAGTGTGCTTGGTATATAACCACTTTAGATTATCCACTCGATACTTCTTTTATTCATATAAACCCTCTCAGAAATTGATTAGAATAGGACTCCATTAGTTGATTTTTTTTCCCCTGATTTTGGTCATGTGAGCGCAATTTTTTTTTCCATTTTATATTTATATGATTTCATTCTGGGAAATGCTGCAAACCCAATTCTGGCACATTGTGATTTCAGTTAATGAAAATGTTATTTTTATTTTAATAACTTTTTAAGATATATCCTATGCATAAGTTATATGAGAGGGCATAACAAATTATTAGATGAATAGAAATTTATTAATTAAGCTCCTTAGACTTTTTTTTTAATTTTATTGTGTTAGTCACCATACATTTT
Source organism: Zalophus californianus (assembly GCF_009762305.2). NCBI lineage: Eukaryota > Metazoa > Chordata > Mammalia > Carnivora > Otariidae > Zalophus > Zalophus californianus. The sequence goes on from NC_045605.1 coordinate 54,610,797, forward strand.
GAATGAGAAAAAACATTTAAAGGAACTACATTTGTGTTTTTTGCCAAACCGGTACAAGCTAGTAAATGCACTAAGGACTGAGTGACCTGCCTTGTTCATTTTGCCACTGGATGATGTAAGTTAAGAATGGAATTGTTAACCCTAATTATATATTTTCTTGACTTTCATCACTTTCTAAAGAAATCTAATTTAAGTGTTTGGGGTTTTGTTTGACCTGTATTTATTGAGTTCTGGTCATAGACCAGGAGCTGCATGTCATGCTTATGGATGGCCAGAACACAGTCATTGGGATACTTAATGGCTCAAGACCTTCTGAATCATTTAACTTATTTTGTATGTTGCAAAAAAAAAAAGGTTTATTTTGCTTGAGAGTCACATTTTTTATATAACTGTACAGCTTTTAAGGGTTGGGAGGTGGAAAAATACCCTAAAATAGGATGTAGATTTTTACAATTGTGTTTATGCTAGAACATCTACAGGTGCATTATGTAATTAAACCTAAAATTGTTTAAAAATCTGTGCCATGGTCTTTTTCATTTTCCTGCCCTTTAGCAGAGTTGGTGCATGTCAATATTGCTATGTGGACAAGCCTTGGAATTAGGCTAATAACCCTTGTCTCCAAAGTTTTAAGATCATTGCATGAAAATTATACACAAACATATATACACACACACACATAGAGACACATACATATGCACACATGGATCTAGTTTATATTAGTGTAAATGAATTTTCAATTTCGGAACGGCTATAATAGCCTAAATTTGGCAGTTAACAGCATATTATAGTGTGTGATTTTTCGTGATGCCTAACTAGGGTATTCTCAATGTTGGTCTAGTGTTTTGTTCTCTTAGCAAAGTAGCTTCTTGATAAGTATCTGAATTGTAGCTTGCCCAAACCTGCCTGGAGGTTTTCCATACAGCTTGAAAGGGAGTGTCCTGTGCTAGGATAGGCGGGGTGGGTTGGGGCAGAGCTTGGTTTCTTTTCCATCTGTAAAAGGAAAACTAGAATTGCTTGATTTGGTTCTTGTTATTCAGTAGACTTAATGCCACAGGAATATTTTTCTGCTGGGAGGGATATGAGATTCAAATTCCAATTCTTTCCACATATGATGAAAAGTATCTTTAAAGCTTGTAGAGTTGCTGATTCTAGCAGTCTTTTACATGGCACATTTTACCATAACATATTAAGACACCAGTATGTTTGCCATCTGATAATCTTACCATTCTAACTCCTCACCTTTATAGCACAAGTGTATTCTTATAAAGAATTCATCTAAGTGTGTCAAAATTTCTCTCTAAACTCCCTTAATCTATTGTCAGCTAATGTGGGATTGCCAATTTCTTTGCTAGCTTCATCCATTCAGAGGAGAAGCCTGGGAATAATGAATTTCCAGGTGAAGAATACAAATTCCAGATAAGAATTTGTAAATGGTATATGTTAAATTTTCATTTTGATTTTAAAGTAATAGTAGCTGAGATTCAGGGAGTATTTGATCAAAATGCCTCTTGGATTTTCAGACATGCTTATATGAAATGCTTTATTTTCCTATGCATAAAAAAATTATTCCTGGAATAGGTTCTCAGAATGCTTTATTTTGTTTCTAGGAGATGAGAGCTAAAGCAGAAGCTCCAAGATTAGCATAAAACTGTCGAGGTAATCAGGAACGTTCTGTTAGTCAAATAGGGGAAGCTGGAGTGCTCTCTGCCACATATAATGTACTGCATGTGTGTGTGTGTTGGGGGGGAGATTTGAAAACTGGAAATGTGATTCCATTAATGCACAAAGTAAATTTTGTGCATAGAAAATATGGGAATTCCTGGTAGCTTAAAGCTTCAGGGGTTAACTGCAGTGTATGAACACCTAGTGTGTTAGAATTGCAGTGCATAGTTGTTTAAATATAATATTCCTTGTAAGTGACAACCAAAATATGTTGTGGCTGGTGCCAACATTTTTTGTTAATGAAATGTTCAATGTCTCACTACAGTCTGATCAGAACTCTTGGTGTTATAAGCCAGGCCTGAAGCTATTTTATAGTTATTGGCCTAATTGTGTAACTTTTTCTTTCAAAATGTTTTATTATAATACTTCTGTCATTTCCTTCACTTAATATATGTCAATTGTCATAATAAAAAATTTAAATAATTTCATGTATTTAGCATGATGTGTTTGCAAACTTAGTTTACTTTAAACTTCATGGCACATAGAAAGCTAAGAATTTTCAATAATAGTTGATGAAGCCTGAAAATTTTGTCATCTAAGCAACAGATGAATTGTTCTCTACTGTTTAGAAAGTAAATTTGCAAGTGTATCAATTTTCCCAAAGTAATTATTTTTTTAAGATTTTATTTATTTGACAGAGAGAGACACAGTGAGAGAGGGAATACAGCAGGGGGAGTGGAAGAGGGAGAAGCAGGTTCCCCGCTGAGCAGGGAGCCTGATGTGGGGTTCGATCCCAGGACCCTGGGACCATGACCTGAGCCAAAGGCAGACGCTTAACAACTGAGCCACCCAGACGTTCTTCCTCAAAGTAATTTTTAAAATTTTTAATTTTAGCTGTATGCCAGCTAGGTGAATTATAGGTATTACAAGGCTATCTATTGGGGCGCCTGGGTGGCTCAGTCGTTAAGCGTCTGCCTTCAGCTCAGGTCGTGATTCCATGGTCCTGGGATCGAACCCCGCATCGGGCTCCCTGCTCAGTGGAAAGCCTGCTTCTCCCTCTCCCACTCCCCCTGCTTGTGTTCCCTCTCCCACTGTCTTTCTCTCTGTCAAAAAGTAAATAAAATCTTTAAAAAAAAATAAATAAAAGGCTATCTATTGAGCGATTTCTCTTTAGCTTCTAGAGAACTGACACCTTAAAGATGCCTTGGACTTGTTCGGTGTGGGCCTGTGGGAGCACAGAACTAGACCAGAGGGCACACAAGCCATAAGGCAAAAGCTTTTATTTATTCTATAGGAAATTTTTTTACAGACTTTGGGAGTGAATTCTCACCAAAAGGGGATGTTTGGGTTTAGGCTGAATTGCCACTTGGCAGGAGTGTAACAGATAAACACATTTGAAAAGTGGTTAGACCAGATGACTTTAAGGGGTCCTTCCAACAATCCTGAGTATGATTCTTATGTACAAATGCTTATGTATTCTGGGATATAGTAAGATTGACAGTGAACTCTCTCTCTCTCTTTTTTTACCGACAAACTAGTGGAATTCATCACTATTTGCAGTTCTGATTTAAAATACTGATTAACTGGGCAGCCTGGGTGGCTCAGTCAGTTGGGTTACCGACTTTTGATTTTGGCTCAGATCATGATCTCAGGGTGGTGAGATCCAGCCCCGCATGGGGCTCTGTGCTCAGTGGGGCGTCTGCTTGAGATTCTCTCTCTCCCTGTCCCTCTGCCCTTCCCCCTGCTCACGCTCGTGTGCTCTCTCTCTCTCTCTAAAATAAATAAATTGGAGCGCCTGGGTGGCTCAGTCAGTTAAGCATCTGACTCTTGATTTTGGCTCAGGTCATGATTTCAGGGTCGTGAGATCGAGGTGAGATCGAGCCCTGCGTCGGGCTCCCCACTCAGCCAGGAGTCTGCTGCTCTGCTTCTCCTCCCTTGTCCCTCCCTGCCCCCTGCAAATAAATAAATAAATAAATAAATAAATAAATAAATAAATAAAATCTTTTAAAGAAAATACTGATTAACTGGGGCATCTGGCTGGCTCAGCAGGTGGAGCATATGATTCTATGATCTCGGGGTCATGGATTTGAGCCCCACATTGGGCATAGAGATTACTTAAAAAAAATACTGATTGACTATTCAGGTAAAGAACTTTTTAAAGCAGAATTTCACTTAATGAAATGAAAGCTGATCTATGCTGACAAGAAATGACCAGCTACATTTTCTCAGTGGTTTATTTGAAATTTTCACTTAAACAGAATCAGTTAAGTGGAGGTGACGGTGCTGTGGCAGCCCTGAGAGAGTTTAAAGGAGTCTTTTCTGGAGTTGAGCGTGAGTCCAGAGAATGGCTGTCAGCCCACATCTCTTTCAGATTAAGAGACCAGAGGATGTAGAAGAATTCTTTTAAAAACTGAGAATTGGTATACTATACTGAGACCATTTAGTAGAGGTACAATTATAAAATTGGGAGGCTCAGTCAGTTAAGCATCTGTGCTCGGGTCAGGTCATGATCTCAGGGTCCTGGGCTTGAGCCCCACATTGGGCTCCTTGCTCATTAGGGAGTCTTCTTCTCCCTCTCCCTCTGCCCCTCCCCTCCTGCTTGTGTGCTAGCTGTCTCTCTCTTTCTCTCTCTCAAATAAAGAAATAAAATCTTTTGAAAAAAATAACGAAAATATTCTACTGAAACTTAATTAAATGTTGGGTGAAATGAGTGCTTCTATCATTTTGACCCTTCAATGACTTTGCATGAGTTCCTTAAGTTCCTAAAAGTCTAAATGAAAATCAAAGAAAAAGAACACTCTAAGGGGATCTGACTTAATATTTGCAGCATTAATTTAGCACATGAAGTCATATCCCAAATGAAAAGTTAACTAGGAACCTACTAGTTCACAGCATAGGCCACCTATAGCTTCCTTATTCTTCTTCTTGTCCATTTCAGAGCTACTTTATGCACACTCAAGCCCTCATCCTTCTCTCCAGCCTGTCTCCAAGAATCAGGTGTCTCCCGTTTTTGTCATATCCCTTCCGTGTCCCTGATCTGGCCCCTTCCCTCTTGCCTCCTATAGGTCTTCACATTTTAGTGATCTCACTCTGCTCTGCACCCCCCTATACTCTATTCCTTTCTATACAAACCTCTATCCTGGAAAACAAAAGTGTCACCCTGTCTTCCGTTCAATCTGCCTCTCAGATACTTCTTTTTTTTTTTTAAGATTTTATTTATTTGTTCATGAGAGAAAGAGACAGAAACAGAGAGAGAGAGAGAGACAGGCGGAGGCAGAGGCAGAGGGAGAAGCAGGCTCCCCTGCGGATCCCAGGACCCTGGGATCATGACCTGAGCCAAAGGCAGATGCTTAACTGACTGAGCCACCCAGGCAGGCACCCTCTCAGATATTTCTTATTTGACTGCCAGTCTTTAAAATAATAAATAGATTATAGAAATGTTAAACTTTATTTGAAGACTCGCTGAAATGTCAGAAATTCCTAAGAGAAACTCTGGGAAGCAGCAGGCTTCTCAGCGTACTTGAACTCCATCATTAGGAACAACTGTTACAGAAAGCAGAAACTTACAGTAGGGGAGATGTTGCTCCCTTTTCCCTGCAATCGTTTCCTATCTTTCTCTGAAAATGTCTGTTTTATTTTCTCTTTGGCATTATTGCCTGCTAGCAGGATACCAGTAATTGCACCACGAACTCATGAATCAAGTAACTCTTACTCTATTATTTGGAGCCAAAAAGTTAGAGGAAGGACTTGATTAATGATGATAGAACCTGAATGGAACCTATGCTATCTCTAGTCTGCACCACAAAAGTAAATTTTCTGTACTTCAAGTCTAGTTTTTATTTTCTTAAGGATGAATTTTGATGGTAACTAGGGCTTAAGAGAAGCAAGCTGGCTCAATTCTGGAAAACTGGAAAGTTGACTTCAGATTCAGACTGATCCGGAAGGCAGGGCTGGAGTTTGAACTGGGAGATGTAAGCAGAATCAGGACGGTGTCAAAGAGGCAAGGACCCACAACCAGAAAAGGCATATGAGAGAGGAAGAGAGGGCTAGGAAGCAGTCTTTGCGATGATTGTCCTCTCTGAGACACAGCCACTTCTAATAATCTAGATGTGCTTATGCAGTGGTTTCCAAAACAAAAGTTTTTGTAAATTTCATTTTGAAACCTTTCTTCTTGGTTTTTAAAATTGAGATATAATTCACATACCATAAAAGTCACCATTTAAAGATATACAATTTAAAGGTCCTTAGTATATTCACAAGGTTGTCATCACCTCCCAAAAGAAACCCAATATTATTGGCAGTCACTCACCATTCTCTCCTTCCCCTCAGACCCTGGCAACCATTAATCTACTTTCTGTCTATAAGGATTTGCCCATTCTGGACATTTTATATAAATGGAATCATACAAAATGTGGCTTTTTGTGTCTGACTTCTTTCATTTAGCATGTTTTCATGACTTCATCCATGTTTTAGGCATGAATCAGTACTGCATTCCTTTTTATGGATGAATAATATTCTATATTGTTTATTCATTCATTGGCTGATGGATATTTGGATTATTTCCACTGTGGGGCTATTATGAATAGTAAGCATTTGAGTACAGGTTTTGTGTGGAAATGTTTTCAATTCTTTTATGTACATACTTAGGAATGGAACTGCTAGATCATATGGTAACTCTTGTTTCACATTTTCAGGAACTGCTAAACTGGTTTATGCGGCATCTGCATCTTTTTACATTCTAACTGGTGATGCACGAGGGTTCCAATTTCTCCACATCAGTAATGCTTATTATTGTCAGTCTCTTTTTATTATAGCCATCCTAGTGGATCTGAAGTGGTTCCTCATTGTGGTTTTGATTTGCATTTCCCTGAAGTTTAAAGATATTGAGCATCTTCTCCTGTGCTTATTGGCCCATTGTTTAACTTCTTTTCAGAAACATCTGTTCAAATCCTTTGCTCATTTTTAATTGGATTACCTGTATTTTTTATTGTTGCATTACAAATCCTTTATTTATTATGCATACCAGTCCTTACCAGATACAGGACCTGACTTGCAAATATTTTCTCCAATTCTTCAGATTGTTTTTCTGCTTTCTTGATGGTGTCCTTTGACACAAAAAAGTTTTTGATTTTGATGAAGTCCAATTTGTTTTTTTTTCTGTTTGCTCGTGCTTTAAATGTCATACCTAAGAAACTGTTGCCTAATGCAATGTCACAAAAATTTATGTTTTTTTCTAAGAGTTTTATAGGTTTAGCTCTTAAGTTTAGGTGATTGATTCATTTTGAGTTATTTTTGTATATGGTGTCAGGAAGAGATCCAAATTCATTCTTATGCGTGTGGCTCTCCAGTTATACCAGCACCATTTATTGAAAAACCTATTCTTTCCCTCACTGAATTATCTTGGCATCCTTGCCAAAAATCAGTGGACCAGAAACGTATGGGTTCACTTCTGGACTCTTAATTTAATTTTATTCCACTGATTTATGTATCTATCCTTATGCCAGCACTACACAGTCTTGATTACTATAGCTCTGTAGTAAGTTTTGAAATCAGGAAGTGAGTCCTCCAACCTCTTTTTCTTTCTTTATAACATTATTTTGGCAATTCTGGGTACCTTGAATTTCATATCAATTTCAGGTTCAGTTTGTCAATTTCTGTAAAAAAGACAATTGGAATTTTGATAGACACTGCACTTAATCTGTAGGTCTGTTTTTCTAATTCCCAAGAGATTTGAAAAAATACTTACCAAATGTGTGTGTGTATATATATATATACACATATATACACACATATACATGGAAGGCCAATAAACACATGAAAATGTGCTTAACACTATTAGTTGTCAGAGAAATGTGAATTAAAACCACAATAAGGTATACTACACACCCACTAGAATGGTTAAAATGAAAAAGACTGGCAACACCAAATGCACCTGGATCTCCCATACATTTTTCTGGTGGCAATGTAAAATGGTAAAACCACTTTGGAAACTATTGGCAGTTTCTTAAAAAGACAGACAAACCATCTAGCCTATAATATAGCAATTCCACTCCTAGGTACTTATCTTAAAGAAATGAAAACCTACATCCACACAAACCTATGTATAAGAATGTTCACAAAGCTTTATTCACAATGGCCAAAAACCAGAAATAGCCCAGATGTCCGTCAACAGAACAGATAAAGAAATTGTGGTATATTCACACAATGCAATATGACTCAGCAATAAAAAGGATCAAACCACGGATTGAGTAACAACATGAATGAATATCAAAAATACTATGCTGAGTAAAAGAGGATTTGCACAAAAACATATATTCTATATAGTTCCATTTATATATAAAGTTCTAGAATAGGGGCACCTGGCTGGCTCAGTTGGTAGGGCATGCGACTCTTGATCTCAGAGTTGTAAGACTGAGCCCCACGTTGGATGTAGAGATTACTTAAAAATAAAATAAAATAAAATAAAAATGAATTTCAGGGCGCCTGGGTGGCTCAGTTGGTTAAGCATCTGCCTTTGGCTCAGGTCATGATCTCAGGGTCTGGGGATCGAGCCCCATGTGTTGGGCTCCCTGCTCAGTGGGAATCTGCTTCTCCCTCTCCCTCTCCCTTTCTCCGCGGCTTGTGCTCTCTCTCTCAATAAATAAGTAAATCTTAAAAAAAAAATAAATAAAGGTCTAGAATAGACTAATCTACAGTGATAAAAATCAGATTAGTGGTTGCTTCTGGGAGGGATAATTGCAAGGAAGAAAATGTATTTTACATATCAATAGGGTTGTATGTGTATTTGTCAAAACTGTACATTTAAGGACCATGCATTTCAGCATAAAAAATATACATCATCAGAAATTTTTTTTTCAACGTGGGACTTGAATCCTTGACTCTGAGATCAAGACCTGAGCTGAAATCAAGAGTCGGACACTAAACTGAGCCACCCAGGTGCCCCACTTCATCAGAAAATTCTTTAAAAAATCGAATCCTTTTACGAATTTATGTTATAGCATTTCACAGTTCATCATGCACAACATACACCTTATTTCTTTTCACCTGGCTAATTCTAAATGATAATTATTTAAGGCGCCACTCAGGCACCACCTCTTCCAAGAAGTTTGTCCTCACCCTTCAGGTTGAGTTAGGTGCTCCTGTATGATGCTGTGTATTCTATATTATACTGCTTAATGAGCTATACTGTAATTGTTTTTCCAGCTACTGTTTGATAGGCAAGGGCTATCTGCTCTCGATCCTCAATGTCTAGCAAAAGGCCTTACATTTAAGTCATTTAAAAATAATAAATCTCGATTAAACCTCTGTTTTTCTCCTGTTCATTTGTCTTTTCTTACAGGGGGTTGGGGGCATCTCAGCCAAAAACCTAGAAGAGTGAAGGGAAAATTATTTTTCCTCCTCTTCACCTGCTTTGTGCCCTGTGAGGCTGGTCTTTATTGACTGCATTAATGGGCTCCCTTTCCCTCTGGCTTTTGATTGGTTTTAGTCAATGGGTGGTACCAAGAGGAAGCTGGAGAGTGGAAGAAAAGAGAGAATGGGACTACTATTCCAGACTTTCTTCCGGAGGTAGTTTGGAATTGGCTTTGTTCCTCTGCTGAATACCTCAGCTCCTGTCTGGTAGCTTTTCCCTGAAGTTCTCCACAGGTCTGGTTCTTCTCTCCCCTGCCCCTTCAGATGACGTGCTGAGCCTTTAAGCAAATATGCACAAGGTCATGACCACCATGAGCCAGTGACGTGCCAGGATTCAGAGCCAGGCTGCTCCAGTGTAAGAGCCAGGTGCTGCCCAAGCCTATGGACAAACATGGGAGCATGCTTCCAATCTTCAACAGAGAGAGATAGAGCGGGAACAAAAGCAGGGGGCGTGGGAGAGGGAGGAGCGGACTTCCCGCGGAGCAGGGAGCTGGATGTGGGGCTCGATCCCAGGACCCCGGGATCACGACCCGGGCCGAAGGCAGACGCCTAGCGACTGAGCCACCCAGGCGCCCCAATATGAAGTCTTCTAATTAATGAAGATGAGATATCTTTCTGTTGTTTTGTGTCTGTTCAATTTCCTTTTTTTTTTAGATTTTATTTATGTATTTGAGATAGAGATTGAGAGAATAGGTGGGAGGAGGAGCAGAGGAGAGGCACACTCTCCACGGAGCAGGGAGCCTAACGCAGGACTTGATCCTCGAACCCCGGGGTCATGACCTGAGCCGAAGGCAGACACTTAACCGACTGAGACACCCAGGCGCCCCATTCGATTTCTTTTTTCTGTGTTTCATAGCTTTCAGTGTACAGGTCTTTCACCTATTTGATTGTTTATTCGTTAGAATTTTTCTCTTTTTGATGTATGAATGGATTTTTGTATTTTATTGTAAATCAGAGGATTTTCTTAATTTCATGTGGTTTTTGTTAGTGTAAGACATGCAACTGTTTTATGTATGTTTATTGTGCAGAAAGGAAATTTATTATTCCATTTATTCTAACACTTTGGTTTGTTCAATCTTTAGTGTTTTCCATATACTGGATCATGTTACCTGCAAACAGACAATTTTATTAATTTCTTTTATTTTGGATTAGTTTAATTTCTTTTTCTTGCCTAATTGCTGTGGCTACAACTTGTTTCATGTTGTATACAAGTTGCTAGAGTGGCCATACTTGTCTTTCTTTCTTTCTTTTTTCATTTTATTTAATTTTATTATGTTATGTTAATCACCATACATTACATCATTTGTTTTTGATGTGGAGTTCCATGATTCATTGTTTGCGTATGACACCCACTGCTCCATGCAGTATGTGCCCTCTTTGTTACCCATCACCGGGCTGACCCATCCTCACACCCACCTCCCCTCTAGAACTCTGTTTCATACTTGTTTTTCTTATCTTAGATGAAAAGCTTTCCATTTTTCTTTATTGAATATAACATTTGTTATGGGTTTGTCATATATGGCTTTTATTATGTTGAGGTATGTTCCTTCTACATCTAGTTTGTTGAGCATTTTCATCATGGAAATTTCTTGGAAATTTGTAAAATTGTCTTTATTTATTGAGATGATTATATGATTTTTATCCTTCATTGCGTTCATGTATGTCACATGTATTTGTACATTATTAATCATCCTTGCTTTCCTAGGATCCTATAAATTCTGTCATGGGGTATGATCACTTTGATGTGTTGTTGAAGTTGATTTGTTAATAATCACCAGGAATGTTGAATGTTGGCCTTAGTTTCCTTTTTTTTCCCCCCTAGTGACTTTATCTGCCCTTTGCATAAGGGTAATGCTGTCCTCATAGAAGGAGTCTGGATTTTTTTCTCTCCTTCTCGGTTTTTTGGAAGAGCTTAAGAATTGGTATTTTTTTTTTTTTTCTTATTTGTAGAAGTCACATGTAAAGCCCTCTGGTCCCTCAGCTTTTCTTTTTTAGAATATTTTTGATTACTGATTCAATATCCTTAGTTGTTATTGGTGGGGTGTTTAGATTTTCAACTTTTTCTTCATTCTGGATGGTTATGTTCTGTATATAAGAATTCATGCATTTTTGGGGTATCTGGGTGGCCCGGTCGTTGAGCGTCTGCCTTTGGCTCGGGTCACAATCCCGGGGTTCTGGGATCGAGTCGTGCATCAGGCTCCCTGCTCAGCGAGAGGCCTGCTTCTCCGTCTCCCACTCCCCCTGCTTGTGTTTCCTCTCTCTGTGTCTCTGTCAAATAAATAAATAAAATCTTAAAAAAAATAATAAATCTCACTTGTCACTCACCTAATCACAGGAAGTATTATTGTTCCCATTTTACAGAAGAGAAAACTGAGGCTCATAGATAAAGTATTTTTCTAAGACTCCAAGTCAATATTCTTTCTGCTACAGCTTCTTTTAATTCAGAGGCATAGATAATAACCTGACTCAGCTTGCATGCCAAGTAAGCACTCAGCCTCGCTGTTTCGTGGGCCATTCCAATGCGTCATTTCAGATTTTTATCTGAAAACCGTACCGGCAGAGAAGGCCAATTCTCTAAGTCCTAGAGTTTCTCCCATTATTAGTTTTTTTTTTTTTTTAAGATTTATTTGAGAGAGAGAGAGAGAGAGAGCATGATCGGGGGAAGGGCAGAGGGAGAAGCAGACTCCCTGCTGAGCAGGGAGCCCGTGGGGCTCGATCTCAGGACCCCAGGATCATGACCTGAACTGAAGGGAAACACTTAACCAACTGAGCCACCCTGGCGCCCCCTTATTAGCCGTTTTAAATAGAGTTTTTCTTTATTGATGAATTTATATATGCTTATTATAGTAAACAGACAATAAGAAAAATTAGTCACATCCCCACCACTCAGAAATAACCACTCAATAAATTAGTGCATTTCCCTTCAGTATTTTTTATTTGCAGATTAAAAAACTAGATCTTTCTGAACAAAGATCCTTCATAATAAATTTGACAGTTTATATTACCAAACAACACACTCCATTATCTGTAAAAGCCAGATTACCCAGGCTGCAGGAAGCTTTGAGAGTGAAGAGCACAATCTTTGCTCCTGGGTCAGCTGCAGCCCTGAGGGGCCATGGGAGGTTTTCAATAGAGAAAGGCAGTGGCAGCTGAGGAAGCAGAAGGCGGGGAGTTAGTATTTTCCTGGCCTAGACCCTAATAGGTTAGGCTTTGAAACTTCTTCTTTCCTAAATTGCTACCTCTGGTCACGAGATCTCTGCGGCCATATGTTGTAACACAAGCTGCTTTCTTCAGTTTAGGTCACTTTCTCATTCAGACTCTGGCACCTGAAAGAATGAATGTCTGCTGATGTGGTGATGTTATGCCCTCTGTGATTTCTACTAGCTATACAGTTAAAAGAGGGACCTCAGTGGTTTGTTAAAACAAGGGCATTGTTGTCTGAGCTCACCTCCTGGGCCTGTTTCAAGATTCACCATCTTCCCTGATAATCCTTGCCCTGCAATTCAAGGACGAAGGGGGAACCCTAAATGAACCTTACAGCTTTAATATTAACCTTCTCCTGAAAACCCTGTACACAGACTGGGGGACTATGTAGCCTGGCACCTTGGTGTACAAGCAGTGGGAGTTGTGAAACATCATTAAGTGGATTAAACTCTCAAATCCATATGCTTGAGAAATCAATGGGTTAGGAGCAATTCCTTTTAAAAGTTAAAACCCTATGATAGGTGTCACATAGGGCTAACACAGAATACAAAATCACTATTCTGATTTATTTTCTCACTTCATGATTTTTATTTTTTCTATATTCTTTTTCCTCCTGGTTCATGTTTTTCATCTACTTAATTTTACTTGTTTATTCATATGCATCACCCATTACCTTATAAAAGTTAACTTTTGCTCACACATGACATTGTCCAGGTATGTTAACAGAGACATCCTCAAATCCTTTAATTCAGGAACATCACCATAGTGTTTATGGTACCCTCTCCTCCAACCACCCCCTCCCCCCAAGAAAAGAAACTCAACATAGTCTAGTTTTTTGTATTTTTTTTTTTTTGAAAGAGCAAGCACATGCACATCGGGGGAGGGGTAGATGGTGGGGAGGGACAGGGGGAGATGGAGAGAGAGAATCTTAAGCAGGTTCCACACTCAGCGTGGAGGCCAATGCAGGGCTGGATCTCACGATCCTGAGATCATGACGTGAGCAGAAATCAAGAGTCAGACGCTTAACCAACTGAGTCACCCAGGCGCCCTGGTGAACTATAGTTTTGCGAGAGTGGAAAGGTACCTTAAGTCATGGTAAGAGGCAGGAAAGCTGCTAAGTTGAGTGCAAGTGCAGGGCAGTCGACTGGACTCTTTCATTTCACCATTGTTTTAGCAAAATGTTACAGATTTGAGGGATAATCTGTGGCAAGTCATTCACCAAGGGTTTGCTGTATACCTGGCCCCTCCCAGACCATCTTGGTCCACTTTCCAGCCCCATCATGCCGTCATGTGCCACACACAAATTCTTGCAATTCCTCAAACACTGCATGCTCCTTCCTATCCCTGTGCAACAAAATGGAATTACCTCTACCCGTGCTTTTCTTTATCTTTGAACTCCTCATCCTCAAGTACCAGCTCAGATGTCATGTTTTCCTAGTTCTCTAGATTCTCATGCAGAGGAATCCCATGGCACTTGGTGCAGACTTCAATACAGCACTTACCACATGAGATGATAATTCCTGTGCCTCTGCCCCCAAAAACTGTGAAGTCTTTGGGTTCAGTGAACCAAGACCAGTTTGGAGACTCTTTATAGAGAGATGACCTGAGTGGGCAACAGTGGAGGAGTGAGGGGTCAGATTCATGAGATGGGAGTTAAGAAATAACAGGACTTGGTTGACTGGAGGCAGTAGAATATCGTGGTTAAAGGGTGCAGGGCTTTGCTGCCCAACAGCATAGATTCTAAATCAACCTCTGCCACTTAGTAGGTAAGTTGGGCAAGTTACTTCATCCTGACTTGTTTTTTTTAATCTGTAAAACAGGAATCATGATAGGATATATTTCCTAGGGTTGCTATGAAGATTAACTGATACACATAAAATGCTTAGAACAGTGAGTACCTAGCATATAGTAAGGCTTCCATAAATGTTAGTTGCTGTTTTTGTTGTTATGATAATTATAATTATTATTACTGAATATGAAGAGTGAGGGAGAAGGAAATAATGATAAATTCCAGATTTCTAACTTGAGCAGCTAAACATGAGGTGGTATTTTCCCACAGAATGGACACTGAAGAAATAGCAGAATTGAGTGAGAAGATGGCAAATTCAGATTTTTATTAAAACTATTTCTTAGAGTAGTTTTAAGTTCACAGCAAAATTGAGGGGATGATACACAAATTTCCCATATACCCCTGCCCCGTCATGCACAGCCTCCTTCGTTATCAACATTCCCCACCAGAGTGGTACATTTGTTGCAGCCAATGAACCTAATTGAGACACATCCATAACACCCAAAGTCCACAGTTTACAAGTTCAATTTTTGATAAGCTGAATGAGAAGTGTCCGTGGAACTGCCAGTACAGAAGTCTAGCAGGCTGTAGGATGTAAAAGTCTGTAGTTCATGAGAGTTCTGGGATGGAGATACAGATCTGGAAGTCCCTGCACAGGGTAATTCAAACTATGGGCATGGACAAGCTTGCCAAGTCAAGTGTGTAAGGAGAAGCACAGAGACTCAACACTATTCAAGGTTCTCTCTCACTTCTCTTTAGCTAATCTGTTAGTTACTGCTAGGTTTACCCCAAAACTTAGTGACTTAAAATAATAAGTATTATCTCACAGTTTCTGTGGGTCATGAATCTGGGCCATTTAGCTGAGTGCCTTTGCCTCAAAGTCTCTCCCAAAGCTGTAGTCAAGGTGGTAGCCAGGGCTACAGGCATTTCATGGCATATACTACTACAAGGTTCATTAAAAAATAGAAAAAGAAAAACCCAGCAGATCCTACTTGTGGTCATACTCTGTAACTTCCAAGGCTAGGTTAGAAGAGCAGCTTCTATCAGTCTCTCTTTTGGGATACTCACTTTCAAAACCCAGCTGCCATGCTGTGTGGAAGCTCAGGCCACATGGAGAGGCTATGGAAAGGTATTCCAGCTGATAGTTCCCACAGAGGTCCCAGTTGTCAGGCACATGTCAGATGTCAGTAAGGAAGGCTGGGAATCTCAGGGTATATCTAGTCCTGGTACATAGTTTTCACCAGTTCTTCTTTCAACTCTATCACTCATCTTCAAGAATCTTTTTTTTTTTTTTTTTAAGATTTTATTTATTTATTTGACAGAGAGAGACAGCGAGAGAGGGAACACAAGCAGGGGGAGTGGGAGAGGGAGAAGCAGGCTTCCGCCGAGCAGGGAGCCCAATCTGGGGCTCGATCCCAGGACCCTGGGAACATGACCTGAGCCGAAGGCAGATGCTTAACGACTGAGCCACCCAGGTGCCTCTCATCTTCCAGAGTCTTAAGAGGACTATCAGGAGTATGATCCTAGTAAGAATGGATACACAGGAAGGTAATTCTTACTATCACCAAAAGGCAGGAACATCTTTATACCTCTCTGCTAACTAGTTGTAAAAGGTGGTGGTTTGTAGTGAAAACACTGAACTTGACATAAAAAGGAAGGAATTTAATTTCTAGCTGAGTACTAGTAATGTAGCCTGCAGCAAATCACTTACTTTCTCTGATCTTCAGTTTTATCTGTCCAGTGGGCATAACAGCCACCCTGCCTACCTTACAGAATTATTATAAAGATCAAAGGAGCTAACGGGTGAGAAAAGCATTCTTCTGAAAAGTAAAACACTATGCATACGTCAGACCTATAATGCCTTACTGTTACTCGTTGGGATTTATATAGGAGGCAAAGGAGCAAATCCTGCCCTTCTTTAAATTTTTGGTGATATGCCTTTTTGCTTTTTTTTTTAAAGATCTTATTTATTTATTTGAGAGTGAGAGATAGCACGAGAGGGAAGAGGGTCAGAGGGAGAAGCAGATTCCCCGCTGAGCAAGGAGCCCGATGTGGGACTCGATCCCGGGACTCCAGGACCATGGCCTGAGCTGAAAGCAGTCGCTCAACCAACTGAGCCACCCAGGCGCCCCGCCTTTTTGCTTTGACATACATTTGCTTAAATGCCTCCTCTGAGCCTGTCACTGTAACAGGTGAAGAACTCTTTTGTCATAGCTAAGATCCCCTTTCTTCAGTTATAAACTTGAATAAAATGTTTTGCCATTAGACAAGCACTTTTTACAAAGACACTATGAAAACTATGTCAAGTTGATATGAAATTATTATACAGGTTTTAGCCAATTTTCTCTCTGCATGATTTGGGGGAGTCCATTTCTGAACAAAGCACTGGCTGCTTTACTAAATAGCCAACCTCATGTAGCTGTCCCAAGGAACCTTGAAACTCTCCATTTCCCATATCAGATTGTTAGCTGCTCTCAAAGCTTACTCCTCCCCCCGAAATTCTCCATCTTGGAGAAATGAGCCAGCATCCACTCAATCACTTAGCCTGGGAATCATCCTTGACTTCTCTCTCTTCATCCATGCTCATTTGCATTTTCACCACCTTCTTTCTCTCAGTCTGAGGATTTTACCTTTGTAATAGCCCCAGCCTCTTCTGTTTCCATTCTCACTGCCACTCTCTCACTTATACCGAGGCAACAACTTCCTAATACTCTCCCTGCTCAGAGTGCCCCTCCTCCAGTCTCCCTACCAGCAAACGAATCCTAGATAAAAAAAAAAAAATCTAACACTCCTCTCTTCAGCAGATAGAAATACAGCTACTCCACATGTCCAGTCATCCAGCCTCAACAGTGCTACAGCTTAGGTATGATCATGCTCATTTCACAGGCAAGAAAATTTGGCCTAGAAACTGACTTGAATTCCACGAGGTCTCTCATGGCTAAACTCTCGCTCTTCAGTTAATGCCTCAGGCTTTCCATCTGTAAAACTGGATCAATAAAAAATTTCTCACATACTTGGCATAAAGAGGAAATGAAGAAATAATGCCGGTAAAGGGCCTGGAACAGTGCCTGGCACAGAACACTCGGTTACCTTTACCAATTATTTCCTGATAAAAGTTTTCATTGCTCTTATTACTTCGCTCTTCAGTGTCCAACAAAGAAAGAAAGCAAGGGTTCCAAATCTGATGGACTAGTTCTTTTCCTTTCAGCGCTCCAAGTCCTCCCTGACATAGCCAACTCTTCACCCAGAGTTCATTACCTCTTTGGGCTCGTTTGCCCGCCTGAGACGCGGGGACACGCGGCTGCCGCACTGGGGCAGCGTCAGGACCTAGACTGATGGCGGAGGCACGGCCGTTAAGCTGAGATGTGGACAAGCCGGGCTGAGGCCCGCGCAGGTTAGAAGAGCCAGGAACCCATTAGACCTCCGACCTCTAGATAGAGTGCGGTCTTTGATTCCTGTCCAAGGCTCAGGCCTCTGTTTCCTTCTTTGTAGAAAGAGGAATTTATCATTCCTTGTGCCTCCTCTCTCACAGGGTTGCTGTGACGACCCAGAAGTAGGATGACGGAGAGAAAAATTCAGTTATCTCAAGCCCGGAGCCTCAGAAACGGCGAGGAGAAGGGGTCCGGAGCGAGGAGTCACGTGGCCAACGCGGCCAGGGCCGGCCAAGCCTCCGGGGACTCGCCGCCAAACGACTCGTCTCTATGGTGGATGGGGCTCAAATTCCGGTGCGGACTAAGTTGCTCTTCCGGGGTGATTGCCACCGCTTCCGGGGCGGGGTGAGGCTTGCAGCTGGAGTCGCCGTGTTTCAGCTCCCTCCCGGCCTGTGTCTCCGCGCTTGCTGCTGCAATGAGCTTCCTCAAAAGTTTCCCGCCGCCCGGCTCGGCTGAGGGGCTCCGGCAGCAGCAGCCAGAGACCGAGGCTGTGCTGAACGGCAAGGGCCTCGGCACCGGCACACTTTACATCGCTGAGAGGTAAGCGGGGTTCCTGTTTGCCAGTGCCGGCTTCCTGCGCGCAGCCTTCCTCCTGCTGGCGCGAGCTGAGTGGCGGGGCGGGGGCGAGACCGCGATCTCCGGGGCTGCTGCGAGGCTGAGCGCGCGTGCTCCGGGTCGCCTCGGGGAGGCTTCTGCCCGGCCGAAGACTCGATTGTTGTGGCGTCCTCTCCTCCCGAGTCTTCCTCTTTGTCTTCTTCACACGGAGTTCTCTCATGGATTATGCTTTTTACCTGCCTGTTTTCCCGACGTCTGGTGCGTGCGTCGCTCTTTACTCAAGGTTTCGTCGTAAGGTTTTGAGTTTCCAGCCCTGAGTGAGAATCATCGATGTGCCTCTCTTTCCTGTAATAAGGTGCGGGAGGTGTTGCCCTGGGCAAAATATGTAAGTTTAGAGCGGACTGTGGAGGATTTTGAAAGTTTGGTTAAGAAGTATGGTTTTTCTTCTGTAGGTGTGGATGGGGAGAGGAACATCCTCAACCCTACGCAAGCTGAGGTCATATCCAGAGGGACGAGACTGCCATTTCTCCTTTCCCATTTCTCCTTTCCCATTTCTGATTCCCATTTCCATTCCTAGAAGGAATTGCCCTTTTATTTGGCCGCCTGGAGCGCTGTACTTTTACAGTAAGACAGACGTGTCTCAAATTTTATCGTAGTTGTAGGACTCAGGTCCCTATTTCCTTGATACATGGTTCCAGTCATCATCAAGCCCACAATGACACACTGAATCCTTCCCTTCCTTGAAATTTGTCTGACTGCTTTTGTCTACAGCCAGGGAAATTTCTCTCCTTTTAAGAGCTCATGTGATTCCATTGGACCCACACAGAATATCCAGGATGATCTCCCCATTCTGTTGTTAACTGATTAGTGACCTTAATTGCATATACAGGTTTTCTCTTGCCATGTGTCAATATATTCACAGGCTTGACACGGGGTAGGGAGGGTTTGAAGGTCCTGGGGGAGGCAAATTTTTGCCTACCACAGAGGGCACAAAAAAATGTAAAGAACCCCTGGTTTGAGGGAGATCTAAACATTGAGCAAAGCTTAGGCTTTTGACCAATGACTGAGATAGGAAATAGAGATGGGAGGAAAAGCAAGTTGGGGGTGAGGTGCAGATAATGAGTTTGGTCTGGACATATGTGATTAGTTGGACACAAGAGTGTGTATCTTGGAAGAGTGGAATTAAAGGTAGAGATTAGGAAATTATTAGTATAAAGGTTAGCATATACTCATGGGGGATAGGTTAGGTACCCCAGAAGAGAAGAGGGCCAAGGCATATCTACAGTAAGAGGTAGGTTATGGAAGGAGAGACTTGAGAACAGACAAGAGGGAGAAGCAGTCAAAATCTGAAAAGCATCTGTTGGGTAATGACAAGGAGATCTTTAATGATTTTGGGAGAGCAATTTCTTCTAAGTGGTGGAGAGTGCAGCACAGATAGTCCCTACAACCATCCCTTTTTCTTCATAGTTTCTCTGTATATTGACTTTTTCTATAATATCACTACTGTTGGGGAAGGGAGACAAGGCCCTATGTTTGTCTTTTCATTTTGAAAAACTTCAAACCTAAAGAAAAATCTCAAGTGTTGTTAATTAATACACACAAAGATTCATCAGTTGTTAACATTTTACCACAGTTATCTTTTTTCTGAGCTGTTTGAAAGTTGCAGACATGTCCCTTCATCCATAAATACTTTAGCAAAAATCTCCTAAGAACAAGGACATTGTCCTGTATAATCACAATACAGTTATCACACTGAAGAAATACAACTCCTTTTAAGGTCTTACATGTTTAAAAAAATTTCGTATCAACTTTTCACTGAGAAATCTCTTACCTTCTTTTTTTTTAAAGATTTTATTTATTTGACAGAGAGAGACACAGCGAGAGAAGGATCACAAGCAGGGGGAGTGGGAGAGGGAGAAGCAGGCTTCCCGCGGAGCAGGGAGCCCGATGCGGGGCTCGATCCCAGGACCCTGGGATCATGACCTGAGCCGAAGGCAGGCGCTTAATGACTGAGCCACCCAGGTGCCCCAATCTCTTACCTTCTTTAAGAAAATATTTTTGTAAAATATACATACAAAAAGGACTATACATTATATATGGATGATTTAAAGAATTATAATTAAACCAACCCCTGTATGTCCATCATCTAGGTTAAGAATAAAATATTATGGGGCACCTGGGTGGCTCAGTCGTTAAGCGTCTGCCTTTGGTGCAGGTCATGATCCCAGGGTCCTGGGATCGAGCCCCGCGTCTGGCTCCCTGCTCTGTGGGGAGCCTACTTCTCCCTCTTCCACTCCCCCTGCTTGTGTTCCCTCTCTCACTCTCTCTCTCTTTCTCTCTGTCAAATAAATAAATAAAATCTTTTTAAAAAAATAGAATATTATGAGTACCAGGGACAGCTATATTCATCACTCTTTACTCTTTGTTAGCATTACATCCTTGGTCTCTTTCCACTTTTCTTTCCCCAAGCTTTTCCAGGTCTTGATAGAATCAAGGCCTCAACAAACCTGGGATGGTTTCCTAGAGGATATGATAAATGAGTATTAACAGCCAGGTGAATGAGGTGGGGCTAAGGGGAAACATTCTGTTGAGAAGAGACAGGATGCTCAGAGGCAAGGGTGAGAAACAATATTTAGTTTGTGCCAGAATATATAATACACCATATTCATCTGAGGGAATGAGGGGAAAAGAGTGGAAAAATAATAAAGCTGGAAAAGGAGAGAGCTATGTTCCATGAGTTTGGCTTATTGCCCAAAGGCTTTGAGAAAATTATTTTAGGATTTTAGGCAAAGAGAGAATAGGGTCTGATTTAATTTAGGTGGTTTCTCAGATGTGTGGAGAGATACAGAACTCTCAGGCTTATTTTCAAAGTTGAGTTTTCATAGGAAGTTGACTTTGTTACTCAGGTAAGGAACGGATCGGAGGCATGAATCATTCAAAATAGATCATGTGAAATGAATAAAGAGGGTAATTAAATTATATCTTAAGCCAAAGTTAATTTTAAACCAAATAATTAAGCCAACCCAAATTCAAAACCTCTTTTCTCTTTCTGTCCTGTTTTTCACCTCATGCCAGGAATAAGGTATAATGATCATACTTGTTCAAAAGCATTAGAAATTAGCAAAACGTTCCTTTGTATTACTGTCTAATTGTTTTTCCCTTTTGTGACTCATGGCTTCTTTGGGTTGGGTGTAGTTAATTAGATATTTTGGTTTGGGAGGGCTTTTCTTCTAGAATATGTGAAAAATGAGTAGGAACATAGCAATCAGAGTAAGTGTTGCTTTTGAGTGGAACTTGCTTCAGTTCTGTAGAGTGCATATCCATGTCCATGTATAAGGAACTACAGAGCAATTATTACGTGCTTTTTAAAGACCATAGGGGCACATTGGTGGCTCAGTTGGTGAAGTGCCAGACTCTTGATTTGATTTCAGCTGAGGTCACAATCTTGGGGTTGTGAGATGGAGCCGGATCGAGCTCAGCAGGGAGTCTGCTTGGGATTCTCTTTCTCCCTGCCCCTCCCAGGTCTCTCAAATAAATAAATAAATCTTAAAAAAAAAATAAAGACCATAATTTGATAGGCACTGAGTTCATTTTATATTTCAGTTTTTCCATCTTCTAATTGAGTCATTAAAGTTTTGTGGCTCTGGCTATTTGAAATCATTTTGGACACCCAAATTTGGACTCTTAACTTTCTGAGTTGTGATGATGCTGGGACATTTTTGAGATGAGAAAAGGGAGTTTATTTGCTTAAAATAATAGAGTTTTAGTAAAGGACTAGCAATGTTTCTTGGATATGTGAGGACTATTTCATCTCCACATTAAGAAAGCAGTGGACAGAAAAGGCACATATAGCACAATCTAATTACAGTAAGAAAATCTATTTCTTTGGAACTAATGGGGTGAATCATTCTGGAAAATCATTTCTAGAGC
Organism: Zalophus californianus; assembly: GCF_009762305.2. Taxonomy (NCBI): domain Eukaryota; kingdom Metazoa; phylum Chordata; class Mammalia; order Carnivora; family Otariidae; genus Zalophus; species Zalophus californianus. The sequence goes on from NC_045605.1 coordinate 54,632,778, forward strand.
TTTTACCTCTTTAAGCTTCTTAAGATTTATCACTTTAAGCCTCCCAGGTTTTCTTTTTCTGTTTTTAATAAACATGTTGAAGGGAAATCCTTGCAGATGACAGTGCATCTTTTCTTGCTTTTGCTTTTTTTAGTGTACAAGTCATTGCATTTTTAGTGTATTTACAGAGTTGTACACATTTTCACCACAATCTAATTCTGCCTTTGCTTTTGATAAGTGAGGGTCATGTATTATATACACTTAATTGTGTTCGCAGACATGAATTTCCTTTAGGGGGACTGAGGTGTTAAGTTCAACCTCTCCTTACATTGAATGTGAATGATCTCAGACTGCTGGGCTGTCATTTTTCTTACCCAAGGGAGTCCTAGGTTCATTAATTGTATTTGTTTTTGCTTGGTTAGAAATGAGACAACCGGGCTTGTTAAAATTGTATCAAAAGTAGAATGATATGGGGGTGTTATTACATTAATTTCTTTTTTTAAATAAAAGTTTATTGAGATAATTCACATAGTATACAATTCAGTAGTCGTTAGTCTATTCACAGAGCTGTGCAACTATCACAATTGATTTTAGAATATATTTTAAAAAATATTTTATTTATTTGAGAGAGAGAGAGAGCACAAGAGGGGGTAGGGGGTAGGGTCAGAGGGAGAAGCAGACTCCCCGCTGAGCAGGGATCCCGATGTGGGACTCGATCCCGGGACTCCGGGATTATGACCTGAGCCTAAGGCAGTCGCTTAACCAACTGAGCCACCCAGGCGCCCTAGAATATTTTCATCACCCCAAAAGAAACCGGCACGCATTAGCAGTCAATCTCTATTTCTCTCTAGCCCTATGCAGCCACTATATTGCATTAACTTTTATCCCATTAACATTTTTTTGTGTGTGGTCTCTTAAGGATCTTTTTGCTACTTTTTTTTTTCCTGCTAAGTGGTGCAGTTCCAGATGGCTGAAGTATTGCCAAAAAATTAGCCAGCCTTTAATCAAAACTCAACATACTGATTTCGGTGATATGTTTCCTTTTATTATACCAATAAAATATTTGCATTTGGCCACTTTTGAAGGAAACCTAGACTTTATTTGTGGCTTTCTTTTAAAGCTGCAGAATAAGTGAAAGGCTTCATAAAGTCTTTCAATGGGATAAATATTGTCTAACTTGTGGTAAGTATGATTACAGCCATTTCACGTGTATGTCATTTAATGTAGGACTTCTGGAGAAATTAGTGACTCCCAAGCATCTATTGCATACTTACATGCTGAGCACTAATGCTAGTGGTTTTGAAGAATGTGAAATAAAGGAATATGACCGGTTCTGTCAAGTAGCTCATATTTTGTCAGGGTACATATGAGATTCATTACCACAGAGTTAAGTGCTAAATGGCCTGTTACTGCGCATAAGTGCAGTTCAGAAAAAGAAGAGATTATTATGGACTGGAGTAATTGGAGGGAGGGCTCAAGGAGGAGCTGGGACTTAACCATTTGAGGAATTGCAAAAGCAAGGCACCTGAAGACATTCCAAATAAGAACCAGCATGGAAGGCATAGAAACACATGTGACTTAGGAAATTGCATTTCAGATTTTTTTGAATTGGTAGCTAGAGGAGAAGAGAACAGAATTGGTTTTAAAGAAAGTTCCTGCAGCTGAATTTTATTATTTTAGGAATATTTCTAAACACTAAGCTTGAATTTATTCACATGCATAAAAGTGTCCAAGTTGAACCTTTAGGATTAAATTAGGATTTAATTTGTTAAAATAATCTGCTTTACACATGTTTTTCAGCCGCCTGTCTTGGTTAGATGGCTCTGGATTAGGATTCTCACTGGAATACCCCACGATTAGCTTGCATGCGGTGTCCAGGGACCTAAATGCCTATCCACGAGAGCATTTGTATGTTATGGTGAATGCCAAATTTGGAGGTATGTATGGTGTAATTTAATCTTGAGCTTCCTTTGGTGGAATATTAAATATCATATATTTAAAAAGCAGCTTTTGATCATAAAGTAATATTCAAGCTATTGACCTCTTTTGGATAATAGTTTATTAAGCAAAATTTCAACTCAGTAAAATAATTTGGACACTGCTTTTTGCTTTCTGTATATATTTGCACTTAAAATTATTCAGTTATTGTGGATTTATGTTTCTACTTTTTCCTGTTGCATTGAATTGTTTATTCTTTTTGTAAAGGCATTTATATTTGGCACCCTTAGAAGCTTGGATCAGTATACTTTGTGCTTCCGAGAGTTTAGTGTAGAACCTGTTTTTTTGTTTCGTTTTATTAGAAAAGTGGTTCTCAGTTGGGGACAGTGTTGTGTCTCCCCCCCCCCCCGCCCCCGCCTTAGGCAGTAACATTTCGATTGTCATGACTGGAAGGGGCATAGAATGCTACTGGCATCTCATAGTTAGAGGCCAGAGATGCTACTTAACATCCCATAAGGCAGAGGACAGCCTCCCACAGTCAGGAATTACCCAGTCCAAATGTCAGTAGTGCCAAGGTTGAGAAACCCTGTGGTACAAGATTCCCAAGTTTTTTGCTATTCAAATAATTAGAAAGATTCATAAAAATCTAGTGAAAGTGATGAAAGAAGGGGTAAGAAAGAGAAAAAAAAATCCATTTTGAGGTTGTTGACAATGGGTTGTGTAGGAATTCCAAATGAGAACTTAGGTACAAAATTAAAACTTGTGTTTAATTTTTGAAAGCATGACTAAATGAGAAGTTTTTCCTGTATTGTGTTAGTTTAATATGCTCAACTTTTGTAAAATGCAGGACTTTGTGACTGAAAGGACAATTTGTTACACTTTTACAGTTCAGTAAAAGCACAAGTTCATGTGCTTTTAAAATAATGGGTTGCCTTTCTCTGAAATAGTGTATAAGAGACAGTCCCATGAATTTACCTGTTAAGCTATTGCTCCTCCAATTTAGTATTTTAATATGATTTCAGATATAAGATGACCACTTATAATTAGTGTGACATTAATTATCTAATAGCTTTTAGGGCTTTTGGCAAGCCCTGTCTTATCAGCCCTGCCTGATTCAGCTATCTGAAAATATTTTTGTTATAAGATTTCAAACACTTGCCATTGGAAAAAGTGCAAAGATAGATAATCTAATGAAATTTGAAAGAGAGGGTAAGGAAAAGAAAAAGCTGTTGACCCTGGGTTGTAGTAAGACTTCCAAATGAGGAGGTATTGGGCACAAAGTTCACTTTCCAAGTAGGTGCAACTCTGATTTTATAACCAAGATTATTATATTTCATGTTTAGTTTAAGCCATTCATTCATAGAATTGCAAAGACTTAGAGGTGACCTTGCCAGTCATTTCCAAATCCTGGTGTGAAATGCCCATAGATAGTGGAGAGCATTAGCTTTGGCCAAAGGTGTATGTCAAAAAATTAGGTTAGAGAGGTAGGGCTTCAATAAAGCTAGCTAAAGAGAAAAACACATTGTTGGATGAGACTGTCATTAACTTGGTAAGCAAGTTATTTTCGTCTCTCTCAGCCTCAATTTCATCCAGAAAAATGAGGGGATTGTAGTAGTCTTTAGTTCTTAAACCTGGCTGTACAGTAGAAACACCTGGGGAGCTTGTTAAAAATACAAATACCAGGAGTCCCAAACTAGGCAGTAAGGATTCAGTAGGTTTGGGATAGCTATTTTAAATGTTTGCTCTATATGATTATTTTCCTGAAATTAATGGGACTGTGATTAATTCTTTCTTACTAAACTAAGTCAGACTTCACTATCTTACTAAGAAGTAGAATCCTCCTGGGTCACATTTATGTAGTAGTTCTCCAGTTCCGTTTATGTGGGATTCAACTCTTATAAGTTACATGTGTTTGGATCCTGTTTTCCCAGTCTTTGTTCCTCTCATTCTGATTCTCCAAGCTTCAGATGTTTGTTTCTCTTTGGAACCTCCATAAACCTTATTAAAGTGGACTTTCAGCTTATAGTTGAGGATATTAGATTATTTTTAAAATAACTAAAAACTTATTCCCACTGTTGAAAATTTAGAAAGGTTTAGAGACTGAAAATACGGCAGATACTATGATCTAGCATGAGATGATGAGTGTTGGTCATGGTTGTGTTTTTTTCTTACTTGCAAAAATACTGTATTGCATTTATATTTCTTGCCTTAAGGTAGATTCCTGGGGTATAAAACAGATTGTTATAATTGTTACTTCTAGGGAGAGGAACTAGAGTGGTAGGGGCTTTTTCCTTGGACTACATCTACACTCTTTCAATTATATTTATACCAGCATATATTACTTATAATATAAAAAGTAATGTTCATTCATTTATAGAATAATAGTTCTAATATACCATTTTGTTTTTTAAAACACTGAAAAAGTTTGGTAATACCATAATGTATTCAATTCAACTGTTCAGAGTTATTTAGAATTCTCCAGTTTTTTGTATTATTTCACTTGTTTACAGAGGACAGTATAACAATGTAACTGTATAACAGCAACAGGACAAAAAAAGTCCTGTGAAATCTGTGATTTAAAATTGTTAATACTGGGCATTTAAAATTTTTTCCTTTTTTGCTTATCTGTATTTTTTCATTCTATATTCAACTTGTATAACTTAGGAAAAAAAAGCATTTAGATACCCCCTATAATTGATTCCTATGAGTAGAATTGCTGCTTTAAAGGTACTACTTTTAAAGCTCTTAACATATATTGTCAAATTGCTTTCCAGAAAGTGTATATCAGTTTACACTTTCAATAATAGTATAAGAATCTTTCTTTTTTTTTTTTAAAGACTTTATTTATTTATTTGAGAGAATGAGAGAGAGCATGAGAGGGGAGAGGGTCAGAGGGAGAAGCAGACTCCCTGCTGAGCAGGGAGCCCGATGTGGGACTCGATCCCGGGACTCCAGGATCATGACCTGAGCTGAAGGCAGTTGCTTAACCAACTGAGCCACCCAGGCGCCCTAGTATAAGAATCTTTCTACCTTATTTTCATCTGCATGAAATGCCCATACCAGGGATCATACCGCACATCAGTAATTTTTTCTCTTTTTGACATTTTTTTTATTATGTTATGTTAATCACCATACATTACATCATTAGTTTTTCATGTACTGTTCCATGATTCATTGTTTGCGTATAACACCCAGTGCTCCATGCAGAACGTGCCCTCTTTAATATCCATCACCAGGCTAACCCATCCCCCCACCCCCCTCCCCTCTAGAACCCTCAGTTTGTTTCTCAGAGTCCATAGCCTCTCATGGTTTGTCTCCCCCTCTGATTCCCCCCCTTCATTCTTCCCCTCCTGCTATCTTCTTCTTCTTTTTTTAAACATATAAAGTATTATTTGTTTCAGAGGTACAGGTCTGTGATTCAACAGTCTTACACAATTCACAGCGCTCTAAGATTTTATTTTATTTTATTTTTTTAAGATTTTATTTATTTATTTGACAGAGACAGAGATAGCTAGAGTAGGAACACAAGCAGGGCGAGTGGGAGAGGGAGAAGCAGGCTTCTCGCGGAGCAGGGAGCCCGATGTGGGGCTCAATCCCAGGACCCTGGGATCATGACCTGAGCCGAAGGCAGATGCCTAACGACTAAGCCACCCAGGCATCCTCTAAGATTTTATTTTTAAGTAATCACGGGTACCCAAGGACTTGAACTTAGAACTCTAAGAGCAGGAGTCTCATTCTCTACTGACTGAGCCAGCCAGGCACCCCTAAAAGTTTTATTTTTTAAGTAATCTCTACATCCATTGTGGGGCTCAAAGTTAAAATCCCGAGATCAAGAGTCAGTGTCCTCTACTAACTGAGTCAGCCAGGTGCTCTGACCTGGTTTTTTAAAATTATGAAATAATTCAAACGTTGAAAGGTACAGAGAGTAATAAAAAATTTTCATTAATCATTATCTAGCATAAATTCTAACATTTTTTTCATGGTTACTCTAGTTAGAAATAAACTAAATTTTTTTCATAGTTACTCTAGAAATAAAACTGGGGGTGCCTGGGTAGCTCAGTCAAAGTGTCCGACCCTTGATTTCTGCTCAGGTCATGATCTGAGGGTCCTCAGATGGAGCCGTGTGTCTGGCTCTGCGCTCAGCGGGGAGTCTGCTTGAGATTCTTTCTGTCCCTCTCCCTCTGCCTCTCCTCCCCGCTCACTCGCTCTCTCTTTCTAAAATAAATAAATCTTAAAAAAAAAAAAAAAACTGTATCAGTACTGTTAATCCTTTTCATACCTTTCCCATTTTGTTTCATATTTTATCTCCAAAGTTAAACATTATCCTAAAGGCAATATGTGTCCTTCCCATCTAAGCTTTTAGATTTTTACTGAATATGTATAAATCCATAAGCAATATAATGGTTTTGTTTTGTGTTAAACTTTTAATATGTAAGTGGTATTATTTATATATATTCTTTTTTTTTTAAGATTTTATTTATTTATTTGACAGAGATAGAGATACCGACAGCAGGAACACAAGCAGGGGGAGTGGGAGAGGGAGAAGCAGGCTTCCCACTGAGCAAGGAGCCAGATATAGGGCTCAATCCCAGGACTATGGGATCACGACCTGAGCCGAAGGCAGATGCCCAACGACTGAGCCACCCAGGCGCCCCTATTTATATATATTCTGCAATTAGTTTTTTCACTCAGTTACATTTTTTAATCTATGAGTTTTGATACATATAAATATTTGTTCCTTTTTAACTGCTGTCTATAAAACATAATATGATCGGGTTACAATACATGTTTCCTTTTTTTAAATTAACATTAATTTTTAAAATTTTTGTGAGTATTTCAGTAAACATGTATAAACTTCTTATGTACATAATAAATATAGAGATGAGGAATTGCTGCGTATTAGGATATGCACACCTCCAGAATACTTGTGGCAGTTCCTGCTTCCACTGTGCTAGTTCTCTTCATTGAACATTTGTATTTTTTTCTTGCCTACAGACTTTGGCAATTTATCTGTTGGGTTTGCTAACTTTTATGGGCCTTAGTTTTCTCATCTGTAAATTATTGGTGATAAATCACATCAGCGGTTTACAAACTGCTACTGAACCCCTTGTTTCATGGTAAAAGGTAAGAGAGACAGATGACAGTGGAACTGTACTTGTTAGAGGCCTAACTGTTTGGGTTTCTTCACCCCCACCACAACTTCAAAGGGGGCTTGGAATCCCTAGGGCTCAGTGAAAGTCCACAGTCTTTTTTAGCTCTAAAATTACCATGTTCTTATAATTTGAAGTAAAAACTGTATTGCAGTATTTAGATAGGTCAATAAGCATCCTTTATGAAATTATTTTAGGCTGCTTTTTTTCCAAAACAAAAAACATCATTTAAAAAGTTATTTTTATTCCCTTCCTAGAGGAATCAAAAGATTCTGTTGGTGAAGAAGAAGACAGTGATGATGATGTTGAACCTATTGCTGAATTCAGATTTGTGCCTAGTGATAAATCAGCATGTGAGTATTCTATAGAATTGATTCCTTTCCCTTTATGTACCAAGCACCCCCCCACCCCCCACACTTTACCGTTATCCTCATTACCTTCTGTTCCGTTGCTTTTTCTTCATTCTAACATCTGTCATATCGTTGAGGACCAGATACCTGTTAATATCAAAGATTGTCAGTGTGGTGAGAGTATAGGAGACTATGTTATTTGGTGTATTTTGTGAATAAAGAGATCTGGTTATTTTTACTGACTTGATGCTGTTGACTTTGAATCTTACCAGATAGAGGGCAAGGGTCATGGCAGTTCTAAAGTGGAAGATGCCAGGATAGCTGGAAAAGAGTCCTATCAACTAAAAGGGGCTCCGCCCTGATACCAGCAGTCTGACCAAGACCCTGACTCTTTTTCTCAGAAAATCCAGCCAGGCATGAAGAGATCTCAACATTATCTTAAAATGAACTGTTATTATTTTGTGACTTGTCCATTGCCATCAAGTACTTCTCAAGATTGATTCTCCTTGGAATTTAGCAGGTTTTGTAAATACTGTGACTCTGGTATATTTCTTGTCTACTCATTGAATTTATTTGTACTGGTGGTTATATTATTAAATTTTTATTCTACACGGGCCAGAAAAGAATGTTCATTACCATTTAACTTCCTTGTTCAGTGGAGGCAATGTTTACTGCAATGTGTGAATGCCAGGCTTTGCATCCTGATCCTGAGGATGAAGATTCAGATGATTATGATGGAGAAGAATATGATGTGGAAGCAAATGGTTAGTGAAACGGATTTTTTTAAATGTGTGTGTGTTTCATTTTAAGCACTTATTTGTACTAAAGGTATGGGATTATGGTTCTTTATATCTCTATTAAATACTCATAGTGTGGTTATTAATAAAAGTGAATGGCACAATTCATGTCTAAGCCAAACTGGAAAAATAGTTGGACTTTCCAAGCTTGAAGGTAAAAAGTAGATGTTATTGTGAGCAGAAAATGGATAGAGATAAATGGAAGGGAAGAAAACAATGGATGAGAAAGTGGGTGGTTGGGAGAATCTTTTAAGTTGATGCAGCTGCTCCTAGAGAACAAAACCTTCTCCCTCCACCACTTGAAATCTTTATCATCTACATCTTTACTTAACATAATCCTTCAGACAACTCACTACCAAAGTCATTTTCTCCCCCCAGAACCATACTTCATTTATCTAAGATTATTTCTCTTTGCCTCCCCCAGACCAGAATACTGTCACTAACCTGGTAGAGTCTTATAACTTGAAGTGCCTGCTCTTCTCTTTTCTTCTTCCCACTGCTCTCATGTCCACCGATCTCGCTGTCCAAATTCCTTTCCTCCATATGTACCTACTTCCTGGCCTGAGACAAATTCGGTTCTGGAATTCTCCTTCATATATCTAAATACATTCTCATTTCCGCTGAGATTTTTGAATGTATTTTTTTATCCTTTTTATATTTTCTAGAATTTCTGAGTTTTTAAAAGGATCATGTATTTTAATCCAAAAAAAACATCAGTACAAATTAGTATCAAATTAATTTGCACTCACCTGTAAAATTCCCAGCTTGGGATGACATAAGACTTGCTGACCTTAGGTACACCCTCTCTTCCTTTTAGTCCCTGGACATTTGATTTTTTGAGAATTGCTGTTTACTGGCTCATTATCTTTTGGAATCCCTTCTCATTCTAGAGGGTAGAGACATTTTCTTTCTGTCTTTATTTTCAACAGATGACCTACATCTGTGTATTAAATGAATATTGAAAAATATTTTCCTGGAAGCCTTTTTAAACTGTACCTTATCTTCGGTAAATGCATTATTGATTATCCATGTTTTTCTAATTGCTTTAAAATAGCTTAAAAGCATTTTATTTGTTTAGAACAAGGGCAGGGAGACATCCCTACATTTTATACCTATGAAGAAGGATTATCCCATTTAACAGCAGAAGGCCAAGCCACATTGGAGAGATTAGAAGGAATGCTTTCTCAGTCTGTGAGCAGCCAATATAACATGGCTGGAGTCCGGACAGAAGATTCGATAAGAGATTATGAAGGTGAGTATCCTTTCTTTCAGTGTGAGCGGTCAGATGGTCCTTGGGCAACAAGGGAAGTCAGGGAGATAGATACATATACATAGATATATGTATGTATGTTCTTTTGGAAACTCTTAAGACAGAGAAATCTCAGAATTAACTCTTACAGTGTAGGAAGCAAATGTAGAATTATATAGAATGGGAATTCTCATGAAACTTTGTTTTTTTTTTTTTTACTTTTTTCCCTCAACTACAAAAACAGTGTGTTCACAATCAAATTTTTTAAATGGGCACAGGCAAAGAAGAAATGAAAAATCAAGTGTAATTATAATTGGAAGACCTCTATTAATTTTTCTACTGCATATCTTTCCAGTCTTTTTGTTTGTTTGCTTATGTGTGTGTGTGTGTATGTATCTATGCTGCTGTTTTTATTTTTAAAATGAATTCCTACATGATTATATGTAAAACTAGGATAGTCAGTTGATTAAAAGGGCTAGAAAGCATTCAAGAAACTTGGGTTCTTGTTTTGTGACACACTTCTGGACCTTAAACAAGTGGCTTTCAAATTTGCTTCATTTGTCTCCACTCTGTAGGCTTCTTTGTAAATATTTCCCCTGTGAGACTGGTTTGCTTTTCTGAGTATCCTATTTCAGTCAGAATGTTGAAGTATTCTTTTGACTCAGCCTTTACTTCTTATTCCTTGCTCTAGTGCAATACTAGATTTTTTCATTTAAATGACTTTCACATTTCCTTGCTGTTACTGCTGCTATCCTTCAACCTTAGGCCCTTGTCTTCTCACACTGGATTTACAATAGTAATTTTTTGCCTCAATCATTCCTGCCTCCAGCTCACTGTTCCATCTTAATCTTCTGAGAACACTCTGTGGTTACCCCTATATAGGGATGTCCCCTCAGTGATTGCCTGATAATCACCATATAAAGTTCTAACTCTGAAGAGACAACCTTGCCTTTGCCACAGATATCTCTCATCTTTTTCTACTACTCTAAATAGAACATTCAGGTACTGCTCTTATGTGCCAGACCCTGATTTAAGCATATTACACATAAGTACTCATTTAATCCTTCCAAGAATGTTCTGTGGTAAATGTTATTTGATCCCTGTTTTACAGATGAAGAAACTGAAGCACAGAAAGATCATATAACTTGCTTGAGGTCAAATAGCTAATAAGTGGTGAGAAGATTAAATGAGCTGATATGCAAAAAAAAATACCATATAAAAGTGTCATAAGCATATAAGCACTTCTTGCATCTTACGTGTATTTAATATATACTAGTATTTTATGTTGCTATAGTCTTACCACTTCTAATTTTTAGAGATGCAGAATGTTCTTAAAGAGGGTTCCCATAGTTTTTCATTTTTTTGTTAAAAGATTTAGTTGATTAATTTATTTGAAAGAGAGAGCATGTAAGCGGGGGAGGGACAGAAGGGGAGAGGGAAAGAATCTCAAGCAGACTCTGCACTGAGTGTGGAGCCCAATGTGGGGCTTGATCTCAGGACACTGAGATCATGACCTGAGCCAAAACCAAGAGTCAGACGCTTAACCAACTGAGCCACTCAGGCACCCCTGGTTTTTCTTTTATTGGGCAATATAAATTTCTGTCATAATGCTGTGATCAATATCCTCATGCACACAGCATGTTGACCTGGGGGTTATTTATTAGAGAGCATGAGCAGGGTGAGGGGCAGAGGAAGAGGGAGAGAATTTCATGCAGACTCCCCACTGAGCAGGGAGCCCAATGCGGGGCTTGATCCTGAGAGCATGACCTGAGCTGAAGACAGATGCCTAACCAGCTGAGCCACCCAGGCGCCCCAGTCCTGGGATATTTTAATTTGGAAAAGTTTAGGCTTTGTGTCACACTGTTATTCCTTGTATATCCTCTCTATTTTAAGTCCTAGTTGGTGAGCCTATAACATAGGCTATAGGATGAGATGGCTCAGATGATCTCTAGTGTACTACCAAACTCTTAGCTGAAAGAATTCAAGATGGTACCTTCTTTTTATTACAGTGATTGATGGGAGAGTGTCCTTGGACATTGAAAAGCCTTTCTTCACTGAAGAGTTTTTTTTTTAATTGTAAAATTCCTTGTTTAATGCTTTATAGCAAATGATTTTAAGATCACAAACACTTTTTGCTAGAGATTTTTAGACTTTTATTCCTAAGCCTTATTAGCATATTGAGAGTTGCCTATATATGAAACTTTTTCAGCCTATACCCTTCCCCATCTTCTAAAGTCCTAAGTACCCATGTCACTCTTTTTGCCATTGATTTATTTGTTTTGACCTGTGCATTTTTTTAAAATTTATTTTTAAAATTTTTTAACAGGCCAAAAATTGTTTATGTTTAAGGTATGCCAGATGATGTTTTCATATACATAGTGAAATAATTACTACAGTCAAGTCAATTAACATATCCATCTCTTCACATAGTTACCCGTTTTTTTGTGGTAGAGCACCTAAGATCTGCTGTCTTGGCAAATTTCAATCTTTTTGCCATTTAAATACATCCTATTGCAGTTCTTTCTGCCCAAGTCCTGCTCCCCATGCTTTAATAAAACCATCTTTTTTGCACTGAAAAACAAACACCCTATCTCCTTGTGGTATTTCAGTGCTTCATGTGCTTATTTATGTAAGAACTGTTTATTGAGCTACTATGCTACAGAGAATATAGCAGTGCCCAAGTAAGATGAGATTACTGTCTTCATATCAATGGCATTCTTGTGTAGAGAAAAATAAATTAACTAATTAGGCAGTACATTGTTGATACAGCACTGAGATATAGGGGAAGCTTGAGAAGCTATGGAATCGGAGGCTGGACTCTTCACCCAGCCTGGATAGTCAGAGATTCAAGCTTCATGGAGTAAGTGACAGATGTCACTTACTGGGGTGAAGGGGGATTACATACAGGTTGGGGAGAGAGGCAGGTAACATGATCAGCCATGTGCAGAACTTCAAGAGACCATTCGACTTTGGGGGACTGAAAGTAGTTCATTATGTCTGGAACTCTGAGTATGAAGGGTAGTTATTACAGCACCACATAAAGGTGGAGTAGTGAACTGGTTGTATCTTAATGGAACTTGAAAGCTGTTTTAAAGAATTTCAGTGTTATGCTTAGGCCAATGAGAATGTGAAATGAAGAATTTTTAGTTTGATTAGTGTTTCAGAAGATGACCCTGGCTGTGATAATGGAAAATTGATTGCAGAGGGAAATATTGGAGGATAGAAGAGAAACTTTTTTTTTTTTTTTAAGATTTTACCTATATATTTGAGAGAGAGAGAGGGGAGGGGCAGAGAAGCAGACTCCCTGCTGAGCAGGGATCCCAGCCTGCTGGGATCATGACCTGAGCTGAAGGCAGACACTTAATGGACTGAGCCTTCCAGGCGCCCCAAAGAGAAACTCTGTTAAATAAGTTATGATTTAAATTAGATGAGAGATCATGGCCTGCACTTGGTAGTGGCAGTGAATGTTAAAGACTTAACAGATTTGAGAGATGTTTGAGAGAAGCAACAGAAGTTAGAGATGTGGTAGGGGTTTCTGAATTGGACAGGTGAGAGGTATCCTTTAGTAAGAATGTTAGGGTAGAGAAACCTTTTTTTTTTTTTTTTGACAGAGAGAGACACAGCAAGAGAGGGAACACAAGCAGGGGGAGTGGGAGAGGGAGAAGCAGGCTTCCTGCGGAGCAGAGAGCCCGATGTGGGGCTCGATCCCAGGACCCTGGGATCATGACCTGAGCCGAAGGCAGATGCTTAACTGAGCCACTCAGGCGCCCCCCGCCCCTCCGTTTTGTTTTGTTTTTTTAAAGTAGGCTCCGCACCTAATGTGGGGCTTGAACTCTCGACCCTGAGATTGAATCACATGCTTTACCAACTGAACCAGTCAGGTGCTCCAAGAGAAGCATTTCTGTGTGGAAAGATGATGTGTTACATTTGCACGCCCTGCTGCATGTCCAGGTGGAGTACTAGGGGGCTCAGGCAGAAGCCTGTTGTGGGTTAAAGAGTTGAAGGTGAATGGGAGGTGCCAAAATGGAGAAAGCAGCTCTAAACAGCTTTTCCAAAGGGCTTTTTTTCCTTGTCTCTCCCTACACACACACACACACGCGCGCGCGCGCGGTTTATTTTCCTTGTCTCTCCCTACACACACACACACGCACACACGCACACACACAACACGGTTTTTTCCCCCTATGAAATGAGAAAAACAGATAAGCAAGAACCTCACTTTACTTATTTTGTCTTTTCTCAGAATTATGTAGTCAGCTTTGTGAGGATAGGACTTTTATACCTTTAAAAATGAAAATAATGGGGCACCTGGGTGGCTCAGTTGGTGAAGTGTCTGCCTTCAGCTCAGGTTGTGATCTCTGGGTCTTGGGATCGAGCCCCAGGTTGGGCTCCCCATTCAGTGGGAAGTCTGCTTCTCCCTCTACCCCTCCCCTCTGCTCATGCTCTCTCTCTTCTTCGTTCTCAAATAAATAAATTATATCTTAATAATAATAATGATAATGTCACACAGTAAATACCCAGCACAGTTCTCTGAAGAGTGAACAGTTGATGCTAACTACATTAAAAACTTTTTTTTGTTTTAATTTTTTCTTTATTAACGGAACACATAACTGAGTTTTCTTCCCATCACTTTAGAATCATTTCGTTTCTGAGCAAGATGAACAGCATCTGTATGCTCAGAGCACATATCAAACCCTCTACTACATTAAAAACTTCTTAGTGTTGAGGTTGAGAATTTATAAAGTAAACGTTAAAATGTACAGGTGGCATTTTTCTTTTTTGGTTTGTTCCTTGTTACTTTTTCACAAGAGAAAGAAATAGCAACTGTGACCAACAGAGGGCACCAGCTTTCTTCTGCTTGATGAATAGGTTGACCCTTTACCTATCTGAAGAGCTCAGTAGACTGTTGCTCAGCAGTTGATTTTTTTTTTTTTTTTTTTTTTAAGATGGGATGGAGGTAGACACTACACCAACGGTTGCTGGACAGTTTGAGGATGCAGATGTTGATCACTGAAAATGATTTATGCTGCTGTGGGGTGAGTATTTTATTTTCTTCCTTGTCATTGAATTTGAAAATCATGTGAAATAATTTTTATTTTCAGGAGAACTCTATATAATTAGCAGTTTGGAAAAATGTTAAGTTACCCATTTCTGAAATTATTGAGACTTATGTGGTTTTTTTCCCCCTAAGGAGTCAAGGTCTGCAAACAGTGATGTTCAGGTTAACATTTACTGAGCACTTATACATGTTAAGAGCTGGGTTAGACATTGGGCAGTGCTAGGCATTGAGGCATGAAAGAATAAGACACACCCATCTTAAGTGAACTCAGGAGGTGGACATTAGCCCATTACTCAGAAATGGGCTCCCTGGTTGGCTCAGGTGGGAGCAGCAGAGCCTGAGATCATCTCCTGTTCTGCTCTTGAGTCACCTTTTCCACTTGTGGTGTTTGAAACCTAACATGTTCATCAGAAAACACAAAGCAGAGATTTGCTGCTATTCAGTTTAGGGAGGAAGTGGTAATTCCAAACTGCATCTAAGCCTTTAATTTAATCATAATCCTTTTTTTTTTTTTTAAGATTTATTTATTTGAGAGAGAGAGAGCAAGAGCAGGGGGGGCGGTAGAGGAAGAGGGAGAAGCAGACTTCCCGCTGAGCAGGGAGCCCGATATGGGGCTCCATCCCAGGGCCCTGGGATCATGACCTGAGCTGAAGGCAATCACTTAATCAACTGAGCCACCCAAGCACCCCTAATTTCATCATTATCTTGTATTGGCTTCCCTCCTTCTGAAAATAATGGAGGACCAAGGTCCTGGGCACCTTAGTGTTCAAGCCCAGTTTGCCAAACCGTAAGGCCATGCACACTTCTCCAAAAGCTATCATTTCCCAAGTTGCTTCATTCCTGCTTTCTTGACTGACATAAGAGCTCACAGCCAGTTTTCCCTGACACATTCTTGTGAGCTTTGCCTAAAGTTTGTCCCTGACGTTGCTGCATGTTATCCTGAGAAATAAATTGTTCTTTGCCAGCTTGAGTATCTCAGCTGTATGTTTGATAATAACTGAGGGTTATGTTGTTAGTTCATACCACCTAGAGCTCTAGGACTAGTAGTCCTAGTTGGTCTTCCTTTATGAGCTATAAGATTTTTACTTTGTTAAAATTGTTGTCCCTCTTTCCCCTCTACAGTGTCCTCCTACTTCTGACCTGGTAGCATTTTCTTGAATACTGGCTGTCTTCCAGTCTTTGAGATGTTACTTATGCCCAGGTCCTTTATTTTAAAGCATAGTAATAGTGTGGCAAGATTTATATATTTTGGCTTGACTCTTATACTATTGTGAGTCATCCAGTTGGGTTATGAGATCCCTCCTTTTTCCAAGTTCCATTTACCTTCCAAATTGTTGCCATGTGAATGTGTAACATTTCTTCTTACTCTAACCATGAAAAATGATAATGAATCTCTGTTTTCCTTTCAGGTGCTGCCAGTGGAACTATCAGAGAATAATCTCTTAGAGTTCGGGGATTTATATTTCTTGCTTTAAATATTTAATTTTTATTTCCACAGCATTTATTTCTGTCATTGTAGCCATATAGTCTAAAACCAGCATTGTCTCTTCTGTAATTAGCTAAAATTACATGTTCATATTGCTGCAGCTCTGTTAGCTTTAATTTTCAGATCTTATAGTTCCAGATATTAGTACTTCACTCTTATACTGTATGGGAAATCTTTTGGTGCCAACTTAAGTCTTCTTCCCTTCTCACTTTCCTGCTTATCATGTTCTTTATAGCATGTTGACTTTTTCAGTTCAGTAATACTTAGTAACTTTTATTGAAACTGGAAAACATTTTTTGATCTTCTGGCTTTTACGTATTTCTTCTTGAAAAATAGACTATTCAGAGAATATCCACCACTGTATTAATAAGGATTCTGAGAAACGCATTTGTTGTGTCACTAATGGTTACACAGATGAGATGTTACTGCAGTTCACTGGTGAGAATTCTTAGGATTCTTTGTAATGTAATTTTATGGTGAAATAATCATAAAATAACCACAAGCTTTCTAATGAGCTGATGATTTGTTTTCTATTCATTTTATGCTACAGCTGGAGCAGAGAGCTATTTTGTTCATAAAGTTTATACAAGTTATTCATCTGGATAATTGACCTGAATTCCAAACAATGTCTTTAAATTTTTAATCATTTTAAATTGTTTTTGCCTTTAAGGAATGAAGAAGGAATAATTAGAGTGTTTATGCAACCATTAATGATTTCAAGATAATGGAACTAGGACCTCTCGGTGCAGGAGATGGGGTGGAGTCAAGGCACAGGAGTGGTAGAATCACAGCTCTACCACATACCGGCTTCTGTGCCTTTGGAGAAGGCACATAACTTCTTTAATCCTCAGTTTCCTCATTTGAAAATGGGGTTGATAAACTACCTGGCAGGATTGTTGCAAAGACTCAGATATATATCTAAGTTCTCTGGCACTCTTGACTAGGCATTCAATAAATAATAGCTATTATTATAAACACTGTAAATCTTCTGTTTTTCAGATTCTGCTCATAACTAGGAAAGAACTTGGTGCCTCTTCTACTGTGGAGTGGGTGTTGATGAAGTCTTTTTCCTTCTCCAAAATTTACCTGAACCGGTTCTTTTTTGAGACAGACTATACTGAGAGAAAAAGTTGTCACCAGCAGAAGAAACTATGACCTTTATTAACAAAGGTGAATTAACCAGGAGGGTATTTGTAGTTTATCACCTACTCCAAAATGTCTGTGTATAGGTGCCCTCTGATTAGGCCTATAGTTCCAGCCTTCACCATACGCATCTTCTGTAACCTGGCAGGCCTACCTGAGAATGCGTAGGTGCTTGAAGACATAAGTAGACTGGATGGGAAGGAGGGAGGCTGAATCTAAAATAAACCCTTTTAGAGGCTAAGGGTCCCATTACCCCTTAAAAAGAAGGACAAAGAGATCTCAGAGAAATCTTGGCCTCTGCTCGTTCTTCACAGGGGTAAGGGTTTTTTTTTTTTTTTTTTTTTTTTTTACTAATTTGGGACCCAGATTAATTAATTCAGGCATCTTTAGGGAGCCTCTTGGGAAATATCCTAGCCATGTGAAATACCACTAACACGGATGCATCTGACTAGCTTTTACTCCTTTCACCATGTTTCACCAGTCTGTTTTGTTATAACCCCTTAGGTTATATCCTTTAATTTCTAACCTCTTAGGTCGGTTTCCATAACAAGTGAAATTGGGATGAAATCCTCAGAGTGCTTCAATGATAATTGTTTTGTCTTTGTAATAGTTTAACAAATAAATCTAGGTTTTCTATATTGTGCTCTCATTCTTGACTGAAACCATTAATGAGAAAAAATTTTTTCATTAAGACTGTCAGAAAACGAGTCTTGTTCGTTTATTTTTGTTTGACTTTTGAGAATATGAACATGAAATGAGTAAGAAAATGTATAGTTAGAGTTTCTGGCAAATTTTTAGTAGGGCAAGGATTTAATACATTTCAAGGGATTTCTGCTTCTTTCACTTGGATCAGGAATAATTTCTTACAACCCTCGATTTTAGTTTTCACAGACACCAGGGTATTTGTAAGGCTGATTTATAATGACAGATTTATACTTGGACCTTCTATACCATTATATGACTTTAAAAATATGGTTAGAAAAGCTATTCAGAATCACTTGGCTAATTTGTGACTAAATTTTAGTTCATGACTACTAGAAGAACACATGTCTGGTGTTCTTTTCAGCACTTTCATTTGGTTTCTGTCATCCTGCATGGTAGGTTTAAAAAAAGCTGATTGTCCTTTTTCTGACCAGACTCTCAGAAATACTGAATTTGTTACAATAGGCAAGTAAAAGGGCCACTTGGAAATGGAAACTGAAGTTGACTGAGGCCTTCTCTGTATCAGCCATTGTCTTGGGTTCTTTATATACATTACACATATAATATTCTTAATTGTCTTATGAGGTATAGGTGCTTTTATTATCCTGTTTTAGAGATGAAGAAACTACAGAGAGAGCTACAGTAACACTTAAGGTCATACAATGAGCTGTGATTTTTAAGCCTGTGCTCCAAATTACGATATAGCCTTACCATCTATCAGCAGTAGAAAGGAAGCAAATTCTCTTAACTGCAGGATTTTAAATGTTAAAATTTCAATGGATAGCACAGGAGGTTCCCAAATTTATGTGCTGTCAATCTGAGCAGCACTCATATTCCATCCTAGACATTTACCTCTTTTTCAGTAAGCAGGGTATTCTCATGGGCTAATCTTAGAAATTCTATTTGGGTCCTTTTCTGAAGTCATACCAACTTGTCGTCATGACTTTTAGTGAAGTAATAAAGTGCTCTGATAATATTAACAAAATGTTGAGATTCTGTGCACTGTTTCCTTACAGGCACTGCTGTGGTACCTTGTTATGGGTAATGCAGTTATCTAAGATGCAGGAAACCAAGCATCTAATTCTGGCTTGGCAGACAAGGTATTTAAACCTCTCTGGACCTGTTTCCTCATCTGTAAAATGAGGCAGCTAGATTAAATGACTTTCAAAGATTCAGCTGTAACATTCTAGAGTATTAGTAGGTTGTACCCATAACTGAGAAAATAGAAGGTGAAAAAAAAAAGATCAGGTCAGACTTACTAAAAATGAAATTCATAATGCTCAGCCAAGCCAACATTTCTTGATTCTATTTGAGCTTAATTTTAATGTTACTGTAATTGTTTTGCTTCCTATTTCTTGATGTAGAGGAAATTTAAAGAAAAGCCATGGGGCGCCTGGGTGGCTCAGTCGTTAAGTGTCTGCCTTTGGCTCAGGTCATGATCCCACGGTCCTGGGATCAAGCCCCGCATCGGGCTCCCTGCTCCGCAGGAAGCCTGCTTCTCCCTCTCCCACTCCCCCTGCTTGTGTTCCCTCTCTCACTGTGTCTGTCTCTCTCTGTCAAATAAATAAAATCTTTAAAAAAAAAAAAAAAGAAAAAAGCCATGGACACTTTCCCCCATGATGTATGTGAGCCATCTAAAATAGCCATAAAAGCTAGTGAGTAGTCATCTGTTCTAAATTCTGTTGTTTAAAAAATGTATTCATAGGGGCACCTTACTGGCTTAGTTGGTAGAGCATGTGACTCTTGACATTGGGGTTGTAAGTCCAAGCCAGAAGTTGGATGTAGGGATTATGTAAAATCTTAAAAAAAAAAGAAAATAAAAAATGTATTTATTAAAATGACCCTGGTGAGTTTTCTCCTCCCTCAGATCTGTTTGTCAGATATTAATACTTTTCAAATAAGCTTGTTTAAATCTTTGTACATTACGTATTTTGAAAGCTTGTTAGGATCTTTGTCAGTACTGGTAAAGATGAGAGATGATGCATAGATGGTCATGGTATATAGCCCTTTACTTTTTATTTTTATTTTTTTAAAAGATTTTATTTATTTGACAGAGTTAGCGAGAGCAGAAACAAGCAAGGGGAGTGGGAGAGGGAGAAACAGGCCTCCCACTGGGCAGATAGCCCGATGTGGGGCTTGATCCCAGGACCCGGGGATCATGACCTGAGCTGAAGGCAGACGCTTAACTGACTGAGCCACCCAGGCGCCCCAATAGCCCTTTACTTTTAGAAGAAGACATGTGATTACTCATTGTTGAGAGAGATACTAGATTTTATTTATTTATTTTTAGAATTTTTTTTTTAAATTTTATTTTATTATGTTAATCACCATACATTACATCATTAGTCTTTATGTAGTGTTCCATGATTGTTTGCATATAACACCCAGTGCCCCATTCAATATGTGCCCTCTTTAATACGCATCACCAGGCTAACCCATCCCCGCACCCCCATCCCCTCTAGAACCCTGAGTTTGTTTCTCATAGTTCATAGTCTCTCATAGTTCATCTCCCTCTCCGATTTCCCCCCCTTCATTTTTCCCTTCCTACTATCTTTTTTTTTTTTTAAACATATAATGTATTTGTTTCAGAGGTACAGGTCTGTGATTCATAAGTCTTACACAATTCACAGTGCTCACCATAGCACATACACTCCCCAATGTCTGTCACCCAGCCACCCCATCCCTCCCACCCCCCCATCACTCCGACCCTCAGATTGTTTCCTGAGATTAAGAATTCCTCATATCAGTGAGATCATATGATACATGTCTTTCTCTCATTGATTTATTTCACTTAGCATAATACCCTCTAGTTCCATCCACATCGTTGCAATGGCAAGATTTTGGGGTTTTTTTTTTTTGATGGCTGCATAATATTCCATTGTGTATATATACCACATCTTCTTTACCCATTCATCTGATGATGGACATCTTGGCTCTTTCCATAGTTTGGCTCTTGTGGACATTGCTGCTATAAACATTGGGGTGCATGTACCCCTTTGGATCACTACGTTTGTATCTCTGGGATAAATACCCAGTAGTGCAATTGCTGGGTTGTACAGTAGCTCTATTTTCAACTTTTTGAGGAACCTCCATACTGTTTTCCAGAGTGGCTGCACCAGCTTGCATTCCCACCAACAGTGTAGGAGGGTTCTCCTTTCTCTGCATCCTCGCCAACCTCTGTCGTTTCCTGACTTGTTAATTTTAGCCATTCTGACTGGTGTGAGGTGGTATCTCATTGAAGTTTTGATTTGGATTTCCCTCATGCTAGGCGATGTTGAGCACTTTTTCTGTGTCTGTTGGCCATTTGGATGTCTTCTTTGGGAAAATTGTCTGTTCATGTCGTCTGCCCATTTTTTGATTGAATTATTTGTTCTTTGGGTGTTGAGTTTGATAAGTTCTTTATAGATTTTGGATACTAGCCCTTTATCTGATGTGTCATTTGCAACTATCTTCTCCCATTCTGTCATTGTCTTTTGGTTTTGTTGACTGTTTCCTTTGCTGTGCAAAAGCTTTTTATCTTGAAGTCCCAATAGTTCATTTTTGCCCTTGCTTCCCTGGCCTTTGGCAATGTTTCTAGGAAGAATGTGCTGTGGCTGAGGTCGAAGAGGTTACTGCCTGTGTTCTCCTCTAGGATTTTGATGGACTCCTGTCTCACATTTAGGTCTTTCATCCATTTTGAGTCTATTTTTGTGTGTGGTGTAAGGAAATGGTCCAGTTTCATTCTTCTGCATGTGGCTGTCCAATTTTCCCAACACCATTTGTTGAAGAGACTGTCTTTTTTCCATTGGACATTCTTTCCTGCTTTGTCGAACATTAGTTGACCATAGAGTTGAGGGTCCATTTTTGGGCCCTCTGTTCTGTTCCATTGTGTCCGTTTTTGTGCCAGTACCATACTATCTTGATGATTACAGCTTTGTAATAGAGCTTGAAATCCGGAATTGTGATGCCGCCAGCTTTGCTTTTCTTTTTCAACATTGCTCTGGCTTTTCAGGGTCTTTTCTGGTTCCATACAAATTTTAGGATTATTTGTTCCATTTCTTTGAAAAAAGTTGATGGTATTTTGATAGGGATTGCATTAAATGTGTAGATTGCTCTAGGTAGCATAGACATTGTCACAATATTTGTTCTTCCAATCCATGAGCATGGAATGTTTTTCCATTTCTTTGTGTCTTCCTTAATTTCTCTTTCTTTTGTCTTCTTATTAGTGTACAGAAATGCCACTGATTTCTGTGCATTGATTTTATATCCTGCCACTTTATTGAATTCCTATATGAGTTCTAGCAGTTTTGGGGTGGAGTCTTTTGGGTTTTCCACATAAAGTATATCTGCAAAGAGTGAGAGTTTGACTTCTTCTTTGCCGATTCGGATGCTTTTTATTTCTTTTTGTTGTTGGACTGCTGTGGCTAGGACTTCTAGTACTATGTTGAATAGCATTGGTGATAGTGGACATCCCTGCTGCGTTCCTGACCTTAGGGGAAAGCTCTCAGTTTTTCCCCATTGAGAATGATATTCGCTGTGGGTTTTTCATAGATGGCTTTTATGATATTGAGGTATGTATCCTCTATCCCTACACTGTGAAGAGTTTTTTATGAAGAAAGGATGCTGTGCTTTGTCAAATGCTTTTTCTGCATCTTTTGAGAGGATCATATGGTTCTTGTTCTTTCTTTTATTAATGTATTGTATCACATTGATTTGCAGATGTTGAACCAACCTTGCAGCTCAGGAATAAATCCCATTTGGTCGTGGTGAATAATCCTTTTAATGTACTGTTGGATCTTACTGGCTAGTATTTTGGTGAGAATTTTTGCATCCATGTTCATCAGGGATATTGGTCTGTAATTCTTTTTGATGGTGTCTTTGTCTGATTTTGGGATCAAGGTAATGCTGGCCTCATAAAATGAGTTTGGAAGTTTTCCTTCCATTTCTGTTTTTTGGAACAGTTTCAGAAGAATAGGTATTAATTCTTCTTTAAATGTTTGGTAGAATTCCCCTGGGAAGCTGTCTGGCCCTGGGCTCTTGTTTGGTGGGAGATTTTTGCTGACTGCTTCAATTTCCTTAGTGGTTATGGGTCTGTTCAGGTTTTCTATTTCTTCCTGGTTCAGTTTTGGGTAGTTTATACATCTCTAGGAATGCATCCATTTCTTCCAGGTTATCTAATTGGCTGGCATATAGTTGCTCATAAAATGTTCTTATAATTGTTTGTATTTCTTTGGTGTTGGTTGTGATCTCTCCTCTTTCATTCATGATTTTATTTATTTGGGTCATTTCTCTTTTCTTTTTGATAAGTCTGGCCAGGGGCTTATTAGTCTTACTAATTCTTTCAAAGAACCAGCTCCTAGTTTTGTTGATCTGTTCTGCTGTTTTTTGGTTTCTATTTCATTGATTTCTGCTTTTTGCTTTTTTTTTTTTTCTGATCTTTACTATTTCTCTTCTCCTGCTGGATTTAGGCTTTATTTGCTTTTCTTTCTCCAGCTCCTTTAGGTGTATGGTTAGGTTATGTATTTGAGACCTTTCTTGTTTCTTGAGAAAGGCTTGTATTGCTATATACTTTCCTCTTAGGACTGCCTTTGCTGTATCCCAAAGATTTTGAACAGTTGTGTTTTCATTTTTAGTTGTTTCTATGAATTTTGAAAATTCTTTAATTTCCTGGTTGACCCATTCATTCTTTGGTAGGATGCTCTTTATCCTCCATGTATTTGAGTTCTTTCCGACTTTCCTGTTGTGATTGAGTTCTAGTTTCAAAGCATTGTGGTCCGAAAATACACAGGTAATGATCCCAATCTTTTGGTACCGGTTGAGACCTGATTTGTGACCTAGAATGTGATCTATTCTGGAGAATGTTCCATGGGCACTGGAGAAGAATGTGTATTCTCTTGCTTTGGGATGGAATGTTCTGAATATATCTGTGAAGTCCATTTGGTCCAGGGTGTCATTTAAAGTCTTTATTTCCTTGTTGATCTTTTGCTTAGATGATCTGTCCATTTCAGTGAAGAGGGTGTTAAAGTCCCCTACTATTATTGCACTGTTGTCAATGTGTTTCTTTGCTTTTGTTATTAATTGGCTGATATAATTGGCTGCTCCCACGTTAGGGGCATAGATATTTACAATTGTTAGATCTTCTTGTTGGATAGACCATTTAAGTAGGATATAGTGTCCTTCCTCATCTCTTACTACAGTCTTTGTTTTAAAATCTAATTTGTCTGATATAAGGATTGCTACCCCAACTTTCTTTTGCTGTCCATTAGCATGGTAAATGGTTTTCCACCCCTTCACTTTCAATCTGGAGGTGTCTTTGGGTCTAAAATGAGTCTTTTGCAGACAGCATATCGATGGGTCTGTTTTTTTATCCAATCTGATAGCTGTGTCTTTTGATTGGGGCATTTAGCCCATTTACATTCAGGGTAACTATTGAAAGATATGAATTTAGTGCCATTGTATTGCCTGTAAGGTGACTGTTACTGTATATTGTCTTTGTTCCTTTCTGATCTATGTTACTTTTAGGCTCTCTCTTTGCTTAGAGGACCCCTTTCAGTATTTCTTGTAGGGCTGGTTTCGTGTTTGCAGATTCTTTTAGTTTTTGTTTCTCCTGGAAGCTTTTTATCTCCTTCTATTTTCAGTGACAGCCTAGCTGGATATAGTACTCTTGGCTCCATATTTTTCTCATTTAGTGCTCTGAAGATATCATGCCAGTCCTTTCTGGCCTGCCAGGTCTCTGTGGGTAGGTCTGTTGCCAATCTAATGTTTCTACCATTGTAGGTTACAGACCTCTTGTCCTGAGCTGCTTTCAGGATTTTCTCTTTGTCTCTGAGACTGGTAAGTTCTACTATTAGATGCTGGGATGTTGACCTATTATTATTGATTTTTGAGGGGGGTTGTCTCTGCCTCCTGGATTTTGATGCCTGTTTCCTTCCCCAAATTAGGGAAGTTCTCTGCTGTAATTTGCTCCAGTATACCTTCTGCCCCTCTCTCTCTTCTTCTTCTGGGATCCCAGTTATTCTAATACTGTCGTCTTGTGGTATCACCTGTCTCTCAAATTCTGCCCTCTTGATCCAGGAGTTGTTTCTCTCTCTTTTTGGTCTTCTATATCACTAATTCTCTCTTCTGCCTCATTATCCTAGCAGTTAGAGCCTCCATTTTTGATTGCACCTCATAGCCTTTTTGATTTTGACCTGGTTAGATTTTAGTTGAGATTTTAGTTCTTTTATTTTTCCAGAAAGGGTTTCTCTAGTATCTTCCATGGCTTATTTCAAGCCCAACTAGTATCTTTATAATCGTCATTCTGAACTCTAGTTCTGACATCTTACTAATGTCCGTATTGATTAGGTCCCTGGCAGTCGGTACTGCCTCTTGTTCTTTTTTCTTTTGAGGTGATTTTTTTCATCTTGTTATTTTGTCCAGAGGAGAATAGATGAATGAGAGGACAGAATGCTAATGGGGTAACAATGACCCCAGAAAAATATATACTAAACAAATCAGAAGAGACCTGAAACCAGGGGAAAAGAAAGGGAAAGAAAAGGAAAAAAATATGATCAAATATGATCAGGCTGGTGAATAGATCAGTGCCACACACTAGATTCTGGGTGTATTTTGGTCTGTTTGAAGAAACTGCCTCCCAAAATTTTAAAGAAAAAGAGCTTATATATGTACAAAAATAAGGGTAAATACGATGAAGGAATGTAATATGAGTGTAAAGATGAAAATTATAAAAGATTTTATAAAAGGAATTGGTAAGAATTGATAAGAAGTTCGTTGAAAAAAGAAAGAAGAGAAATTAAAAAAAAAAAGAAAAGAATGTGATCCAGCAGGAGACTAGAACAAAGCCGTATACTAGAGATTTAGGGTATATTTTGGTCTGTTGGAAGAAACTATCCCAAAATTTTAAAGAGAGAACAATATATATATATACTAAAAACAAGGTTAACTACAAAGAAGGGATAGAATATGACTCTACAAATGAAAAATAAAAAAGATTTTTAAAAAAGGGATTGATAAGATGGTTATAAAAGGGAAAAAGAAAAATTAAAAAAATAGAAAAAAAATTTTTTTAAATTAACTTTGAAAGACTAAAGAATCATGGGGAAAAAAGCCATGGATTCTATGTGCAGTGTTCTCCTAGCACTGGAGTTCTGCCGTTCTCATTGATCCTTAAACTTGGTCTTGGTGGGCTGTTCTTGCTGATCTTCTGGGGGAGGGGCCTGTTGCTGTGGTTCTCAAATGTCTTTGCCGGAGGCAGAATTGTCCTGCCCTTGCCGGGTCCAGGCTAAGTAATCTGCTCGGGTTTGCTCTTGGAGCTTTTGTTCCCTGCAAGCTTTCTGTACAGCTTTGGAGGATGAGAGTGAAAATGGCCTCCCAATCTCCACCCCGTAGTAGCCGAGAACTCAGGGCCCTACTCCCCAGTGCACCCCCAGAGAAAAGCAATCACTCCCGTCTCCCCGGTCTCCGGCCACATGCCGTGCTCACCCAGCCTGTGACCAAGCGTTTCTGTCTCTGGCACACGACCCCATGTGGAGTCTCCAAACCCAGCAGATCTCTGCAGTGCACTCCCGCGCCGCTCCTCCTTGGGGAAGAAGGGGAGTCTCCCCGGATCTGCCCTTTTTGTCTCCCTGCTGGAAGAGCAGTGGCCCGACTGTGCCGCAGATCATGGTTTATGGCAACCCCGAGCTGAGAGCCTGTTCCTCGGCTCCGTCTCTGCAGCCGGCTTCCCCGCTCCGATACCTGGGAGCTCTGCCACACTCAGGCACCCTCGGTCTCTCTGTGACCCCGAGGGTTCCACCCCCCACTTAGCCACTGGAGCGACGTCCCTCAGCAGAGCCGACTTCTAAGTTCTGATTTTGTGCTCTGCTCCTCTATCACTTGCTGGTAGTGGCTCACGGAGGCTCCCTAACCCTGTGGTCTATCTTCCCGTATATCGCCTCAGATTCACTTCTCCGCAAGTCCTACCTTCCAGAAAGTGGTTGCTTTTCTTCAGAGTTGTTGCTATTCTTTTCTTCGATCTCCTGTTGAGTTCGTAGGTGTTCAGAATGGTTTGATAACTATCTAGCTGAATTCCTGGGACCAGACGAAATTTAGGTCTCCTACTCCTCCACCATCTTTCTCCTTGAGATACTAGATTTTTTTTAAAGATTTTATTTATTTATTTGACAGAGAAAGAGACAGCGAGAGAGGGAACACAAGCTGGGGAGTGGGAGAGGGAGAAGCAGGCCTCCCGCTGAGCAGGGAGTCCAACGCGGGGCTCAATCCCAGAACCCTGGGATCATGACCTGAGCTGAAGGCAGACGCTTAACAACTGAGCCACCCAGGTGCCCCTGAGATACTAGATTTTTTTTTAAATAATTTTTTATTATGTTAATCACCATACATTACATCAGTTTCTGAGAGATACTAGATTTTTTTTTTTAAAGATTTATTTATTTGATAGAGACACAGCGAGAGAGGGAACACAAGCAGTGGGAGTGGCAGAGCGAGAAGCAGGCCTCCCACTGAGCAGGGAGCCTGACGTGGGGCTCGATCCCAGGACCCCGGGATCACGACCTGAGCCAAAGGCAGACGCTCAACGACTGAGCCACCCAGGCGCCCCCGAGATACTAGATTTTTAAAAAGATTTATTTGTTTCCAGAGAGAAAGTGCGAGGTCATTGGCAGGGTGGGGGGCAGAGGAGAGGGGGGAGAGAATCAAGCCGATTCCAAGCTGAGCATGGTGCTGGTCCCTGGGTTCAATCCCTTGATCCCAAGATCACTACCTGAGCCAAAACCAAGAATCAGACCTTCAACCGACTGAGACACCCCAGGTGCCTAGATTTTTTTCTAAAAGATTTATGTATTTGAGAGAAAAAGTGTGAGAGCATGAGGAGGGAGAGGAGCAGAGGGAGAGAGAATCTCAAGCAGACTCACTGCTGAGCGTGGAGCCTGATGGGGGGCTTGATTTCATGACCCATGAGATCATGACCTGAGCTGAAATCATGAGTTGGACCCTCAACCAACTGAGCTGCCCAGGCACCCTGATACTAGATATTTTAGATAGAATTAAATTTATCTGCAGGATTTCAGATAGTATTCTTACTATGTAGCTAATTCTTGTGGAAATCCTGTTTGAAAATTATTTCTAGAATGGATGAATCTGTATCCAGTACCCATCCTTGTGGCTAATATGAAATGATTCTAAGCAAATCCCTTATGAGGATTCTAATAGGATTATTGCCATTCTTTGACAAAGGAGTTAAAACATTTTCACTAGCATCTCACTCTGCTAATATATACATAAGTAAAACCAGTATGTGATGTGGAGGACTTCATAATTTCAGATGAGAAGTCAGAAAAACTTGGGAGAGCAGTGAACCTAGTCAGAATTTTGTTATTAACGTAACTTTAAGAAGACAAAGGAAATATGGGCGCCTGGCTAGCTCAGTCACAGAGTGTGCAATTCTTGATCTTAGGGTTGTTAAGTTTGAGCCCCATGTTGGTTATAGAGATTACTTAAAAATAAAACCTTAAAAAAAAGATAAAGAAAATAGAGATATATAACCCAGGGGTATGAAGGCTAAATAAAAGTGTACTGAGGCTAGTTCTTAGGACTTTTTAAATTATTACTTTGAAGATTAAATGAATCACAAATATACTTAGAACAACAGTGCCTAGAAAATGGCTCAAAAAATGTTAACTATTACACAATAGTAGCAATTAATTCTTTTTATAACAGAAAGAAGGAGCTGCAGATAGTGTTAACTCACACTTAGAATGTATCTGAGAAATCTGAATTTAAAAATCTGAGCAATTAAAATAGATGTAATGAAATTTATGCATTTTCCTCATAAGACCTTTTGGCCTTCACTGCAAGTCTCTATTCCTACTCTACAGACAGGTCCAGTGTACTTGGGTATCTAGTCTTTAGGCATGCAACAAGTTAGAAAAGGAGAAAGGGGTGGTTGCATCAGGCATATCAATAGCAGCAGTAAATAGTTGACAGGATTATGAAGAAAAGCAAATACAGGCTACCCCAAAATACAGCAGTCTGAGCCTTTATAGAGTGTGTAGTGCAAATATGAGGATGGTGCAGCAATTTATGTTCACAAAAGTGTGACTAAAATTATCAGCCCAAACTCTGGTTTTAAGTAAATCCAAATCTGGCTAATTTAAGCAGAAAAATTTGTTAGAATGCTATCTGGTAGCTCACAAAATGGTCAGGAAAGCAGAAATAAACCAGGCTCATAAAAAGATTAGGGGTGGTCTACATAAGATGCTACGATTCTTCTGTTGCTTTTAGATCGATTTCTTAATTGATCCCACGTCTTTGAGTCACCACAAAGTCCTGGTTGGCACTCTGTGTGTTGTCAAAGACAGAAGACAAGAGTATTTGGCCCTTTCAGCTTCTGTAGTGGGAGGGCATTTCCTTTATCCAGAATCTCACAGCAGCAGATTATCCTAAATAGAAAGGATGCTTTGGCTGTTGGCTTGCAAAAAACTTACGCTGTCTGCTGCAACTGCAAATCTTAAAAAAATAATAAATTGAGATAGTATATCATAAAATTTAAGATTTTGTATAAAAAATGAAGGATACATTATTTGTCAAAATTAAAAATGCAAATATTGTGTGACCCAGAAACTCCACTTGAAGGAATTTATTCTCTAAATAAATTTGCACATTAGGAAGAGTCATATATGTAAGGATATTAATTGCAACTTTATTTGTAAAAGCAAAAGACTGAGTACAATCTCAATGTCTATAATTAGGCCTGAGTCAACTGTTTACAGTGTATCTGCATAATGGAAAACTGTTCCTCAAAAAGAACTGGGTAGATCCTTGTGTACCAATGCTGAATAAGTTCCAAGACACATTAAATGAAAAAAAATTAAGATATTTTATATAGAAGAAAAAGGGCTGGAGGTCACTATGGGGATTATATGTATCATGTGCTTATGTAGATATAAAATATCCTTGGAATATCATAAGAAAATGGTAGTAGCTGTTTCTGAAATAAGAGGGGGACTGGAATAGGAGGGAGACTGAGGTTTTTGCCCATTTCCTGTTTATATTTCTGTTCTACATGTATCATCTAAACACTCTGTGGTATCGGGTTGCATGTTTGGGGTTTTTGGGGTTTTGTTTTTTTTTTTTACTTTTTTAACTTATTTTATTTATTTATTTATTTATTTATTTAAAGATTTTATTTATTTGACAGAGAGACACAGCGAGAGAGGGAACACAAGCAGGGGGAGTGGGAGAGGGAGAAGCAGGCTCTCCGCGGAGCAGGGAGCCCGAGGCGGGGCTCGATCCCAGGACTCTTAACTTTTATTTTTTTAATGTAAGCTCTACACCTAATGTGAGGCTTGAACTCATGACCCTGAGATCAAGTATCACATGCTCTGTTGACATTTGAGAAATCAGTATCCAGTACCCATCCAGGCATCCCAGGGTTGCATGTTTTTAAACATTCATTATTTGAAAACAAAACAAAACACATTATTTGAATCCTTCAGCTGCTTTCCTACTTAGCACTTTAAAAGTTTTATCCAAGTTGATACCGGCAGTTCATCCATTCTCTTGATGGGTATTTAAGGTTCCAATTATTCATTATTAAGGCATGCTGCAGCAAATATTCTTAGCATGTTTTATGCACGTGTGCATTCCTCTATTGCAGTACCTTTCTTTTCATTGTGCCTACAATAAGAAATACATTCCAGTTCTAGCATGCTAGTACATTTTTGCTACAATGTATTTTTAAATAACATGACCTAGTTCACAGATAATTGCTAAGTAGGGCAGTGATGTCAGTATAGCTCAGAAGTTACATTGGTTCATATGTAATTTTTCCTAAAACATTAATATTTTGCACACCAGTTACCTATAATTTTGTAATAGAGGATGACATGCCTTTAGGTCTAAAATAGGAAGCTGTGGTATGATTGATTGTTTTAATAGGATCACTCAAGCATTAGAACAGGAAGTTAACTGCAGTAATCTGGGCAAAAGTAAGTAAATGGTGGCTTGAACTAACCTGTGCTAGTAGGCCATAATGCAAAGTATGAAAGCCTACTTACCCTAGAGAAACACAGGTACACAAGAAGCATTGCTTTAATAGTGGATAACTTCTAGTTATTCAGGTATTCCTAATACCATCAATAGACTGGATAAACTATGCAGTTTGAATTAATTAAAGTTGCATATATCAAGTTGAGTTATCAGACAACCAAGTAGAGATGTCAAATATACAGATGGATACGGAGTTCTGGACAGTGGTACAAGCTGAAGAGACAAATTTGGCAGTCATTAGGATATATTTGCTATAAGCAACAAGACTGGATAAAATTACCAAGAAAGTATAAATAGAAAAGAGCTCAGAGGACTAAGTCCTGGGAAACTATCATTTAGTTTGGGGAAAGGAGGAAGAACTAACAAAAGAAACTGAGAAGGCAGGGATTTTGTGGAAGTGAAGTATTTTCAGGAGGAGAATACAATCAGTTGTATCAAATGCTGCTGATAATAAGGATGAGAACTTGCTTTAACAATATGGAAGTCACTGATGGCCTTGGCAAGATTTTGAGTGGAATGGTGGAGCTGAAGTCTTGATTAGAATGCTTCAAGAAGAAACAGGAAGAGGTGCCTGGGTAGCTCAATTGGTTAAGCGTCAGACTTTTGATTTCAGCTCAGGTCATGATTTCAGGTTGATACCGAGCCCCATGTCCGGCTCCATGCTGGGTGTAGAGCCTGCTTAAGATTCTCTTTCTCTCTCTCCCTCTGTCCCTCCCTACTCTCTAAAGAAACAATTTTAAAAAAGAAGAAACAGGAAAAGGAAAATAGAACTTCAGACTCCCAGCACATCTGCCTAACTCCTCTTGTGCCCGTAAATTCTTACCTTTTCTCCTGCTACTATGAACGATCTAGCTTTGCCTCTATCTGAGACCAACCCCTGTGTACTTGATTCTGTCTTCACTAACCTAGTATAAAATACAGACCTGGGAAATCTCCCCTCCCTCTTCTACATCGTCTGCTGTATCATTCCCTAGTGTATAAACATGCCAGGATCTTTCCCATCTTAAAAAAAGATTCTTTCTTGACCGAATCTCCACCTTCAGCGACTGTCTGCATTTTCGTCCCTTTACAGCCAAGCTCTGAAAAACTGTCCTACTGCTATTATCTCATTTTTGTTTCTACTTCATGTTCAGATGCAGGCAAGGAATAAGCAGACAGTTGGGTTTAATCATACTGTGGTTAAGCCATGTGAATATGATGAGATAAAAGAACAAGGGAGTAAAGATTCTCTGCAAGTGTGTAATGTAAGCTGCTTACAGAGAAGGAAGTACTTGAGACGGGTGAGAGATGTGAAGAGGTGGTGATATCGGTGGACAGAAGTTCTCCACGGAGGTTGAAGGATTATTGGAGATGAGGTACTAGAGTGACTGAGCTAGAAGGAGAGGTTAGTGGTTAGAGGTTTGAGATCATAGAAGAGTCTGAGTTACTTGTAATTAACAAGCTTAAGGTTATGACCAAAAGTTGTAGTTGAGGCAGAATAGAAGAAAAATAATTGAAAAGCCTTTCAAGTTCAGCCAATGAACTGAGAGGCCAAGACACTGGGATGATCATCTTTGTGGGTATTGAAATCCTCAAGAACTGTAACTGGAATGGTGTTGTAGAGGCTGAGAGTGAGACAGGAACTAAGTTCTTAAAGGACCAGGGGGAATTGAGGGCACTATAGGGTAGAAAATTGCAGTAAGAAGTGCCCAGGTGGCAGAGGGCATGATCTGAGGACAGGTTTTTAATGGAGGGAGCAGAGGTAAGCAGCTATGAGGAGAGAGGAGCCTGTTCCACCTTCAGGCCCCGTGGTATCAGAGGTGGTGTGGAGAAAACAGCTACCATTTCAGAGGGCTGCAGGGGAAGCACTGTCCTCTACAGTTGCAAATTCTGACACGCTTAGAGGGCTGGGTGTTTTCACAAATTAATACTCATTTTTCTTAAAGCAGAGTCTCATGAAATAGTAGTTTAAACACAGCTTCATGTTTGGAAGACATAGGGAGTGGCAGAGGGATCATTTTAAAGGGAACAACCTTTATTTTGTGTTGCTGTGAGAGGATTTAGGCCTAGTACTGCCAGATCTTTGTTTTTTTTTCCGAGAATCCAGAACTGGATTTTTGTGTGAAAAAGACTACAACACTAGCTTGTCTACTTATTTTAAAATATTGTGCAGGCCAAATAAACTGTATTTAGCCACTGTCAAAATTTTATGAATTCTGCTTTTTAAAATAGAAAACTAGTATTTGTAAGTTCATGAGTCAAAGTCCATGATCTTCAACCTGGCTGCCTTGTTGGGTAGCCTGCCACCGTTCAGTCCAGTCTGCAGATGTAAAGGGAGTGACTCTCACAAGCTGATCACCAAGCAGCACTTAAATTACCTGGCAACTTATCAGTTGTTTAATTATTATTACTCAAACAGATCTGATCTCAACCCATATTTTTTTACTTTCAATTCTAACCCTGATAATGGAATTTCCTTGGAAGAGAAACACACTTAACCTTATTTATAGCCAGAACTTTTTTTTAAAAAGATTTTATTTATTTATTTGACACAGAGAGACACAGCGAGAGAGGGATCACAAGCAGGGGGAGTGGGAGAGGGAGAAGCAGGCTTCCCGTGGAGCAGGGAGCCCGATGCGGGGCTCGGTCCCAGGACCCTGGGATCATGACCTGAGCCGAAGGCAGACGCTTAACGACTGAGCCACCCACGCGCCCCTATAGCCAGAATGAAAAGTAGACCTCCTACAATAAAACTTCTAATGGAAGAAAACTTAGAGGCTCTTTAAGCCCAACAAACCAAACCAAAAAACTAGTTAATTCCTAAATAATTTCAACATTATAAAATCTTTTTTTTAAAGATTTTTTTTTTTTTAAATGAGAGAAAGAGAGAGCATGAGAGGGGGGAGGGTCAGAGGGAGAAGCAGACTCCCCACTGAGCAGGTTGCCTGATGTGGGACTCGATCCTGGGGCTCCAGGATCATGACCTGAGCTGAAGGCAGCTGCTTAACCAACCAGGCGCCCCTAACATTATAAAATCTTTAATGTTGCTTCAATATCTTCAATTTTACTTTAATCATAATGATGACCATACTCCCTTTGTATTGAAACAGAAGTCTAAGGATGGTATTTGGCTCCTTTTGACCTCAGGGAAGCAAACCCTCTGGACTTAGTGTCCTTATCTGTAAAATGGAGATTAGAAATCCATACCCTACCTACTACATAAGGTAGCTATTAGGATCAAATGAGAATGTGGAAAGCTTACCTCTTGACTTTGTATGGCTGCTTTTATTCTGTTAAGGAATAGCAACTTGCTGGATGCCTGGGTGGCTCAGTTGGTTAAGCAGCTTTCTTCAGCTCAGGTCATGATCCCAGGGTCCTCGGATCAAGTCCCGCATCGGGCTCCCCGCTCAGCAGGGAGCCTGCTTCTCCCTCTCCCTCTGCCTGCCACTCCTCCTGCTTGTGCTCTCTCTCTGACAAATAAAAAAATAAAATCTTAAAAAAAAAAAAAGGAATAACAACTTGCCTAAAGCTAGTGAGATAGTCTATTTAGAAAAAATATTTTAGAGTATATTTAAAATTTATGAACCCCTGAGTATGACTGGATATATAATCTACTTCCAAAAACAACTTTCCTACTGATAAATGACACTGCTGATGGTATCACTGTGTGAGGTAGTGGCTGAAATGTACCCTTTCTGGGTCTGTAAGCATGACTGGTCATACTTTGGCTAAAAATCCTGTTCATTCAGGTGAGATTTGATACACACTCTTTCTTTGGACCTCCCTTCCCTTCTTACCCTGTGCTCCTTTCTTCATTAAAATTAATAATTATCACTTGAGATTTATATTTAATGTAATGAGTCTTTTTTTTAAAGATTTATTTTTTTATTGAGAGAGACAGAGAGCTGGGGGAGGGGCAGAGGGAAAGGGAGAGAGAATCCCAAGCAGACTCCTGGCTGAGCGTGGAGCCGGACACAGAGCTCGATCTCGTGACCCTGAGATCATGACCTGAGCCGAAACCAAGAGTCGGACGCTCAACCGACTGAGTCACCCAGGCACCCCTAATGAGTCTTTTCTAGCAACATTTAATACACACTCAAAAGAACAAGTCTTAACTGAGAAACACAGGATACCTCCTTTTCACAGTAATTAGTTTAAGTTCCAGTGATGACAACTACAAGGCAACTTCCTCAGAGGAAGCTAAACATTGATGAGTCCAGTGCAGCCAGTATGTTGAATATGAGGTGATAAAAATCTTTATCACATCCAGCTTGACTGTCCTGTAACTTAGTCTGTGTCTTTTGGAATAGTTATTCCTTTTTATTAATTGTATGGTTGTTATACAGCCATGGAAGGAAAAAGCTGAACATCAAAATCATCAACAATATACCTGAAAGACAAAATAGAGTAAAATAAAAACAATCTAAGGAAGTTCATAATCACTCAGTGGCTATAATTTAAGGTTATATACCTAGAGATTAGGAAGGCTATGTTTAAAAGAATTAGCTGCATCAATTCTACATGAAACACATGGATTTTTTTAATGTAACATTCTCACATTTTTCTTCAACCATGAATCCTTAAAAACATATGTATCTGGTAAAACCAGAAGGATCTAAACAGTGAATTGAAAGGATAAATAGATCTGGAGTTCTAGTTCTGGCTCCATTACTGACTTGCTGAGTGAGAAACTCTGGATTTAGGTCTCCATTTGCTCTTCTCTTAAAAGATCAACACTGTCCCTCCATGCCTCAGATATGTATGTACTGGGAGAATAAGGCAACTGAAAGCACTCATGAGTTTTCATTTGGAATGATCAAATATTACTTTCTCCCTTCTCTTTTTTTCATCAGTCACAATATTAATAGCTTTTACAGCTGTACCAAGCAAAATGTCTAAAGCCAAATTTCAGTCAGTGCTGAAATTTTATATCAAATAGAAAATATGTGGGGCACCTGAGTGTCTCAGTCGAGGCTCAGTCAGTTGAGTTTCCAACTGTTGATTTCAGCTCAGGTCAAAATCTCATGGTCCTGGAATCAAGCCCTGTGTTGGGCTCCGTGCTTGGTAAAGAGTCTGCTTGAGGTTCTCTCTCCCCCTCTCTCTCTGCCCCTCCCCCAGCTCTTTCTCTCCCTCTCAAATGAATACATAAAATCTTTTTTTAAAGAAAATATGTTTAAAAAAAGGAGTCATATATTGGTAAATATTTTTGAGGTCACAAGAAGATAAATCTAGCATGTGGCTATTGGTTAATTTTTCAGTGGGGAAACAGGGCTAGAGGAGACAGCCACAGGGTTCAAATCACTGTCTTGAAAGGGATGTCTGCAATAATTAATATTTTTATCTTAACATATTTAGGCTTAAAGCTCTAAATTAGTTTAAACTCAGATTAAGAATGAGTTTCTGTCACACGCAGATTTGATATTTTTTTACTCCTATTTGGTAACAGCAGACCTTAAGGTTTGACTAGGATTTGGATAGCTTAACATGCCTTTGAAAGAGAAGTCTGTTTTGCAACCAGAGGCTTTAAATGAAAAAAAAAAAAAAAAAAGTCAAACAACCCATATGTTAACTGACCCACAAGATTTGACATTTTCTTTATAAAGTCAGAGCTAGAGAATAAGACATTACATTGAAAATGTTTTCAAAAATGTAATTTCAGTTTCATAGCAAATAGAATTTGCTAATTTTCATTTTATGAATGTGTAAACTAGAGAATTATTTTTTTAATTTTTAATTTTTAAATCTTTTGTATTTTATTTTATTTATTTGTCAGAGAGAGAGAGACAGAGAGCAGGCACAAGCAGGGGGAGTGGCAGGCAGAGGCACAAGGAGAAGCAGACTCCCCACTGAGCAAGGAGCCCGATGTGGGACTCGATCCCAGGACCCCAGGATCATGACCTGAGCCGAAGGCAGATGTTTAACTGACTGAGCCACTCAGGCTCCCCTAGAGATTTAATTCTATATACATTATAATAGTCACATTTCTGCTATTTTAAATTAATTCTGGGGAGGTGGCAGGAGCCCTTATATAATTATCTCTGCTATGAAGAGAAACAAGAAAAACAAGGAGTATGGCTTCCAAGAATAGTAATGCTCCCTGCTTGGTCAGGAAGGGAAAGATATCTTTGGATGACTCTCCTCCATCTCATTCAGTGGCATCACCTAATGTAGCTTTAACGGGGTTTTGTTTGTTTTGATGCTTCATCTTTTATTTAGCTATTTGAAGGACTCTTGTTAAAATACAATTTCTTTTTTTTAAGATATTTATTTACTTATTTATTTAAAAGATTTTATTTATTTGACAGAGAGAAACACAGAGAGAGAGGGAACACCAGCAGGGGGAGTGGGAGAGGGAGAAACAGGCCTCCTGCTGAGCAGGGAGCCCAATATGGGACTCGATCCCAGGACCCTGGGATCATGACCTGAGCCAAAGGCAGACGCTTAATGACTGAGCCACCCAGGCGCCCCTTGTTTATTTTTAAGTAGGCTCCATGCCCAGTGTGGAGCACAATGCAGGGCTTGAACTCACGACCCTAAGATCATCAAGACCTGAGCTGAGATCAAGAGTTGGACACTTAGGGTGCCTGGGTGGCTCAGTTGGTTAAGCGACTGCTTTCGGCTCAGGTCATGATCCTGGAGTCCCGGGATCGAGTCCCGCATTGGGCTCCCTGCTCAGCAGGGAGTCTGCTTCTCCCTCTGACCCCCTTACCTCTTGTGCTCTCTATCTCTCATTCTCTCTCTCTCTCAAATAAATAAAAAAAAATATTTTGAAAAAAAAAAAGAGTTGGACACTTAACCAACTGAGCCACCCAGGTGCCCCATAAAATTTTAAGTAATCTCTACACCCAACATGGGGCTTGAACTCACAACCTCAAGATCAAGAGTCACATGCTCTACTGAGCCAGCCAGGTGCCCCTAAAAAGTATAATTTCTTATTTTTCCCATCTTTCTTATAGTTTGTAACTTTATTTCATTTGATGCCATTTTTTTTTTTTTTGGCCAATGGAAACGTAACTTCAATGAATGACAAAATCCAATGCCAAGCTGAAATTCAATATTCTAAAAAATGCCATTTATCCACATATGTCTTTTATCCATATCTAATGAAGGATTCTTGTATTGCTTTTCATTCCTAAACCTCTTAAAGAAGTGTAGAAACAAGCCTCTAATCCAAGAACTATAAGAAATTTTGGTTAAGTCTATTTGGAAAAAGCTAGGAAATCCTTAGGCCAACAAAGAATCTTTGAATATTTTCAACATTTCAATTAGGGCCAGAGATAATTGCTAAAAAGTTTAATACCAATGCCATTTTTTGGATTCCTTGAATAGGAAGAAAAGAAATAAATA
Organism: Zalophus californianus; assembly: GCF_009762305.2. Lineage (NCBI taxonomy): Eukaryota > Metazoa > Chordata > Mammalia > Carnivora > Otariidae > Zalophus > Zalophus californianus. The sequence continues at coordinate 54,670,983 of NC_045605.1, forward strand.
TATACTTTTTTTCTTTGGGTGTTTGGATTTTTGGGGGGTAAGTGGTTCCATAAATGTTCTGGGAATGGCTACAGTAATGTTACCTTCCTGTTTGGACTATCCTAACATGGACAGAATGTAGTCTGTTTCCCTGTGCTACTACTCTCTGGTCTGCACACTTTTAAAAGGGGCAGAAGTGATTGCTCCTCTTTTTTCTATCATGAGACTTTTTTCCAGTATGTTCTTCCAGGAAGAAGTTATTAAATGATTTAGGCTAGAAAACATTTTTTTTAAAGATTTTTCTAAAGTAATCTGATTCTACACCCAACATGGGGGTCGATTTTAAAACCCTGAAATCAAGAGTTGCATGTTCCACTGACTGAGCCAGCCAGGCGCCCCCATGGCATTTTGCTTTAAGCAATGTTTTCTGGGGTGCCTGGCTGGCTCAGTCCATACAGCATGTGACTCAGGGTTGTGAGTTTGAGCCCCCATGTTGGGTGCAGAGATTACTTTAAAAAAAAGAAAGAAAAGAAAAAAGTCATGGGCATTTTATAGAAAATGTCATTCTGATTTTTTTTTCCTTTTAATAATTCTTTTGGAAATGTGCCTGGGTGGCTCAGTCAGTTAAGCATCAGACTCTTGATTTCAGCTCAGATCATGATCTCGGGGTCATGAGCTAAAGCTCTGTATCAGGTTCTCCACTGGGCATGGAACCTGCTTTGCATTCTCTCCCTCTGCCCCCCTATCCCCACTTGCTCGCATGCTCTCTCCCTAAAACAAACAATAAATAAAAATAAAAATTATTTTGGAAAGGCCTACCTACGTTTTAGTGTTATTTCAAGTAACGGATAATATAATTCTTTTTTTTAAGTTTTTTTTTTTTTTAAGTAATCTCTATACCCAACATGGGGCTCAAACTCATGACCCCAAAGATCAAGAGTTGCTCACTCCTCTGAGCCAGCCAGGCGCCCTGGATGAAATAATTCTTTAGTATCATGTTAAAATTGTAGTTGGAGCACAGTAACAAATATAATGTTAATAATATATGTGGATTGCAAATATGACATTTTAAGAGAATCATTCAAATAGAAACTGTCAGTAGACCTATCCAATTAGTGACTTTTATAACTTCATGAACTTCAATGACTTTTTTAACTTCTTAAAAATCATGAATAGAGGGACGCCTGGGTGACTCAGTTGATTAGCATCTGCCTTTGGCTCAGGTCATGATCTCAGGGTCCTGGGATCGAGTCCCACATCAGGCTCCTTGCTCAGCAGGGAGCCTGCTTCTCCCTCTGCCTGCTACTCCCCCTGCTTGTGCTCTCTTTCTCTCTGACAAACAAATAAATAAATCTTTTTAAAAATTCAAGAGAAAATTTAAAGAAGTTATTAGAAAACACTAATCTATAGAATCTACTTTTCAGCTCAGATCATGCTCTCAGGGTCATGAGCTAAATTTAGCTCTGTATCAGAGAAAAATGGCTGCCATTGTTAGCATTTTAAAATACAGACTTTCTCTGGTATTTTTTCATGTTTAGGTCCACAGATATTATTACTGAGCAAAACAGGTACTAAGTGTGAAATAAAGGTATGGAAGGTGAATGGGAGGAGTCAAGTGTGCTGGCTGTTCAAACATTAGGCCAATGTTCCCTTCTATATGTACCCTGATTTTTAAAGTTTTTTTTTTTAAATTAACAGAATTTAAACAGAAATGAGCAACAAGAAACAAAACACTAACTGTGGTTAAAAAGGATGAACTAATAAAAGCCAGGCATCCTCATAGTCATTTATAGTAATGATTTATAATCAGGCTTAAAAGAGGTGACTAAACAAAATCAAGAAATGCTGATAACTTATAGAAAGAAATGCATATTATAAGAGGAGGTTTGGGGTGCCTGGGTGGCTCAGTCGTTAGGCGTCTGCCTTCAACTCGGGTCATGATCCCGGGGTCCTGGGATGGAGCCCTGCATTGGGCTCCCTGCTCGGCAGGAAGCCTGCTTCTCCCTCCCCCACTTCCCCTGCTTGTGTTCCCTCTCTCACTGTGTCTCTCTGTCAAATAAATAAATAAAATCTTAAAAAAAAAAAAAAGTAAGAGGAGTTTTATATATCTGATCCAGATAGAAATAACAGGAATGAAATTGTGGATAATTTTTAAACTACACTTATTATAGTTATCCATTGTTTCATGAGATGCTCTTTTGCAAAATGAGTCAAATGAGCTAAACAGTATTTTATTTGGAACTCACAAATTTGAAAAAAAATTTCCTTTAGCAAGAAAGAAAGATATATATATTTTTTTTTAATGGAAGGAATCACTCCTCAGTTTTTTGGTCCATATATCTGAGGATTCTTAAAATGGTATCATGCCTGAAACTGACTACCCTTAACTAGATAATTTTATTTCTTTGAAGAAAAAAGTTTTAAAGGATACTGCACAAATAAAGTGTTATTTCAGGTATGTTAACTACCTTTTTCATTTTCTTTTTTGTACCTATTCTGGCTTTGGAAATTGACATGTTATAGTGACATTTCCTATCATTTTAAGATACCCTAATCTTGTAATCATATTAATAAAAATATGCTTACCTAAAGAAGGAGCGAGCCAATATACTATAAAAAATCGAAGGAATGCTTCATCAAAACACTTGAAATGTAGTGAAAGTGCCAAAGCTGGATTAAATACAGCTCCTGTTAGACTTCCTCCTGTAATACATTTTAAGCAGAGTGATACCAAACCATATATTTTACATTTTCTTGTAACTGGAAATAAAGTGGTTACTGGATGTGACTACTTTGTTTTAGGTATTTAAGTATTCTTATGCTATAATCTTCCTTTGCAGAATCACCTGGCATGTTATAGAATATAAAGATAGATTATAGATTATAATGTGCTAGGACATTTAAGAGTTTTAATCCAGTGCTTTTCCTATATATTATCAAATGCACATTTGAAAATTAATCTGTTCTATTATTGCTCTTACAAGTTTACAAAACAGGAGATTTGGCTGCCCATCTTAACATTCATCAATTTAAATGAATAAATAATAATGAAAATACATTTAAAATGGATACAATACCCCAGGATCATCGTGGGCTTAAGTACACCTTTGTGTTGAAAACAAAAGTAAAATGGACCAAAGTATTATCACTGACTGCATTTTTACTTGTCAACAGAAAGAGCCCTGAAGAAGGGACTGTGAATGGCATGTGAATTATGTCTCAATAAAGTGGCTACAAAATTTTCTAAATAAAAAAAGTGATCGTGTATAGTTGTGAAAGGTAAGCACAATTTCTAGCTGTTGATTGCTTTTCAGGACTCATGGTCCAGCTCTGTACCCAGGTTCTCTCTCTGACATGGAGCCTAGGAGTTTAGTTCTGGCCACACAAGTAAGGAAAAGAGGAGGCTGGACTTCCTTTCCAATGGTACCAGAACTGTGGCTCAGCTTTTTTAGAACACACCCTAAAATTTTCCTGAGATAGTGACATTTCCATTCTTCCATGTAGAAGGTTGGGCATACATATCTGCCTCTTACTCAACTACAGAGATATATCCCGACATCTTCACAAATTTTACCTTGACATATGCCTCTATAGCATGCTATCTTCGTAAAATGAGTAAAATTGGAAATTAAGCAACCCTTTCATAAGATTTCACTAATAAGATGTCACACTTGATAGGCTGCACTGAAGCTGTGTTGAGATGAAGGTGTTGAGCAGTGAACTAAGTTCACTCCATGGCTAAGAGTTTTTTCTAGCACACAGGCCTTACAGTGTGATTCATACTCATGTCTCAGCAATTATAAATGATAACACATCATGGACCTTCAGAATCACTTTTTTTTTTAAAGATTTTATTTATTTATTTGACAGAGATACAGAGAGAGAACAAGTAGGCAGAGAGGCAGGCAGAGGGAAAGAAGAAGCAGGCTTCCCGCTGAGCAGGGAGCCCGATGCAGGGCTCAATCCCAGGACCCTGGGATCATGACCTGGGCCGAAGGCAGCCACTTAACCGACTGAGCCACCCAGGTGCCCCCAGAATCACTCTTGAATAGTCAATCCTGGAATGTTAAAGCTGCAACTGCCAAGGACAAACAGAATTGTTTGGTTGGCAGGTGGTCACTTAAGTTCAATAAAAGAATTGAGTTCCTATATAGTAGACATAATGGGCAAAAGATAAGGACTTACACAGGTCTTTACAATACAATGTAATATGTGCTATGATAATACAAGTGACCTGTGTTTTTTTTTAGGCATGTATAAGTAAAAATAGACTGAACCATTGCTCTCATAATTAGTTTACTTTGGTGTTCCCATTAGGCCTTTGCTATTTCCATTAGGTCTAAGAACACTGTCCATCAGTCTTATACCATCCTAAAATTCAAACTACTTTACTCACCTTATCTTCTAATTCTCACATCTCCAGTTCTGCTGAGTGTGATGTTGTGGAAGCTGCTCCACCCACCTTCCCCTCTTGAATATGGACTGGCTTTGCAATTTGCATTGACAAATAGAATGCAGCAGAAGTGATTCTGTGCCAATTCTGAACATGACAAGTGACAGTGAATTCTAGGTTCAGGTCTCAAAAAACCCATTAGCTTCCACTTTTTGCTTTCTCGGAACAGTGCCCTGGCCATGTAAGTAAGCTGGTCTAGGCTGCTGGAAGATAAGAGGCCACATGGAGGAGAACTGAGGCATCTTAGATGACAGCTGCCACTGGACACATGAGTGAAGACACCTTAGCTTTTCCAGCCCCACCAACTGTCCAGCTATATTATATGGTTTCAGAGGAATTTCCCATCTGACCCACAGAATCATGAAAAACTATAAATTATGATTTTAAGCTATAGTTAGCTGATACACGGGGCACCTGGGTGGCTCATTTGGTTAAGCATCTGCCTTCGGCTCAGGTCTTGATCTCGGGGTTCTGGGATCAAGCCCTGTGTTGGGCTCCCTGCTCAGCGGGGAGTCTGCTTCTCCCTCTACCCCTTCTGCTCATGCTCTCTTTCTCTCTTGCTCTCCCTCTCTCAAATAGATAGATAAAATCTTAAAAAAAAAAAAAAGCTGATATAGAAATTCATATCAGGGGCGCCTGGGTGGCTCAGTCGGTTAAGCGACTGCCTTCGGCTCAGGTCATGATCCTGGAGTCCCGGGATCGAGTCCCGCATCGGGCTCCCTGCTCGGCGGGGAGTCTGCTTCTCCCTCTGACCCTCCCCCCCTCATGTACTCTCTCTTTCTCTCATTCTCACTCTCTCAAAAATAAATAAATAAATCTTTAAAAAAAAAAAATTCATATCAGGAGTGGGTTCTGTGCCAACACAAGCCCAGGGGGTTCCTGGATGGCGTAGTCGATTAAGCATGTGACTCTTGGTTTTGGCTCAGATCATGATCTCAGGGTCTTGAGGTAGAGCCCCATGTCAGGCTCTGCACTCAGCGTGGAGCCTGCTTGGGATTCTCTCTCCCTCTACCCCTCCCGCACATATGCACACGCAGGCTCTCTCTCTCAAATAAATAAATCTTAAAAAAAAAAAAAAAAGTCCAAAGCATGTGGCTTCGGCTTTGACATTTTAGATTATATAGCTCTTTGTTGGGGGCTGTCCTATGCATTGTGGGATGTTTAGCAGCATCCTTGGTCCTTAACCACTAGATGCCAGCAAATTCATCTCCCCTACCATTGTTAACAACCAAAATTGTCTCCACACATTGCTGAATGCCCCTGGGGCGGAGTGTGGGGGGGTTCCTGTTGAAAACCAGAACTACTGAGTTGTAGAGAACTACTGATACTTGCATACAAGTAGACATATGCAATGTCGTTTATAGTAGCAAAGAACTGGGAAAACCCTGACTGTCCATAAGAAGATAGCTAAATAAACAAGCTTATTAATTTGGAATAACATTCAATATTTTGAAATAATGAGAGAAATCTCTTTACTAATTAACATTGGTAGGTCTCCAAGATACCACTGAACTACTACCACCAAGAAAAGCAAACTGCAAAAAGTAAGATATGATACCTTTTATGTTAACATGAACATACCTAAACAATAGTTTCTATAGGGTCTTATCTATATGTCTAATAAATCACATAAAGAGTTTGGAAGGACACACACATGCATGTGCAGAGGACTACCCTGGTGGGAAGATTAGACAGAGAAGGAGAAAGGACAGGCATGGAGGCTGGCAGTCAAAAGGCCCTTAAGGTCTCATTGGTAGTGTTTTAATTTTTAACAAAAAGAATACATTCATGCATTGTGTAATTAAACATGAATTATTTAAAAAGAATCATCTACCAGGCACAGGACTAACAAAATACCTTTGAAAAATATTATTTATTGACATTCGAAGGGGAAAAGACATAATAATATATGTCCAAGAAGAGATACCAATGCGAAGACAGAGCTGGCTGATCGTCAAGAGTCTTACAGGATAGCCAGAACTTGGCGAAATTACCACAGTTAAAGACTGTGTCAAAGTCCAAGTTCCAAATCTGGCAATTCTAGATGCTAATGTTACTCAATACTCCTAAAGGAAATCAAATTCTCTGGGACAGAATGACACTAGTTAAAATCATAAGACTCCTGAATAAGCCAGAATGTTAATTAACTAATTTAGAGTGGAGGCTAGCCCTTTCCAGTGACTAGAATATTTGTGCCAGGTACTATGCTAACTTGAAATACGTTATTCTATTCCTCATAATGGTCTTAAGAGAGAGAGAGTATTATTCTCCACTTTAAATATGAGGAAATGAGGCCTAAATTGAGTATCTCTTCTAAGGGTACAGTACAACTCTAAACCTGCGCACTTAGCCACTACATTAATAAATAAATGTTCTGGACCTTTGTTTGAAGTGATTTTTCATTGTAAATGAGTATCTATTTCATATAGTTATTACATTAAAAGCAAATGTATGTAAAGGACTTAGTTCCCTTCTCCTTTGACAAATAATCTTACCTATGTTCTTCATGATTTAGAAGGATGCCAAAAACTGAATGGAATAATGAAATGAAGTAAAAATACTACAATTTCTTCAGACAATTTATTAGGCTTATTTTGAAAGCCCTTAGACATAAAATATAAAATGTCCAGATATATATTATTTTTTTTCTACATGATTTTTTAAAGTGAATATGAGTATTTGATTTGTAACAGGTGATACAATGCTAAGACCTGGTTATATGTTATAATGAATAAAATAACTTTAGTTTCTGTAGTCATAAAGCTTACTGTCTGTTGGAAGAAGACATCAGAAGACAAGTGTATAATTAAAAATTCTACAAAGGAAATGAACAGGTGCAATAATAAAGACAACTTAGATGTATAAAATAACAGATTTTTTTCAGTGTCTATTGTTGACCCTTGAACAACATGGGTTGAGATGCACAGGTCCACTTATATGCAGATTTTTTTTTTTTAAATACCATACAGTACTGTAAATGTATTTTCTCATGATTTTTTTTTAAGATTCTATTTATTTATTTGACAGAGAGAGACATAGCGAGAGCAGGAACACAAGCAAGGGGAGTGGGAGAGGGAGAAGCAGACTTCCCGCTGAGCAGGGAACCCGATGCGGGGCTCGATCCCAGGACCCTGGGATCATGACCTGAGCCGAAGGCAGATGTTTAACGACTGAGCCACCCAGGCACCCCTATGATTTTCTTAACATTTTTTCCTCTAACTTACTTTATTGTAAGAATACAGTATATAATACATACAACATACAAAATATGTGTTAATCAACTGTTAACAGTAAGGCTTCCAGTCAACAGTAGGCTATTAGTTAAGTTTTGAGGGAATCAAAAGTTATACATGGATTTTTGACTGTGTAGGGGCTTAGTGCCCCTAACCCTTGCATTGTTCAAGGGTCAACTGTAATTAAAAATGAATGCAGGGGCCCCTGGGTGGCGCAACTGGTTGAAGGTCCGACTCTTGGTTTCTGCTCAGGTTGTGATCTCAGGGTCCTGAGATGGAGCCCCTCATCGGCTCCATGCTCAGTGCAGAATCTGCTAAAGTTTCTCTCTCCCTCTGCCCTCCCCTCTCTCTCTAAAATAAATAAATCTTTTTTAAAAATGAATGCAGTTCCCTCTTACCCTGTTCATTGAGCCAAATTCTCCCAAAACCTAAATTAAGGAGATTTGCTTGAAATCTGCATTAATAGTTTTATAGCTCTAACATGTTAATAAATTACATCCTAGCATGCAACCATGTCAAATCAGTACCAACAGTACCTTAGAAGTTAAAAAAAAAAAGACGTATCAAAGTAACTTCTAATGAGACTTGACTTAGCTGACCCCTCCCCCTGCCTTTTCTCCCCTATCCATTCTTAAATCCTTCCTACAAAAGCCTTACCTCTCTCTGATATGACAGAAATTCGATCACTCCCAAGACAGTTCATTCTACCTGGAACAACTCTGGTCTAAAGTTATGACATATCCACAGAAAATAATGCAGAGTTATGGCTTAGTGTATTATTACCCAAAGTATGTTCTCTTCTGCTACATACTCCTAGACAAAAGGATTCCATAAGTTTGAAAAACTGTTCCACATTCTCCTTTTGGGGTTTCACAATATACAGCAGCTTAGAAAAGGCTCTGTAAAGTTTTAACATTAGAAAATCTGTTTAATCCAGTGTTTGCCAGACTTACTTGGCAAAAGAATCCTTTTGCAACTTAATTTTTTAAAAATTATGGTAAAGTATATGACATAAAACATGCCATTTAAACCCTTTTCAAGTGTATATTCAGTGGCATTAATTACATTCACAATGTTCAACTATCATCACAACTTCCAAAACTTTTCCATCACCCCAAACAGAAACTCTGTACGCTGTATCCATTAAAGGATAAGTCCCTACTCTTCCCTGCCCCCTAACCCCTGGTAACATCTATTATACTTTCTGACTCTATGAATTTGCCTATTCTGGATTTTTTATATAAGTGGAGTCCTGCAACATTTGTTCCTTTGTGTCTGGCAAGGTTCATCATCCATGTTGTAGTATTTATCAGAACTTAATTCCTTTCATGGCTGAATAATGTTCACTTGTATGTACATATTTTTGTTACTTTTGAGGAGTGCAGTGTAGAAATGCTGATAATGAAATGAGAATAAGCTTTAGTGTCAGTTTGAACCATGATTCCAGCACATTCTAGCCGTGTGACCTTGGACAAGTCATTCCACTTTTGTGAGCCTCACTTTACTTAAAATGGGAGTAATGTATTCATTAGTGAGTTTTTTTAAGGATTAACTAAGATAACTCATATAAATTTCCTATGTGCTTATTAGTATACTGCCCAATGAATACTCTTACCTCCCTTACATTGACAGAAAAGGAAAATCATAATAGTATCAATTTCTGTAACAGTAGTAATCCACAGTTGTCTATTAGGTTCTGCCCCGGCAGTCTCCGGTGCTGTTTGATACTGCACCCATTAGCCATGTGTGGCTATTGACCACTTGAAATGTAGCTATTGCAACTGAGGAACCAAGTATTTAATTTTAGTTAATTTAAATCTGAATAACCACACGTAGCTAGTGGCTTCCGAATTGGCCAGCACAAGTCTGGATGAGAGCAGTGGTTCTCAACTCTGGTTTCATACTGGGGTTACCTGGGAGACTTTAAAATACACCATTAATTATATAAGTACAGAGCTAAACTGTGGCATAACTTTTTGCAAGGGATGATTATCTTCATATATGGGGCACGTGTCTGCTTTAGCCCAAACCTAAAACTCTAATAAATAAGCAACTATTCACCAAACCCTCAAATATACATAAATCCTTTCCTCTCTTCTCTACCCTTTATTTCCATCTGTGTCTACACAAAGAATAGTACTAGACCTAATCGATGGAAAATGGATTGGAAAGTCTTTCATTTTTATCCTGGGAAGTCAAGCAAATGTTTAGAAGCCTTTATTTGGAGGTTTACTTCTACTTATAGTTTCACTTTCAGTGGGCAGAAGATAGACCATTACCACTAATTTCCTTTTATTAGATTCCTGCCTCTAAAACATTTTATATAGTCCCAGTGAAGCTACTTTGTTGCATTTAAAATGACATATTTCATCATTAAACTTTTGTTTTTTGGATTTCCTTGTCCCCTTTAGGATGTCCAAGGTATCCACTGCATCTGAGATCTGTCAAAGTAAACCAATGGTTTGCAAGAAATCAACAGATTTCTCGAGTTAGTTTTAAAAAGCATATTTAATTTCAAGCAAGTTTTAATTTTAAAACACATCTTTTGTGATAGGCCACTTAAAAGTTCACTTATAACTCAAGATGAATTATTAAGGAAACAAGAAATGACTTTAATTTTGTACAAAAAGAACTAAGAAACAGAACTACCGAATTTCTACTCCTCCCTCTTATTATTAATCAATCATGTAGTTTGTGCTTTAAATTGAAAGGCACTTTTCAAACCCATGATCATTTTTCAGGTTGGCATGAGGAAAGAAGTAGCTGATATCTTTTCTCTCCACCATTAAAACAATCCCTTTGTAGGATATTTGAACCCTTGGCAATATTTCACAAGATCTCAGTTTCAGCACAGAAACGTCTCCTGTTGCTGAGGGTTCAAAAAAGCACTGAATGGAGGATCTGTATGTCTGCACTATTGGTAAAGAACAGGCTGCAAAATGGTTAGAATAATGGGGATACCCAATATTGACATCGCAGAAGTGTAGGGGTTTCAAATGTATCTTGGTAAAGAACTTAGCGCCTCGGGTCATAGAGGCTTCGGACGTGCCAAGTGTTTTGTGGGAATAACAAACCTGCGTAGACCAAAAAGGTGATGAGTGCTGCCAGCAGGTGGATACGAAGCTTGGTTCGGATCTCCTGGAAGTGCAGCAAAGCGCTGTGGAAGATAAAGGAGCAGATGGCTTCTGTGATGACCGCTTTGGGCAAGTCGACTTGAATAGGATTCCTGCAAACGAAGGTCCTCTCGTTGAGGTGATACTTGGTCAGCCCCAGGCTCCACAGGGCGCTTATGCAGTACCTGCTGCACATGGCACCAATCAGCTGAGCCAACAGCCTAATCGCACCCGTCTCAGGGGACATTCCCCCCAGCAACATCTGCATCATCACGCCGCACGGGTTGCTAGAGGTGCCCACCAGAGTCAGGCCGTGCACCAACGAGAAGAAGTAGATTAGCGACAGCGGCCAGGTGCGGTGCGCGGGTTCCTGCTCGCTCAGCAGTTGCAGCTCATGGGTGCAGCAGCAGAGCTGGAAGGTGGCCAGAAACTCCAAGACGAAGGTGTGGGCCATCATGAACCCGTGCAGCTGCTGCCGGGTGACCACGCGGGCCAGCCCCATGAACAGCACGAGCAATAGCATCAGCCCCAGCGAGGTGCAGATGTCCTGCGCCTCCGGCCAGAGGCCCCGCAGCGCCGTCATGGCTCGCTCCCGGCCAGACTACGCTGCCTGCTTGGCTTAAGCAGAGGCAGCGTCAGGGTAGGAGTACCAAGTCCTAACTTGCAGCCCCACCCCTCCTCCCTCCCCGGAGGCGGACCGACTCGTGGCGAGCTGGCGGCTCCTGGGCGTCACGCTAGAGGGCTCCCCCCCACCTCCCCGGCGCGGAGCTAAGGTTTTGGGACCAGAGCCGGGGAGGAGGGGAAGGGCGGCAAGGGAAGCTCTGCCCAGGGGGTACCGGCTAAACGGCCAACAGTCGGCGGGAGTTGGACGCGCACACGTCCCCACCGCCTCCCGGAGCGACTGGAAGGTGGCGCGGGTGGGGGAAGGGCGCGGAGGGACGCCGAGCGCCGAGCACCGGGGCCACTGCGCATGCGCGCGGGGACCCGTGAGCCCTTGCGAGCGGACTCCCAGGATCCCGGTCCCGGCGCCAAACGGAAAGGTTCGCGTCCCCTGAGATTTGACATTTGCTTTGAAGGGAAGACCTTGAAGGCTTTTCTTCCCTGCTCCTAAAACGGTAAAACCGTCCTGCTGGAGACACTCCTAGAGATAATCTCGGCCAACCACCTCGTTTTTTTTATGGGGCGACGGGAGGTGACGGAGGTGGGGCGCAGAGGCCATGGGTAGTTAAAGGGAGTAGACTTTGGAGTCGAACGAACCGGAGTTTGATCTCTGTGAACCAGGGCATGCACCTGGGTTTCCTTGAGCTTAGTTTTCCTCACCTACCTCATACAGTTGTGGGTTATACGCCCTACCTCATCGATTTGTTTTTAGAAGCATGAAAACAATAGCACAGAGAGCCAAGCACGTAAAAAGTGTTCAGTAAGTGCTAGCTTTAAGTCTGATGATGCCAGAGTCCATGGCTTTTGCCACCGCAGCCCACTTCCCAACAGCTCGCCTATCTGGGGCTGCCCACCGTGGGCGAGCTGGGAGAGAATGTCAGGGATTCCTCAGACCTTGCAGCCAGTCTGGTTTTGTGCTAATGCCATAGGTTCAGGGTTTAGTGTTGGGGGGGTGGGGAGGGCTCAAATGCCTCAACCCTCTCCCACCTCAGTTTTGCCTCCACCGGGCTGTGTTGACCAAGAGTCCACATTTCTTAGGGCTGGAGAGAAGGGAGAGAGAACAAAAATGAGGGGAATCATTAGCCCGAGCTTCAAGCGATAGAGTATTTGGCAGGTGTTCTTGTTGATTCTCTTCAGCTTTCCTCCCCAATCTCAATTGTCCTTTTATAACTAATGAAAGTTCTCTTTATAACTCCAAATTTTCTGTGGTGCCAGTAGACATTCTCTGAATTAAAAAATAAATAGTTGCACAAAACTCACAAACTATGTACAGAAATGAAGCCGTTTCCTCTTTCCTGTATTGATGCCTGACCAGAGATTTTGAGTAAATAAAAACTATTTTTTAGTTACTGCTGTCTAAAGAGGTTGCTTTTAAATCAGTCCTGTGAGTGTAACCCTTTCATTTTTCCCCTTTACTAAAAAGTCACTTGAGAATTAATGTGAATATATTTCATTTACTGCTCTGATGATAATTCACTTTAGCAAGAGCTATGTAGAAAACTTAGTCTTTTGGACTTTGATTAGAGATTTTATTTTACTTTTTTTATAGTATGTTTAGAGATTTTAATATATGTTGTCATTAAAAAGACTTTGGACATTGTTTTGGTTAGAGAGCAAAAGCAGAATAAACCCAATTAATTACTTTTAATCGAGTATTTCACATCACATAAATCAATCTCTATTTTCAGAAACAAGAAATCACTAATTAATCTCCTAATTCCTTCAGCAAAAATGTTTGTTGATATGGGTGACAGAGCCGCATCTTGCAAATCCAGATCTCAAAATTCCAATTTTCAAGATCAGTGTCTTCATGAGAATGACTCTTAAACAGGTTAAGAAGATAAGAGTCTGGCTTCCCCTGCAACTTTGGTCCAATTTTAACCACTTTGCTTCTAGGCATTACAGAGGTATTCTGGCCAGGAAAAAATACAAACTTATTTTAGAGTGACCAAATAGTTACTAAGGGAAAATTCTTTACAGAGGAAATTCAGTTGATAAAGGCAGAAGAATGATGGATTTAGAAAATCACCAATTTGCAACCCCTAATGAATTTTAATAGACAAGGAATATAAAAATGTGGAAGACTGATGGTAAATTTATAAACCCACTGACCGACCAATTTTAACATCGCCCAAAGTGAAACAGCTATACATTATATGCCTCAAGTACAGAGCAACACTGGGCGCCTGGGTGGCTCAGTTAAGTGTCTGCCTTCGGCTCAGGTCATGATCCCAGGGTCCTGGGATCGAGCCCCGCATCGGGCTCCCTGCTCCGCGGGAAGCCTGCTTCTCCCTCTCCCACTCTCCCTGCTTTTGTTCCTTCTCTCGCTGTGTCTCTCTCTGTCAAATACATAAAATCTTTAAAAAGAAAAAAAGTACAGAGCAACACTCATGCAGTATTTTGTCTAAGAAAAAAAATAAGCTAAATCTAATCAAACGTTTATTTTTTTTTTTAAGATTTTATTTATGGGGTGCCTGGGTGGCTCAGTCATTAAGTGTCTGCCTTCAGCTCAGGTCATGATCTCAGGGTCCTGGGATCGAGCCCCGCATTGGGTTCCCTGCTCAGTGGGAGGCCTGCTTCTCCCTCTCCCACTCCCCCTGCTTGTATTCCCTCTCTCGCTGTGTGTCTATCAAATAAATAAAATCTTAAAAAAAAAAGATTTTATTTGAGAATGAGCACAAGTGGGGGAAGGGCAGAGGGAGAAACAGACTCCCCACTGAGCAGGGAGCCATACATGGGGCTGGATCCCAGAACCCTGGGATCATGACCTGAGCCAAAGGCAGACACTTAAGCAACTGAGCCACCCAGGTGCCCCTCTAATCAAACATTTAAATGTAACTATCAATTTACAGGAAATGCGGGGGGATAGAGGAACAAGTTAAATGACACCAGGTAAAAGCAATCAGCCAAATTCAGAGTGTGGGACATTCTACAGAACAAATGACTTGGCTCTCTAAAAATCAATGACTCTGTCAGCTAGGAGGGCCTAGAAGTTAGGACACCCCAGTAGCAATGAGCACACCTAGTGTCCAGATCTTGGTTTCTAATTACATTCTCTAATAAAAGGAACCAGGGCCTCCTTGGAGAAAATGCTGATTCAAGGAGTGGGACAGGAAACAGAATGAGCCTGGAGCATCTTGCAATGCCAGGAAGTAAGAAAGTCCCTAAAATTAAAAAAAAAAAAAATAGTAAAAATTAAAAGATGGAGGTATGTCAAAGGGACACAGGAGACAACTGAAAGCTGGCCCAAACTAGACAGTTTGAACAACAGGATAGAGTAGCATTGGATTATAACTCCAAGTATAAAGCAAATATCCACGAAGCCATACTTTTATACATAAATAATTGAATAAGGAGGCTGAGCACAGCTCTTTGCTTGTTAAGTATGGACTGTGCATATTGACATCTTTCAAAGAGAGTAGTATGGAAAGGTGTGGTGGGAAGATGAGAAAGAAATTTTGCAGTGGAAAAACCTGACAAACACTACCTTAGCTAGATGATCAAAGTTAATATCAACAGTGATGTCATGTTGATAGTGTGTACCCTTGAAAGGGTGTAATGAGAATGGCACTTTTGTGGTTTTTCCTTTCCAAAACACAAAACCCCAGTATAATCCTGAGAAAAACATCAGAGAAATCCCACCTTAGGGACATTCTACAAAATGTTCCTACTGATGCTCCTCAAAATTGCCAAAGTTATAAAAGAGAAGTCTGAGAAACTCATAGCCAAGAGGAGCCTAAGGAGATAATGATGACTAAATGTAATGTAGTGTCTTGGGGTGCCTGGTTGGCTCAGTTGGAGAAGCATGTGACTCTTGATCTCAGGGTTGTGAGTTAAGAGATTACTTAAATAAATGCATTTAAAAAATTATAAATGTAATGTCTTGGATGGGATCTTTGGACAGCTAAAGGACATTAGATAAAAATTAGGGAAATCTGAATAAAATAGTAACACTAATATTGGTTCATTAATTATGACATGTTTCATAGTAATGTAAGATGTTAATAGGGAAAACTGTGGGGCATGTAGGAACTCTCTGAACTATGTTTGCAACTTTTCTGTAAATCTAACTTTTAAAAAAAAGGTTTTATTTGAGAGAGCAAGAGAGAGAGAGCACGAGGGCGGGGGCGGGCAGAGGCAGAGGGAGAAGCCGACTTTGTGCTGAGCAGGGAGCCCAATGTGGGGCTCCATCCCAGGACCCCAGGGTCATGACCTGAGCCAAACGCAGATGCTTAATTGACTGAACCACCCAGGACCCCTATTTTTGTTTATTAATCTATAACTAAAATAAAAAGTTTACTAAAAATAAATAAAATAATATCACATACACAGAATAGAAAAAATAGGAGTTGCTGTTAAAAAAAAAATTTTTTTTTTTTTAGTAGAATTGAAACACCAGGTGGTTTCAGAAGAGCCCAAGTTGGCACTTGTGATTCTAGCAATGACAATGATGTAGGAAAGACGTTAGGGTTCGAAGCCGATGTCCAAGAAAGAATTCTTGAGACATCTTTGGTGCAAAAAGGTGGTTTTATTACAGCACGGGGACAGGACCCGTGGGCAGAAAGAGCTGCACCAGGGTCATGAGGAGTGGCCCGTTATATACTCTCAAGTTGGGAGGGGGTTAGGGATAGCGGAAGTCTCTAAGGAATTTTGGAAGCAAGGTTTCCAGGACCTTGAGGGGGCTAGCTATTGTTGGGAAAAGGTAATTTATTACTGTCTAATAAAACCTTAGTCATGAGACCCTTCAGATGTGTATCAGTGGGCCATATGCTTGGGGGATGATTGCCAACACATATCTTTGGGGGTTTAGAGATAAAGGAAATTTCCAAAGGAATTTTTACATGTTAAAGTAGACTTACAGGATCCTGGAGGTTGGGCGGGGTGGGGGGGATGCAGGCTAGGATTGCCTTTTGCCCTTAGCAAAGTATTAACATCAGGCAGTTGAGTCCCTAGAGGAATGTCACTCTGCCTGTTTCAAGGACTTGTCAATGGGCTGTAGGTAGTAAGGAAATTTAATAATTTTTCTTCTGCCTTTCTTTCCCACATCAAGAGTTGGTGAAAATCGCAACCATTTAGGAAGAAAACCCTCAGCACAGGACCTCTGTAGCAGTGGGGCAGGCACCTGTGGGCACCAGCAACTGCTGAGTGCTTTGGGCAGCTATCAGAAGCCTATCTATGTGGAATATAAGGAATAGTGCAGAGAACCATAGGGGAAGGGAGAGAACACTGGGAAGAAATCAGAGAGGGAGACAAACCATGAGAGACTCTGGACTCTGGAGAAACAAACTGAGGGTTACAGAAGGGAGAGGGGTAGGGGGATGGGGTAGCCAGGTGATGGGCATTAAGGAGGGCATGCGTTGTGATGAGCACTGGGTGTTATATGCACCTAATGAGTTGTTGAACACTACATCAAAAACTAATGATATACTATATGTTGGGTAATTGAACATAATTCAAAACAGAACAGCAGCAGCCTATCTGTCCTTTAAGCCCCAAGAGAACAGAGGGGTTTCTACTGAGAGGTAGAGCTGGAGCAGGCAGGAAGAAAATGGTGGTGAAGACAACTATTTTGCAAGTGTGCTTGGGGCTTAACAAAACCATTTGAGAAAAAATAAGGAAGTTTGGCTTTCCTGCAGAATGAATGGAAGCAGAGCCAAAGAATTACTGTTTTGTAACTGTTGTTGCAGTCCTTTATTTAGTATGAAGGATGCTGTTGCCTGAAAAACAGGAGGTCTATGGAGTAAGAACTTATTGCTAAGGTATCTACGAAGCTCTTTAAAATCTGTTAAATATAAAATATAAAAATATATAAAATATGCACACACACACACACACACCTGAAATGTAATTTAATGACCTGAGTCAAAGAGTGTATTTTTTTAAATATAAAGGTTAAAACTAAAGTTAGTACACAGGTGCCAGAAATCCCTTTCATTATACCTAATCTATTAGAAATAGAAACCTCAACCAACTGGTTTTTCAACTTCCTTTTGTCTTTAATGATGGGACGGGTGGTTTGGACATATGCCTAAATTTCTGCTTTTGAATTTAACTGGACAATCCTGATTCTTACCAGGATTATCAACTCTTTGAATTCTAGTTATGTAGTACCTCTTTCTGAATTTCACTCCACCTAACTTCCTATTTACTGTTCCCTTTCTGGGGCTCAACTGGCTATTTCATCTTTACTCAGCTTCTCTTATAGTGTGTATTATGACTGGCTCTTACATGTTAAAAGTGAGCTTTGCATTTTTTTAGTAGGATAATTCTTCCCTTATCTCTAGATGTGAAAAAAATCTAACTGGATCTATCAAGATAGATCTTAACACCAGAACAAAGACTTGTTCAATGAAGATTATGGACAGAATGACTAACAGGCTTTTATCACCATGGAGTCTTCATTCATTCAACAAGTATTTATTCGAGAATTAGTTAGATGCCAGCTCTGTAACACAGCAGTGGATAAATACTATCCCTTTACTCTTGGTGCTTAAGCTAATGAGAAAGGATACTATAAAGTGGTGTTTAAGCATTAAGCATATTAAGATAGGAGAATATTGGGCTGTCATCCCTAAAACGGTGTTTTGTTTTTTTTTAAAGATTTTATTTATTTGACAGAGACACAGTGAGAGCAGGAACACAAGCAGGAGGAGTGGGAGAGGGAGAAGCAGGCTTCCTGCCCAGCAGGGAGCCCAATGTGGGACTCGATCCCAGGACCTTGGGATCATGACCTGAGCTGAAGGCGGATACTTAACGACTGAACCACCCAGGCGCCCCTGGTTTTTTAATCTTTTAGGTGGGGGAAGTCACAGATTCCTTGCATTTGATCAATGTCATAGACCCTTGCCCCAGAAAAGAAACATACTCCCAAAATCTTGCCAATTAATTTCAAGTTATTTCTGGATCTTTTGAAGCCTTTCCATGAACTCTGGGTTTAGAATTCCTACCCTAAATGATAAACACCAAAATTAGATGAAACCAGAAGAAGCAGAAATCCTAAGGTATATGAAGGGGAAGATAGTAGATTAAGTGCTGAGGAGTAAGAGCAGCAAGAATGAAAAATAAGTTTCCACAGCTTTATCTTAATGTGTTATCTCCAGCTAACATAATTAATGTTTCCTGGAACAATCCACTATGGAGGACCCAGTGCCCCACCAAGTGAACCTTGCCCTCCTACACAAGAACAGTTTAAGAAGCTACCAGTTCCTTCACCTTTGCTCTAGGGCAACATAATGGATGGAAAGAGGTGTTACAAATGAAAACTAAGCAGGGTAAAGGGGATGAACAATTACTGGGGTTTTGTGTGCCTGTGCTATCTTATATAATTATACAGAATGTCAAGGAAGCCTTTTCTGTTAAGGTGATACTTGAGAAAATTTTAGAAGTAGGGGAGCAAACCATGTGGTTTTCTGGGAGAGCCTTTCAGACAAAGGGAGCAGCAAAAGGAAGGAGACGAGAGGGCAGAACAGAGTGAGTAAGGCCGGACAGTGAGGGGAAATGGGGTCAGAGAGGGAGTAGCAGTATGTGTGTCAGGTCCCCAGGGTAGGGGTGAAAGGATCAGGGATGAGGGATAAGCAGAATATGAGGGGACCAGACTCTGACGGGATTATAGAATGAATGCTGTTAGTAATGGGAGAACTGCTCAGTGAAACCCAGTAGGAGGTGTTTTGCATTGCTATACCCACAACAGCACAAATGCTGAAGTGGAGGAGTGGTTATCCCCGCCATATTGGATAATGCAGAGAGGCTTACCAAGCCTTGCCTTACCAAGGTAAGTGTCCAGGTGTGTAAATGTGGACACCCCCTTTGTGTGTGTGTGTGAGGGGGTGGGGACAGGGTGGAGTCAGGAAACTGAAAGAACAATGGGGAAAATACTTAGGGAAGTGGGTAGAAAACAGAAGACTGGATATCTTCAGTGGGAAGAGGTCAGAAATAGAGGAAAAGGGTCAGGAAAGAAGGGAAGGGTTAACTGGGTGTTACACGCAAACAATGAAGCATGGAACACTACATCAAAAACTAATGATGTAATGTATGGTGATTAACATAACATGATTAAAAAAAAGGGAAGGGAATAGGAGCTAATACTTATCAAATGCCCACAATTTGCCAGGCTCTTTACATATATATTTTAATTTGGTTTAAAAGCAACAGTACGAGATGGGTGTCATTGTCCCCATCTTATAGATAAGAAAATTCAGGCCCAAAAAAGTAATTGACAAGGTGTTATACTGCTAGTAAACAGGAGGAGGGGCAATTTTATTATTTTGTCTTCAGTTATTACCTATTTTCTTATGTTGCCGTATTGATTCACTCCTAATATATTTGGAGAAACAAAATGATGTTACAGTTAGGAAGACAACAAAAGTGGCAGACAGGGTTAGAATTTTGCTTTTGAGCTCTCCTCACTGTTGAATTACACACCTGGCCTTACAAAAAATGCCACACGATGGCAGCATCTTACTTGTTGGTTTGGGGACCACTTATGTTCCATAGACAACTGTTTCAGTATAAAAATATTGAATAAAAAGTGATGTATCAGTTATAGTCCATGTTTAGAAACTCACCCATCTTGCCCAGAAGTACTTGTCGAGAAATAGAGTAAAAGTGCCTAAGTTCACAGAAATACACCCATTCATAAGCATTAGGATCTTACATTTGCCTCCAGGTAAGCCAGGATAAAAGAAATGATTTCCAGGGCTGTGTGGGAGTAATGGGAAATGGTAGAATGTAGTGGTCAAGTTTTCATTTGGGACATCAGAGAGATATATGTTAAAATTCTAGCTTTGACACTTAGCTACATGGTATTGGGCAAATAAAAATCTTTCTTTTTTTTAAATAATTTTTATTGTTATGTTAATCACCATACATTACATCATTAGTTTTTGATGTAGTGTTCCATGATTCATTGTTTGTGCATAACACCCAGTGCTCCACGCAGAATGCGCCCTCTTTAATACCCATCACCAGGCTAACCCATCCCCCCCCCCCCCCAGAACCCTCAGTTTGTTTTTCAGAGTCCATCGTCTCTCATGGTTCGTCTCCCTCTCCGACTTACTCCCCTTCATTCTTCCCCTCCTGCTAAGTTCTTCTTTTTTTCTTAACATATATTGCGTTATTTGTTTCAGAAGTACAGATCCGTGATTCATCAGTCTTGTACAATTCACAGTGCTCACCATAGCACATACCCTCCCCAATGTCTGTCACCCAGCCACCCAATCCCTCCCACCCCCCACCACTCCAGCAACCCTCAGTTTATTTCCTGAGATTAAGAATTCCTCATATCAGTGAGGTCATATGATACCTGTCTTTCTCTGATTGACTTATTTCACTCAGCATAACACCCTCCAGTTCCATCCACGTCATTGCAAATGGCAAGATCTCATTCCTTTTGATGGCTGCATAATATTCCATTGTGTATATATACCACTTCTTCTTTATCCATTCACCTGTCGATGGACATCTTGGCTCTTTCCACAGTTTGGCTATTGTGGACATTGCTGCTATAAACATTGGGGTGCACGTACCCCTTCGGATCCCTACATTTGTATCTTTGGGGTAAATACCCAGTAGTGCAATTGCTGGATCATATGGTAGCTCTATTTTCAACTGTTTGAGGAACCTCCATACTGTTTTCCAGAGTGGTTGCACCAGCTTGCATTCCCACCAATAGTGTAGGAGGGTTCCCCTTTCTCCACATCCCCGCCAACATCTGTCGTTTCCTGACTTGTTAATTTTAGCCATTCTGACGGGTGTGAGGTGGTATCTCATGGAGGTTTTGATTTGGATTTCCCTGATGCCAAGCGATGTTGAACACTTTCTCATGTGTCTATTGGCCATTTGGATGTCTTCTTTGGAAAAATGTCTGTTCAGGTCTTCTGCCCATTTCTTGATTGGATCATTTGTTCTTTGGGTGTTGAGTTTGAGAAGTTCTTTATAGATTTTGGATACTAGCCCTTTATTGGATGTGTCATTTGCAAATATTTTCTCCCATTCTGTCGGTTGTCTTTTGGTTTTGTGGACTGTTTCTTTTGCTGTGCAAAAGCTTTTTATCTTGATGAAATCCCAATAGTTCATTTTTGCCCTTGCTTCCCTTGCCTTTGGCGATGTTTCTAGGAAGAAATTGCTGCGGCTGAGGTCGAAGAGGTTGCTGCCTGTGTTCTCCTTTAGGATTTTGGTGGACTCCTGTCTCACGTTTAGGTCTTTCAACCATTTGGAGTCTATTTTTGTGTGTGGTGTAAGGAAATGGTCCAGTTTCATTCTTCTGCATGTGGCTGTCCAATTTTCCCAACACCATTTGTTGAAGAGACTGTCTTTTTGCCATTGGACATTCTTTCCTGCTTTGTCAAAGATGAGTTGACCATAGAGTTGAGGGTCCATTTCTGGGCTCTCGATTCTGTTCCATTGATCTATGTGTCTGTTTTTGTGCCAGTACCATACTGTCTTGATGATGACAGCTTTGTAATAGAGCTGGAAGTCCGGAATTGTGATGCCGCCAGCTTTGCTTTTCTTTTTCAATATTCCTCTGGCTATTCGGGGTCTCTTCCGGTTCCATACAAATTTTAGGATTATTTGTTCCATTTCTTTGAAAAAAGTGGATGGTATTTTGATGGGGATTGCATTGAATGTGTAGATTGCTCTAGGTAGCATTGACATCTTCACCTTGTTTGTTCTTCCAATCCATGAGCATGGAACGTTTTTCCATTTCTTTGTGTCTTCTTCAATTTCTTTCATGAGTATTGTATAGTTTTCTGAGTACAGATCCTTTGCCTCTTTGGTTAAATTTATTCCTAGATATCTAATGGTTTTGGGTGCAATTGTAAATGGGATCGACTCCTTGATTTGTCTCTCTTCTGTCTTGTTGTTGGTGTATAGGAATGCCACTGATTTTGTGCATTGATTTTATATCCTGCTACTTGACTGAATTCCTGTATGAGTTCTAGCAGTTTTGGGGTGGAGTCTTTTGGGTTTTCCACATACAGTATCATATCATCTGCAAAGAGTGAGAGTTTGACTTCCTCTTTGCCGATTTGGATGCCTTTGATTTCTTTTTGTTGTCTGATTGCTGTGGCTAGGACTTCTAAATACTATGTTGAATAGCAGTGGTGAGAGTGGACATCCCTGCCGCGTTCCTGACCTTAGGGGAAAAACTCTCAGCCTTTCCCCATTGAGAATGATATTCGCTGTAGGTTTTTCATAGATGGCTTTTATGATATTGAGCTATGTACCCTCTATCCCTATCCTCTGAAGAGTTTTGATCAAGAAAGGATGCTGTACTTTGTCAAATGCTTTTTCTGCATCTATTGAGAGGATCATATGATTCTTGTTCTTTCTTTTGTTAATGTATTGTATCACGTTGATTGATTTGCGGATGTTGAACCAGCCTTGCAGCCCAGGGATAAATCCCACTTGGTCATGGTGAATAATCCTTTTAATGTACTGTTGGATCCTATTGGCTAGTATTTTGGTGAGAATTTTTGCATCCATGTTCATCAAGGATATTGGTCTGTCATTCTCCTTTTTGATGGGGTCTTTGGTTTTGGGATCAAGGTAATGCTGGCCTCATAAAATGAGTTTGGAAGTTTTCCTTCCATTTCTATTTTTTGGAACAGTTTCAGGAGAATAGGTATTAATTCTTCTTTAAATGTCTGATAGAATTCCCCTGGGAAGCCATCTGGCCCTGGGCTTTTGTTTGTTGGGAGATTTTTGCTGACTGCTTCAATTTCCTTAGTGGTTATAGGTCTGTTCAGGTTTTCTATTTCTTCCTGGTTCAATTTTGGTAGTTAATACATCTCTAGGAATACACCCATTTCTTCCAGGTTATCTAATTTGCTGGCATAGAGTTGCTCATAATATGTTCTTATAATTGTTTGTATTTCTTTGGTGTTGGTTGTGATCTCTCCTCTTTCATTCATGATTTTGTTGATTTGGGTCATTTCTCTTTTCTTTTTGATCAGTCTGGCCAGGGGTTTATCAATCTTGTTCATTCTTTCAAAGAACCAGCTCCTAGTTTCATTGATCTGTTCTACTGTTCTTTTGGTTTCTAGTTCATTGATTTTTGCTCTGATCTTTATTATTTCTCTTCTCCTGCTGGATTTAGGCTTTATTTGCTGTTCTTTCTCCAGCTCCTTTAGGTGTAGGGTTAGGTTGTGTATTTGAGACCTTTCTTGTTTCTTGAGAAAGGCTTGTATTGCTATATACTTTCCTCTCAGGACTGCCTTTGCTGTATCCCAAAGATTTTGAACAGTTGTGTTTTCATTTTCATTGGTTTCCATGAATTTTTTTAATTCTTCTTTAATTTCCTGGTTGACCCATTCATTCTTTGGTAGGATGCTCTTTAGCCTCCATGTATTTGAGTTCTTTCCGACTTTCCTCTTGTGCTTGAGTTCTAGTTTCAAAGCATTGTGGTCTGAAAATATGCAGGGAATGATCCCAATCTTTTGGTACCGGTTGAGACCTGATTTGTGACCTACGATGTGATCAATTCTGGAGAATGTTCCATGGGCACTAGAGAAGAATGCGTATTCTGTTGCTTTGGGATGGAATGTTCTGAATATGTCTATAAAGTCCATTTGGTCCAGTGTTTCATTTAAAGTCTTTATTTTGTTGTTGATCTTTTGCTTAGATGATCTGTCCATTTCAGTTAGGGGGATGTTAAAGTCCCCCACTATTATTGTATTGTTGTCAATGTGTTTCTTTGCTTTTGTTATTAATTGCCTTATATAATTGGCTGCTCCCACGTTAGGGGCATAGATATTTACAATTGTTAGATCTTCTTGTTGGATAGACCCTTTAAGTAGGATATAGTGTCCTTCTTCATCTCTTATTACAGTCTTTGGTTTAAAATCTAATTTGTCTGATATAAGGATTGCCACCCCAGCTTTCTTTTGGTGTTCATTAACATGGTAAATGGTTTCCCACCCCTTCACTTTCAATCTGGGGGTGTCTTTGGGTCTAAAATGAGTCTCTTGCAGACAGCATATCGATGGGTCTTGTTTTTTGATCCAATCTGATAGCCTGTGTCTTTTGATTGGGGCATTTAGCCCATTTACATTCAGGGTAACTATTGAAAGGTATGAATTTAGTGCCATTGTATTGCCTGTAAGGTGACTGTTACTGTATATTGTCTGTGTTCCTTTCTGATCTATGCTGCTTTTAGGCTCTCTTTTTGCTTAGAGGACCTCTTTCAATATTTCTTTTTGGGCTGGTTTTGTGTTTGCAAATTCCTTTAGTTTTTGTTTCTCCTGGAAGCTTTTTATCTCCCCTTCTATTTTCAAAGATAGCCTAGCTGGATATAGTATTCTTGGCTGCATATTTTTCTCGTTTAGTGCTCTGAAGATATCATGCCAGTCCTTTCTGGCCTGCCAGGTCTCTGTGGGTAGGTCTGTTGCCAATCTAATGTTTCTACCATTGTAGGTTACATATCTCTTCTCCCGAGCTGCTTTCAGGATTTTCTCTTTGTCTCTGAGACTCGTAAGTTTTACTATTAGATGTCGGGGTGTTGACCTATTTTTATTGATTTTGAGAGGGGTTCTCTGTGCCTCCTGGATTTTGATGCCTGTTTCCTTCCCCACATTAGGGAAGTTCTCTGCTATTATTTGCTCCAATATACCTTCTGCCCCTCTCTTTCTTCTTCTTCTGGGATCCCA
Source organism: Zalophus californianus (assembly GCF_009762305.2). Taxonomy (NCBI): domain Eukaryota; kingdom Metazoa; phylum Chordata; class Mammalia; order Carnivora; family Otariidae; genus Zalophus; species Zalophus californianus. The sequence continues at coordinate 54,696,067 of NC_045605.1, forward strand.
ATTATTCTAATGTTGTTTCATCTTATCGTATCACTTATCTCTCGAATTCTGCCCTCGTGATCCTGTAGTTTTTTATCTCTCTTTTTCTCAGCCTCTTTATTGTCCATCATTTGGTCTTCTATATCGCTGATTCTTTCTTCTGCCTCATTTATCCTAGCAGTTAGTGCCCTCATTTTTGATTGCACCTCATTAATAGCCTTTTTGATTTCGACTTGGTTAGATTTTAGTTCTTTTATTTCTCCAGAAAGCGTTTCTCTAATAACTTCCACACTTTTTTCAAGCCCAGCTAGTTTCTTTAAAGTCATGCTTCTGAACTCTAGGTCCGACATCGTACTAATGTCTGTATTGAGTAGGTCCCTGGCAGACGGTACTACCTCTTGTTCTTTTTGCTGAGGTGATTTTTTTCGTCTTGTCATTTTGTCCAGAGGAGAACAGATGAATGAGAGAACAGAACGCTAACAGGTTTACAACGTCCCCAGCAAATATACTGTATACAAATCAGAAAAGACCTGAAACCAGGGGACAAGAAAGGGAAAGAAAGAAGAGAGAAAAAAAAGGAAAAAGAAAAAGATAAAAACAAACAAAAACAGAACAAAACAAAAAAAACAGAATATGATCAAATATGATGAGGCTAGTGCATAGATCAGTGCCACACACTAGCTTTTAGGCATATTTTGGTCTGTTAGAAGAAAGTGCCTGCTAAAATTTTAAAGGAAGAAAGACTTATATATGTACAAAATAAGGGTTCATACAATGAAGGGATGGCAGATGAGTGTAAAGATGAAAATTATAAAAGATTGTATAAAAGCAATTGATAAGATAAGAAGTTTTTTAAAAAGAAAGAAGAAGATTTAAAAAGAAAAAGAAAAAAGAAAAAAAAAGGGAGAGAATGTGATCAGGCAGGAGAATAGAACAAAGCCATACACTAGTGATTTAGGGTATATTTTGATCTGTTAGAAGAAACTGTGTCTCAAAATTTTAAAGAGAGAACAACTTATATATATATATGCCAAAAATAAGGGTAACTACTATGAAGGGATAAAAATATGACTAAAAATGAAAAATAAAAAATGTTTTTTTTAAAAAAGGGATTGATAAGATGTCTGAAAAGGGGAAAAAGAAAAAATAAAAAAAACAGTTAAAAAATTAACTTTGAAAAACTAATGAATTATGGTAAAAAAGCCATGAATTCTATGCGCAGTATTCCCCTAGCGCTGGAGTTCTCCCGTTCTCCTTGATCGGTAAACTTGGTCTTGGCTTGCTGGCTGTTCGTCCTGATCTTCTGGGGGAGGGGCCTGTTGCCATGGTTCCCAAATGTCTTTGCCAGAGGCGGAATTGCCCTGCCCTTGTGAGTCCGGGCTAAGCAAGCTGCTCCGGTTTGCTCTCAGGAGCTTTTGTTCCCTGCAAACTCTCGGTACAGCTTTGGAGGACCAGGGTGAAAATGGTGGCCTCCCAATCTCCGCCCGGAGGAGCCGAGAACTTGGGGCCCCGCTCCACAGTGTGCCCCCAGAGAAAAGCAGTCACTCCCGTCTCCCTGGTCTCCAGCCGCACTCCGCGCTCACCCGGCCTGTGACCGAGCATTTCTATGTCTGGCACCCGACCCCGTGTGGAGTCTCCAAACCCAGCAGATCCCTGCGGTGCACTTCCGCGCCGCTCCTCCCAGGGGAGGGAGGGGAGTCTCCCCGGCTCTGCCGCTTGTTGGGTCCCTGCTGCAGGAGCAGTGGCCCGACTGGGCCGCGGATCACAGTTTATGGCAACCCTGAGCTGAGAGCCCGCACCCCGGCTCCGTCTCTGCAGCCAGCTTCTCCGCTCCAATACCTGGGAGCTCTGCCGCACTCAGGCACCCCCGGTCTGTCTGTGACCCCGAGTGTCCTGAGACCACACTGTCCCGCGAGGGTTCCACCCCCCGCTTAGCCACTGGAGCGACGTCCCTCAGCGGAGCCGACTTCTAAAAGTTCCGATTTTGTGCTCCGCGGCTCCACCGGTCTCGCCAGAAGCGGCCAACGGAGGCCCCCTCCCCCGCCGTCTATCCTCCTGAATATCGCCTGGGATTCACTTCTCCGCACGTCCTACCTTCCAGAAAGTGGTCGCTTTTCTGTTCAGAGTGTTGTTACTATTCTTATCTTCGATCTCCTGTTGAGTTCGTAGGTGTTCAGAATGGTTTGATCCCTATTCAGCTGAATTCCTGAGACCAGATGAAATCCAGGTCTCCTACTCCTCCGCCATCTTGCTCCACCCCCCAGTAAAAATCTTTCTAAACTTATTTCTTCATCTGTAAAATCTCTACCCCTTGGGTTTATTGCGAATATTAAATAGCTCACAAAAAGCTCTTGGTGAATGCTTGACACTTACCACTTAATACATCGTATCCATTGGTGAAATTGATGTGATTTGAAGTTGCGTTCTTGAGCAAATGGCTAAGAAAGAATTTTTGAGATGTTTTTGGTGCAAAAAGGTGGTTTTATTATAGCACGGGGATAGGACCCGTGGGCAGAAAGAGCTGTACCTGCAGGTGTGAGGGGTGACTGATTATATATTTTAAGTTTTGTGGAGGGAGGGGAGGTAGATTTAATGTAGGTTTCTAAGGAATTTTTGTATGCTGAAAGGGTCTTACAGGACCTTGAAAATTTAGCTATTGTCAAGATAAGGTTACTTTTAGTCTTTAATGAAATATAAACATTAAGGCATTAAGGCAACCGCAGACTCCTTGAATGTCACGCTCAGCATGTCTCAGGTGTCAGTGGGCTGCATGCTGTAAGAAGATTTGATTTAAACTACATTTTTCTTGCCTTTGTTTTCCTTATCATTTGCCCCCATTGAACCACTTTGACCCTTAAATCTTTAAGGTTGCTGAGGGTGGAAGGTCTTATCTTTTGTAGCTTCTTCCTGCTAAATAGAGATGTCCCTACGTATGGGTCAACATTGGTCAGTTAGGGATGTGGGAGTTACAAAAGGCAGAGGTAGCCAAATCTAAGGGAGACAACATACATGAATCTCCTTGAGTAGAAAGGATCATCTGTCGATGTGCAGTTATTGTAGTGATGGAGTTATTGTAGTGATGAAGTCTTGGCACCAAGCAAAAAAACAATGAAGAAGACAGCATATTAGAATTAAAATGGCTCTAAGAAGGAAGTCCGGCAAAGAGACCCTTCATAGTTGGCCATAATCCTCCCCCAAGCCAGGAACTTAACCAGTCATTAAGAGAAAGGGAAGGATCTTATAAAGCCTCAGTTTGAGTATTCATATCTTTTAGTAGCCCTCTGACATTTTTATGATAATCTGGGATGTATGTATACACACCATTCTGTTTTGATAATGGCACAGGTACCTCCTTGTGCTACTGTTAGAACATCTAAAGCCATTCTCTTTTGTAGAACTGCTTTGTGCATTTGTGTGACTTCAATATTGAGTAGAGATGCTGGTTTGTGAATCACTGAGTGCCCTTATGGTGTATTTATTAAGGACTTCCACATGCCAAATTATGCTTTCTAACTCTACAGACAGAACAAAGATGGATGCTAAATGATCATACCAACGAAAGACAGATGGTGCCCATCTTTGTTTTAAATTGGGAAGATTAGCTGGGGTAGTGATAATTTCAGTAACGCACCCATGAATCCAGGCAAAACCTAAGGCTCAACGACCTATCCACCCTGGAAGAAGCCAGGGCCATAGATTAGTTCCACGTAACCAGTGGGTCCCATTTGGAGCTAGCCATCTGTTTCTAGGTCGCCTTATGCAATCCATAGCAAACCAGTGAGTAGCCTTGAGTACAGTGGTTTGAGAACCTGTTTCTAATGATAGCCAACCTAGAAGTCGTATGCTATTTGCTCAGGTATCATATGTATGATTTCTTTGTTCCCAGCATAAAAGTGCCTTTTGACTGAGCTGTCCAAGGGAGGGTGTGAGCCATAAATATGTGTCCCAAATTTGATATATACCTTCCTCAGTATAGCAATAAGTAGGGTTTCATAACTTAGGCACTTGTTAGTGGGCATCAATTTATGGGTTTGTAAAGTCAGTTAATATTTTAATAGTTTGAGGGTATGAAAAAGTTTGGTTGTGTCCTGGTAAATTCCATGTCATATTCATTGTGGGCCAAGAAGAAACATTCTGGTTAGTAATAGATTTATTACAAAACAGGGTATCATTATATATTATTTCTGAAATATAAGTATATAGAGAGTGCCAATCGTACCTTGTAAAGGGGAAACCCACCAGGGTAACCAGGATGTACTTGACATGGACAGAATTCCATGTATCCAGCAAGCTGTTTGATTTTGAAGTTCAGAGTAATGTGCCCAATTGTAAGAACAGAGAACAGAAAGAAAATATACAAACTTCATTGTCATTTGAAGAGGAGTTTGAGATGTTCTACAGGTTCACAGGAGAAAGAAGGCATGTTAGTTTGCTCATGGGTTTCCTATGGAGGAGGTAGGTTTTATTCTAGATATAGGAGTCCAGGAAGAATGCCCCTCTAATTTTACTGCAGTGGGAGTACATAATATGACCTGATATGGACCTTTGCATTTTGGATTTAAGTCCCCCACCATATTTGATTTCCAGTTTTTAAAATAAACCATGTGTCCAGGACTTACATGGGGTAGACTTTCAGTTATAGTTGTCAGGTTTGGGGAGCATGTGATCAATGTATTCATTAAGTGACTTATGATAAATCAACCTCAAGTGAATAATTTAATAGAGCATTATTATCTTCATCTAATAATAGGACCCGTGTAAGAAATGGCTTTTCAGGGGCGCCTGGGTGGCTCAGTCGTTAAGCGTCTGCCTTCAGCTCAGGTCATGATCCCAGGGTCCTGGGATCAAGCCCCGCATTGGGCTCCCTGCTCCGTGGGAAGCCTGCTTCTCCCTCTCCCACTCCTCCTGCTTGTGTTTCCTCTCTGGCTGTGTCTGCCTGTCAAATTAATAAATAAAACATATTTAAAAAAAAAGAAATGGCTTTACATCAATAACTCAAAAGGGCTGGATCCTAGAGGTTGTTTTGGAGCAGTTCTCACTCTGACAAGTCCTTTTGGTGAGAGAGTAACCCACTTACCTGGGTTTCTAGACTAAGTTTAGTAAGGTAGCATTTTAAAATGTGATTAGCTTTCTCTACCTTTCCAGAGGATTGTGGATGCCAGGCTGAATGTAGAAAATATTTAATTTTTAAAGTCTATGCTATTTGTTGAGTTATTTGTGCAGAAGGACCGTTTTACTTTGAAGGGATCGTGGAAGGCCAAATCTAGGAATAATTTCTCATAACAAAACTTTCGTTACTTCCATGGCTTTTTCCATTTTACAAGGAAAGGCCTCGATTCAAACAGTGAAAGTATCAACCAACACTAGTAGGAATTTATAGCCTTTGCAAGGAGGCATCTGTGTGAAATCAAGCTGCCAGTCCTCTTCTGGATATGTTCCACACCTTTGGACTGGTTTTAAAAGTGGAGGAGGGCAGATTGCACCATCTGGATTTACTTATGCACAAATTACAGGATCGGCAGATCTATTTTATTGTAGCTGTTGAATTTACTCCATCAAATATATTAAATATATATAAAAATAAATATTTTAATTAAATATTCTAAGGTATTTTTGCCCAAATGAGTAGCCTGGTGTAAACCCTGTATTGCCTTCCATTGGTTAATTTGGGGTATAAAGATTTTTCCCTCATCATTAACAAGCCAGTCCTGTGCATTTTTAAAATATCCTCATTCCTGGGCTATGTGAATTTCTTGCTCTGAATAGAGTGGAGTTAGGGACTTTATTGGATTAAGACTGGTGTAAGACTTAATATTTGTTTATTCTGTGCCACCTGCTTGGCTGCACAGTCTGCCAGATTATTTCCTTTAGATTCTAAAGTTATGTCCTTTTCATGTCCTCTGAGGTGGATTACAGCTACCTCCTCAGGTAGGTGTACAGCCTCAAGGAGAGTAATTATTTCAGGCCCATATTTGATTGGGGAGTTGTGGCTTGATAATAATCCCTTTTCTTTCCAAATTGTCCCAGGAAAGCATATTTGGAGTCAGCATAAATATTAATTTTTGAGGCTTTTACCAATTGAAGAGCATGGGTAAGTGCTATTAATTCAGCCTTTTGAGCAGAAGTATTTATTGGAAGGGCTTTTGCCTCAGTGATCCTAATTAAATTAACTATAGCATATCTGGCTTTTCTTTCTCCCTTATCCAGGAAGCTACTGCCATTGGTAAACCAGTTGTCATCTGCATTTTCAATAAGGGAATCTTTTATTTTATTTATTTTTATTTTTTAGAGAGGGAGAGAGAAGGTGGGGGGCAAAGGGAGAGTGAGAACCTTAAGCAGGCTCCGCACCCAGCATGGAGCCTGACTCGGGGCTTGATCTCACAACCCTGAGATCATGACCTGAGCCAAAATCAAGACTCAGATGTTTAACTGACCGAGCCACCCACGCACCCCATTAGGGGACTCTTTTAAATCTTATCTGCTAGAATAAACAAGGTCAATAATTTCTGAGCAGTTATGTTCTAACATAGAAGTATGATGGTCAAGTCCAGGCATAAGGGTAGCTGGGTTTAAAGTTTGACAGGTTTTAAGAATTATTTCAGGTGTGTCTAAAAGCATAGCCTGGTATCTAGTAAGTCAGCCTTCCATCATCCGTTGGTGGCCTTTGGTTTCTAAGACACTTTGACCTTGATGTGGAGTCATTAGCTTAAGGATTGCCCCATAGTAAGTTTTGAAGCCTCTTCTACCAGGAACGCTATGGCAGCCACTGCTCGAAGACAAGCCAGCCACGCTTGAGCTACATTTGCAAGTGACTTTGAAAAATAGCCCACTGGCCTTGTTTCATTTCCTAACTGTGGGGTAAGAATTCCCAAAGCTTGTCCCTGTTTTTCTGCTACGTATAAAGTGAAAGGTTTTTCTAAATTTGGAAAAGCCAAAGCCACAGCTGAGGAAAGTTTAGGTTTTAATGTTTGAAAGCCTGTCTGCTGGGCTTTAGTCCAGAGCAAAGGTTCTTCTTAAGGGCCTTTAATTGAAACATATAATGATTTGGCTAAGAGCCGAAATCCAGGAATCCATAGGCGGCAAAAGCCTGCCATGCCTAGCAAACTATGAGGTTGTTTCTTTGTAGCTGGAGGTCCAAGATCTATTACCTTTTTCCTGTCAGTAGACAGCATATGGTGTCCTGGTGTTAGTTCCTATCCCAAATATTGTACTTGTTGTCTATATATTTGTGCTTTTATAGGAGAGATATGATACCCTCTGTCTGCCAAGAAGTTAAGTAAAGTTCTGGAATTACTATCAGACATTTCTTTTGTGGGGCTACAGATTAACATGTCATCCACATATCAGATTATAGTCCCTTGAGACAAGGAGATACCACGGAGGTCTTTGCTAAGTGCAGCCCCCAAAAAGCGAGGACTGTCTCTAAGTCCCTGTGGCAAGATTGTCCAGGTTAATTGAGTAGCCTGTGGGCTTGAAGGTGAGACCCATTCAAAAGCAAATAGTGGCTGTGTTTCCTCACTTAGAGGGATGCAGAAGAAGGCATCCTTTAAATCAAGTACTGTAAACCATTTGGCATCACCAGGGACCTGGGTGTATGAATTTGGCACTATGGGATGAATAGACACCACTGCCTCATTTATAGCTCTTAAATCTTGTACCATCCGATATTCTCCATTTGGCTTTTTTACTGGTAAAATTGGAGTATTATAAGGTCATTGACAAGGCTTTAAAATATCACGTTGGGGAGCCTGGGTGGCTCGGTCTGTTAAACATCTGCCTTTAGCTCAGGTCATGATCTCAGGGTCCTGGATCGAGCCCTGCATCGGGCTCCCTGCTCGGCAGGGAGTCTGCTTCTCCCTCTCCCTCTACCATTCCTTCCTGCTTATGCTCTCTCTCAAACAAATAAAATCTTTAAAAAATAAATAAAATACCGTGTTTGAGAAACTTAAAAGTGGTTGTGACCCAGCCTTTGCCTCAGCGTTGTTTTTTTATTTTATTTTATTTATTTGACAGAGAGCACAAGCAGGGGGGGCGGTGGCAGGCAGAGGGAGAGGGAGAAGCAGGCTCCCTGCTGAGCAGAGAGCCAGATGTGGGGCTTGATCCCAGGACCCTGAGATCATGACCTGAACCAAAGGCAGATGCTTAACTGACTGAGCTACCCGGGCACCCCTGCCTCAGGCTTTAAAGAGTATTGTCTTTTATGAGGTATAGTGCTTCCGTCCTTTAAGGTTACTTTAACTGGTTGGGCTTTAAGAGCCTGACCTGGGATATCACAATCCCAGACCTGTGAATTTACTTCCTTCCAGATATTAGAAGGGATATGAGGGTAAGGTTTTAATTCCCCAGATGTTAAAGAGAACAAGCCATCCTCTTCTTTAGTAAGAGCAAACCTGCTTCCTAGTTTATATATTAAGTCTTATCCAGGCAATGGATTAGGACAGGATGGAAGAACTAGAAAAACTTGAATAACCAATTTACTTTTATATTTACAAGTTAAAGGCATTGTCTAATGGCACATTTTGCTTCTCCTTCTCTGCCAGCAATTGTATGGCTACAAAACAAGTGGGACTGGAGTGCTGACTAAGAACAGAGTAAATGGCTCCAGTATCAGTAGGAAAATTGATAAATCTACCTTCCACATCCAGGGTGACCTGGGGCACAGCCATCTTTTTTTTAAAATTTAAATTCAATTAATTAACATATAGTGTATTACTAGTTTCAGAGGTAGAGTTCAGGGATTCATCAGTCTTCTGTAACACCCAGGGCTCATTACATCCCGTGCCCTCCTCATGTCCGTCACCCAGTGAGCCGATCCCCCCCACCCCTTCCCTCCGGCAACCCCTCAGTTTGTTTCCTTTGATTAAGAGTCTCTTATGGTTTGTCTCCCTCTCTGGTTTCGTCTTGTTTTATTTTTCCCTCCCTTCCCCTATGGTCCTGTTTTGTTTCTTAAATTCTACATATGAGTGAGATCATATGATAATTGTCTTTTTCTGACTTATTTCGCTTAGCATAATACCCTCTAGTTCCATCCACGTCGTTGCAAATGGCAAGATTTCATTTTTTGATGGCTGAGTAGTATTCCATTGTGTGTGTGTGTGTGTGTGTGTGTGTGTGTGTATCACATCTTTATCCATTTGTCTGGATAGATATCCATTTATCTGGATAGCCTATAGACGTCTGGGTGGGGTGCAGTCATCATGATGTCAGAGGGAGCCAGATCAGCCTCAGGGCCCTGTCATGCCAGATCCTCTGGTTTCTACTCTTAAGAGGGGGGCTAGGGGGTAGAGGGAGTGAGTTCCTACCTTCCTCTCTCTCTGGAGATAAGGCCAGTCTCTTTTCCAATGTCCCCCCCCCCCCACCTTTTTTTCTTACAGACAGGACATCGCCCTGGGCGAGAGCCTTTATTTGGACATTCTTTGCTCCAATGTCTGGTCTGGCATGGGGACTTACCTGATTGTTTGTCTGATTCTGTTTTTTTCTTTGACTCCTGGTTAGTCTGGTGTTTTAGGGGATCTGTAATAGCGGCAGCCAGTATTTAAGCCTGTATCTTATCCTCCGGTTTAGCTCTCTGGTCCTTTTCTTGCTTTAAGCCACATCTCTATTATTAAAGACTCCAGGAGCTACTGCCTCTAGTAGGCACTGGTTGGGAGTTTGAGGGCCTAAGGCCATTTTAGTCAGTTTTCGGCAGATGTCCAGCGCTGACTGACTTATAAAATGTGTGTGTTCAGTATAGTTGTTCCCTCAGGTGAGTTTGGGTCCAGATTTGTATATTTAAGGATAGCTTCTCTTAAACAACCCTGAAATAGATTCTCAGAATCATAAGCTGGATTCTCATCAGCTCCTTGAGTAACTTCCTGAATCTTATCAAAGTTTACAGGTTTAGAGAATCCATTTTTCATTCCATCTATTAGACAAGTAATCATATGGTCTTGTCTTTCCCTTCCCTGTCTACTGTCTTGGTAATTCCAGTGTGGCTCGGTGTTTTTGACAGCAGCTCCCCCATCAGATAACGTTCCAAATCTCTCATTGACAAATCTCTTGTTTGTCAGCAAACCCTTGAGCCCCTGCCCAGATATGACTCTTTTCCTCAGGGGTGCAACAGTGAGTTAATATGATGTATATATCATGCCAGGTCAAATCAAACATAATAGATAATTTTTGAAAGCCCTCAATAAATTGAGAAAGGTTTTTGGAATATAGTCCCAATTGTTATTTTATCTGAGTCACCAGGTCTGCCATGGAGAACAGGACATGGACTCTAATTGTGCCCATTTCTCCATTAGCAACCTCCCTAAAAGGATGCATTCCAAATTTAGGTGGAGCTCCTAGGAGATAGGGAGTTCCACTCCTAGTATATCCACCTGGGCTGAGAGCAGAGGGGTCTTTGGGTTTATAAAGGAGGAAGGATAGTAACAGAGCCAGTGTCCTTTTTGTTTGGATGGGCCAGTGATTCCTCCAGTGGTCCAGGTTTGTTAGGAGGAATGGACCTATTTAGACAGTCATCATCCAGTCTATCCAGAGAGAGTTTATTAACTTAACTGGTGGTAAGACACATTCTGCAAGAGGCCCTCAGGTCTGGATCCTGAGTTAGGCCCTGAAAGCCTGGACATAGGGTACCTCAGTCCATTTGCCCTGTTCCTTGCAGAAGAGATCTGACTGATAGATTGTATTAAAGCTTAGTGACCCATTAATGGGCCATTTTTCCTCATCTCCTAAGGAGTACTGAGGCCAGGCAGTATTACAAAAGATCAATTTTTTCTTTCTTAGATTTGTAGTCTGAATTGATTCTAGTGGGTTAAAAGGCATCACAAGGGAAAGTCCTTGGGGACTGAAGAAGAAGATGCCATGTTCCTAGAAAAGTAGAGAAGGTCCATTACTAAAATTCCTCCCCAACTCCTGGGTTGTGTCCCTCGAAGGATGTCAGAGGTTCCTGGTATCAAAGCAACTGGAGGTGTCCCTTGAACGAAATCGCTATGATCACCGCCTGCCGTTAAAGGCCCTGTAGGTGGGATGCTAGGGTCCCCCCACCCACTTCCCCATTGCATTCTAGACTGGAAAATGGGTGCTGGCATATGGACCAAGATAACTTGCATTGCCTTGCCTTGCTGTGTGAAGGCCCTGCCATTGTAACCCATGGAAAACACTTAGAAAAGTTTTACAAGGGGAAATTACCCAATTTTGTAACTTAAGTAGTCAGTAGGGGACACAGATGAAAAATAGTAAAGATAGAAGTCCGTCATGATCTAAGCGACATTCCAACGTATGTGGTCCTTACAGCTGACTTCCCTAGGAAACAGTCCCCAGTTGGATTTTAATTCAGTCAGGTACTGGTTTTGGCTGGCTCCCAATGGAGTTCTCGTGGTCAGAAGTGGCTAGACCAGAGATGTGGAGGGGATCGCATTAGACCAATGAGGAGGAAACCTCATACGAGAGTCTTAAGATTGGCAGCTGTCCTAGTGACTTAGGTGATTGTCCTATGCCCAAAAGACAACTCTGTATAAGACTAGGAATAGGAGGCAGAGCAAGATGGCAGAGGAGTAGGAGACCTAGATTTCGTCTGGTCTCAGGAATTCAGCTGAATAGGGATCAAACCATTCTGAACACCTACGAACTCAACAGGAGATCGAACAGAAGAGTAGCAACAACTCTCTGAACAGAGAAGCGACCACTTACTGGAAGGTAGGGCGTGCGGAGAAGTGAATCCGAGGCGATACGGGAGGATAGACGGCGGGGGAGGGGCCTCCGCCGTCCGCTTCTGGCAAGTGCTAGAGCCGCGGAGCACAAAATCAGACCTTTTAGAAGTTGGCTCGGCGGAGGGACGTCGCTGCAGTGGCTAAGCGGGGGGTGGAATCCTCCCGGGACAGTGTGGTCTCAGGACCCTTGGGGTCACGGAGAGACCGGGGGTGCCTGAGTGCGCCAGAGCTCCCAGGTATCAGAGCAGGGAAGCCGGCTGCAGATACGGAGCAAAGTCGCGGGCTCTCAGCTCGGGGTTGCCATAAACTGTGATCTGCGGCCCAGTCGGGGCACGGCTCCCCCAGCAGGGACCCAACAAGCAGCAGATCCGGGGAGACTCCCCTTCCTTCCCGGGGAGGAGCGGTGTGGGAACGCACTGCAGGGATCTGCTGGGTTTGGAGACTCCACGCGGAGTCGGGTGCCAGAGATAGCAACGCTCGATCACAGGCCGGGTGAGCATGGAGTGCGGCCGGAGACCGGGGACACGGGAGTGACTGCTTTTCTCTGGGGGCGCACTGAGGAGCGGGGCCCCGAGTTCTCAGCTCCTCCGAGTGGAGATTGGGAGGCCACCATTTCTGCCCTGGTCCTCCAGAGCTGTACTGAGAGCTTGCAGGGAACAAAAGCTCCTGAGAGCAAACCGGAGCAGCTTCCTTAGCCCAGACCGACAAGGGCGGGGCAATTCCGCCTCCGGCAAAGACATTTGGAAACCACAGCAACAGGCCCCTCCCCCAGAAGATCAGCACAAACAGCCAGCAAGCCAAGACCAAGTTGATCGATCAAGGAGAATAGGAGAACTCCAGCGCTAGGGGAATACTGCACATAGATTCATGGCTTTTTTTTTTTTTTTTTAACCATGGTTCATTATTTCATCAAAGTTAATTTTTGTTGACTGTTTTTTTTTATTTTTCTTTTTCCCTTTTTCAATCAACATCTTATAAATCCCTTTTAAAAAAAAAAAACATTTTTTATTTTTCATTTTTAGAGTCATATTTTATCCCTTCATAGTAGTTACCCTTATTTTTGGCATATATATATAAGTTGTTCTCTCTTTAAAATTTTGAGGTACAGTTTCTTCTAACAGATCAAAATATACCCTAAATCACTAGTGTATGGCTTTGTTCTAGTCTCCTGCCTGATCACATTCTCTCCCTTTTTCCTTTTTTATTTTTTTCTTAAATCTTCTTTCTTTTTTCAAACAACTTATCTTACCAAGTCCTTTTATAAAATCTTTTATAATTTTCATCTTTACAGTCATCTCCCATCCCTTCATTGTATCAACCCTTATTTTGTACATATATGTCTTTCTTCCTTTAAAATTTTAGGAGGCACTTTTTTCTAACAGACCAAAATACGCCCAAAATCTAGTGTGCGGCACTGATCTATGCACTAGCCTGATCATATTTGATCATATTCTGCCTTTTTTGTATTGTTTTGTTTTTGTTTTTATCTTTTTTTTTCTTTTTCTCTTTCTTTTTTCTTTCTTTCCCTTTCTTTTTCCCTGGTTTCAGGTCTTTTCTGATTTGTATACAGTATATTTGCTGGGGACGTTGTAAACCTGTTAGCATTTTGTTCTCTCATTCATCTATTCTCCTCTGGACAAAATGACAAGATGAAAGAAATCACCTCAGCAAAAAGAACAAGAGGTAGTACCGTCTGCCAGGGACCTACTCAATACGGACATTAGTACGATGTCAGATCTAGAGTTCAGAATCATGACTTTAAAGATACTAGCTGGGCTTGAAAAAGCGTGGAAGTTATTGGAGAAACCCTTTCTGGAGAAATAAAAGAACTAAAATCTAACCAAATCGAAATCAAAAAGGCTATTGATGAGGTGCAATCAAAAATGGGGGCACTAAATGCTAGGATAAATGAGGCAGAAGAGAGAATCAGCGATATAGAAGACCAAATGATGGAAAATAAAGAGGCTGACAAAAAGAGAGAGAAACAACTACAGGATCACGAGGGCAGAATTCGAGAGATAAGTGATACGATAAGACGAAACACCATTAGAATAATTGGGATCCCAGAAGAAGAAGAGAGAGAGAGAGGGGCAGAAGGTATATTGGAGCAAATTATAGCAGAGAACTTCCCTAATGTGAGGAAGGAAACAGGCATTAAAATCCAGGAGGCACAGAGAACCCCTCTCAAAATCAATAATAATAGGTCAACACCCCGACATCTAATAGTAAAACTTACAAGTCTCACAGACAAAGAGAAAATCCTGAAAGCAGCTCGGGAGAAGAGATATGTAACCTACAATGGTAGAAACATTAGATTGGCAACAGACCTATCCACAGAGACCTGGCAGGCCAGAAAGGACTGGCAAGATATCTTCAGAGCACTAAACGAGAAAAATATGCAGCCAAGAATACTATATCCAGCTAGGCTATCATTGAAAATAGAAGGAGAGATAAAAAGCTTCCAGGACAAACAAAAACTAAAGGAATTTGCAAACACGAAACCAGCCCTCCAAGAAATATTGAGAGGGGTCCTCTAAGCAAAGAGAGAACCTAAAAGCAGCAAAGAGCAGAAATGAACACAGACAACAGACAGTTAACAGTCACCTTACAGGTAATACAATGGCACTAAATTCATACCTTTCAATAGTTACCCTGAATGTAAATGGGCTAAATGCCCCAATCAAAAGACACAGGCTATCAGATTGAATTAAAAAACAAGACCCATCAATATGCTATCTGCAAGAGACTCATTTTAGACCCAAAGACACCCCCAGATTGAAAGTGAGGGGGTGGAAAACCATTTACCATGCTAATGAACACCAAAAGAAAGCTGGGGTGGCAATCCTTATATCAGACAAACTAGATTTTAAAACAAAGACTGTAATAAGAGATGAGGAAGGACGCTATATCCTACTTAAAGGGTCTATCCAACAAGAAGATCTAACAATTGTAAATATCTATGCCCCTAACATGGGAGCAGCCAATTATATAAGGCAATTAATAACAAAAGCAAAGAAACACATTGACAACAATACAATAATAGTGGGGGACTTTAACACCCCCCTGACTGAAATGGACAGATCCTCTAAGCAAAAGATCAACAAGGAAATAAAGACTTTAAATGACACACTGGACCAAATGGACTTCACAGACATATTCAGAACATTCCATCCCAAAGCAAAGGAATACACATTCTTCTCTAGTGCCCATGGAACATTCTCCAGAATTGATCACATCCTAGGTCACAAATCAGGTCTCAATCGGTACCAAAAGATTGGGATTATTCCCTGCATATTTTCAGACCACAATGCTTTGAAACTAGAACTCAACCACAAGAGGAAAGTCGGAAAGAACTCAAATACATGGAGGCTAAAGAGCATCCTACTAAAGAATGAATGGGTCAACCAAGAAATTAAAGAAGAATTAAAAAAATTCATGGAAACCAATGAAAATGAAAACACAACTGTTCAAAATCTTTGGGATACAGCAAAGGCAGTCCTGAGAGGAAAGTATATAGCAATACAAGCCTTTCTCAAGAAACAAGAAAGGTCTCAAATACATAACCTAACCCTACACCTAAAGGAGCTGGAGAAAGAACAGCAAATAAAGCCTAAACCCAGCAGGAGAAGAGAAATCATAAAGATCAGAGCAGAAATCAATGAACTAGAAACCAAAAGAACAGTAGAACAGATCAACGAAACTAGGAGCTGGTTCTTTGAAAGAATTAACAAGATTGATAAACCCCTGGCCAGACTGATCCAAAAGAAAAGAGAAATGACCCAAATCAACAAAATCATGAATGAAAGAGGAGAGATCACAACCAACACCAAAGAAATACAAACAATTATAAGAACATATTATGAGCAACTCTATGCCAGCAAATTAGATAACCTGGAAGAAATGGGTGCATTCCTAGAGATGTATCAACTACCAAAATTGAACCAGGAAGAAATAGAAAACCTGAACAGACCTATAACCACTAAGGAAATTGAAGCAGTCAGCAAAAATCTCCCAACAAACAAAAGCCCAGGGCCAGATGGCTTCCCAGGGGAATTCTATCAGACATTTAAAGAAGAATTAATACCTATTCTCCTGAAACTGTTCCAAAAAATAGAAATGGAAGGGAAACTTCCAAACTCATTTTATGAGGCCAGCATTACCTTGATCCCAAAACCAGACAAAGACCCCATCAAAAAAGAGAATTACAGACCAATATCCTTGATGAACATGGATGCAAAAATTCTCACCAAAATACTAGCCAATAGGATCCAACAGTACATTAAAAGGATTATTCACCAGGACCAAGTGGGATTTATTCCTGGGCTGCAAGTCTGGTTCAACATCCGCAAATCAATCAACGTGATACAATACATTAACAAAAGAAAGAACAAGAATCATATGATCCTCTCAATAGATGCAGAAAAAGCATTTGACAAAGTACAACATCCTTTCTTGATCAAAACTCTTCAGAGTATAGGGATAGAGGGTACATACCTCAATATCATAAAAGCCATCTACGAAAAACCTACAGCGAATATCATTCTCAATGGGGAAAGGCTGAGAGCTTTTCCCCTAAGGTCAGGAATGCGGCAGGGATGTCCACTCTCACCACTGCTATTCAACATAGTATTAGAAGTCCTAGCCACAGCAATCAGACAACAAAAAGAAATCAAAGGCATCCAAATCGGCAAAGAGGAAGTCAAACTCTCACTCTTTGCAGATGATATGATACTGTATGTGGAAAACCCAAAAGACTCCACCCCAAAACTGCTAGAACTCATACAGGAATTCAGTCAAGTAGCAGGATATAAAATCAATGCACAAAATCAGTGGCATTCCTATACACCAACAACAAGACAGAAGAGAGACAAATCAAGGAGTCGATCCCATTTACAATTGCACCCAAAACCATTAGATGCCTAGGAATAAATCTAACCAAAGAGGCAAAGGATCTGTACTCAGAAAACTATACAATACTCATGAAAGAAATTGAAGAAGACACAAAGAAATGGAAAAACATTCCATGCTCATGGATTGGGAGAATCAACATTGTGAAGATGTCAATGCTACCTAGAGCAATCTACACATTCAATGCAATCCCCATCAAAATACCATCCACTTTTTTCAAAGAAATGGAACAAATAATCCTAAAATTTGTATGGAACCAGAAGAGACCCAGAATAGCCAGAGGAATACTGAAAAAGAAAAGCAAAGCTGGCGGCATCACAATTCCGGACTTCCAGCTCTATTACAAAGCTGTCATCATCAAGACAGTATGGTACTGGCACAAAAACAGACACATAGATCAATGGAACAGAATCGAGAGCCCAGAAATGGACCCTCAACTCTATGGTCAACTCATCTTTGACAAAGCAGGAAAGAATGTCCAATGGCAAAAAGACAGTCTCTTCAACAAATGGTGTTGGGAAAATTGGACAGCCACATGCAGAAGAATGAAACTGGACCATTTCCTTACACCACACACAAAAATAGACTCCAAATGGTTGAAAGACCTAAACGTGAGACAGGAGTCCACCAAAATCCTAAAGGAGAACACAGGTAGCAACCTTTTCGACCTTAGCCGCAGCAACTTCTTCCTAGAAACATCGCCAAAGGCACGGGAAGCCAGGGCAAAAATGAACTATTGGGATTTCATCAAGATAAAAAGCTTTTGCACAGCAAAAGAAACAGTCCACAAAACCAAAAGACAACCGACAGAATGGGAGAAAATATTTGCAAATGACATATCAGATAAAGGGCTAGTATCCAAAATCTATAAAGAACTTATAAAACTCAACACCCAAAGAACAAATAATCCAATCAAGAAATGGGCAGAAGACATGAACAGACATTTCTCCAAAGAAGACATCCAAATGGCCAACAGGCACATGAGAAAGTGTTCAACATCGCTCGGCATCAGGGAAATCCAAATCAAAACCTCCATGAGATACCACCTCACACCCGTCAGAATGGCTAAAATTAACAAGTCAGGGAACGACAGATGTTGGCGGGGATGTGGAGAAAGGGGAACCCTCCTACACCGTTGGTGGGAATGCAAGCTGGTGCAACCCCTCTGGAAAACAGTATGGAGGTTCCTGAAACAGTTGAAATTAGAGCTACCGTTCGATCCAGCAATTGCACTACTGGGTATTTTCCACAAAGATACAAATGTAGGGACCCGAAGGGGTACGTGTACCCCAATGTTTATAGCAGCAATGTCCACAATAGCCAAACTGTGGAAAGAGCCAAGATGTCCATCGACAGATGAATGGATAAAGAAGAAGTGGTATATATACACAATGGAATATTATGCAGCCATCAAAAGGAATGAGATCTTGCCATTTGCAACGACGTGGATGGAACTGGAGGGTGTTATGCTTAGTGAAATAAGTCAATCAGAGAAAGACATGTAACACATGACCTCACTGATATGAGGAATTCTTAATCTCAGGAAACAAACTGAGTGTTATTGGAGTGGTTGGGGGTGGGAGGGATGGGGTGGCTGGGTGATAGACATTGGGGAGGGTATGTGCTACGGTGAGCACTGTGAATTGTGCAAGACTGTTGAATCACAGATCTGTACTTCTGAAACAAATAACGCAACATATTTTAAGAAAAAAGAAAAAGAAGAAGATAACAGGAGAGGAAGAAAAGGGGAGTATGTCAGAGGGGGAGACGAACCAGGAGAGATGATGGACTCTGAAAAACAAACTGAGGGTTCTAGAGGGGAGGGGGGTAGGGGGATGGGTTAACCTGGTGATGGGTATTGAGGAGGGCACGTTCTGCATGGAGCACTGGGTGTTATGAACAAACAATGAATCATGGAACACTGCACCAAAAACTAATGATGTAATATATGGTGATTAACATAACAATAAAAAAATTAAAAAAAAAAGACTAGGAATAAAGAAATGGCATCAAGTTTCTGGGTCTTACTACCATTCAGGCCAGGGTACTAACTTCCAGCAAAAAGGTAGGTCTCCTCGCCTGGTGGGAGAAGGGATAAGACCTGTGGCTGGAAAAAGCTGTACCTGCAAGGGTGAGGGCTGACTGATTATACATTTTAAATTTTGTGGAGGGAGAGGAGGTGGAGATAACGTAGGTTTCTAAGGAATTTTTGTATTTTGAAAGCAGGGTCTTACAGGACCTTGAAGATTTAGCCTTTTTCAAGATAAGATTACTTTTAGTCTTTAATGAAATATAAACATTAAGGCATTAAGGCAGCCGCGAACTCCTTGAGGAATGTCACACTCTGCGTGTCTCAGGTGTCAGTGGGCTGCATGCTGTAAGGAGATTTAATTTAATCTATTATTTTTTAAGATTTTATTTATTTGACAGAGGGAGCGAGCGAGCACAAGCAGGGGGAGTGGCGGGCAGAGGGAGAGGGAGAAGCAGGCTGAGCAGAGAGCCTGATGCGGGGCTCAATCCCAGGACCCTGGGATCATGACCCGAGCCGAAGGCAGATGCTTAACAACTGAGCCACCCAGGCGCCCCTAGTTTTCTTTATCTTTCTTTTTTTTTTTTAAGATTTATTTTATTTATTCATGAGAAACAGAGGGAGAGAGAGAGAGAGGGGAGAGAGAGAGAGAGAAGCAGAGGGAGAAGCAGGCTCCCAAGGAGCAGGGAGCCTGAGTGCGGGACTCGATCCCAGGACCCTGGGATCATGACCTGAGCCGAAGGCAGACCTTAACCATCTGAGCCACCCAGGCGCCCTCTTTATCTTTCTAATGTTAGAACTACAAGACACTTTAAAAATTATGTAGTCTTGAAACCACTACAGAAACATAAAGCCAGATGGAAAATAAAATGGACACCTTAGTGCTTCAGCGAGGCTTGACTTAAAACTGAACAAATTTTTCTCTTCCTCATTCTTGAAGCCTCCCCCTTCTCTTCACTTGTTTTTCTGTAAAATCCTTTGTTCCAGGAACTTGGTGTCGATATTGACATCTCACTGACCTCAGTGTATACTTAGTAGCAAGACTGGGATGGCTGGTGTCAGTGCTGGTCATGAGACCATCTTGAAGACACGACGGCAGCTGGCGGCATGTACCTATCGAAACCTCCAGATCCTGTATTTTCCTATTAACCCCCCCCACCACCTATTACCCTGGTGGGCTTTTACCATCTTGAAGGCATTTGCCTGCTGCAGCCTCCTTTGCCTGGCAAAGTAGTAAACTATTTTTCTTCTTTATACCCAAACTCTGTCTTTGCATTACATATTTCAACTCCAGAGCACAGAGTTTGGTTTTGACAACAGTCTAATGGTTCCCAACCTTGGATCCATGTTGGAATCACCTGGGGAGGGTTAAAAAATCTGTTGTCTGTAAGCTGGAGACATTGCATTTCCTTATTTCAAAATATATTTCAAAGCTACAGCAGTTAAAACAATATGGTATTGGCATAGAGACAGACATATAGACCAATGGAACAGAACAGAGAGCCAAAAGTAAACCCATGGATGTACTGTCAACTGATCTTTGGCCAGGGTGCTGAGAATATACAATGTGGAAGGGACAGTCTAGTCTCTTCAACAAATGTTACTGAAAAACTGGATATCCACATGAAAAGAATGAACTTGAATCCTTATCTTGTACCATACCCAACAATCAACTCAAAATGGATTAAAGACTTAAACTGTAAGACCTGAAACTGTGAAGCTCCTAGAAGAAAACATGGGGGAAAAGCCTCTTGACATTGATCTTTATTTTTAAAAAGATTTTATTTAGGGGTGCCTAGGTGGCTCAGTCGGTTAAGCATCTGCCTTCAGCTCAGGTCATGATTCCAGGGTCCTGGGATCGAGCCCCATGTTGGGCTCCATGCTTAACAGAGAGCCCGCCTCTCCCTCTGCATCCCCCCCCAACCTTTCTATACATATATCAAATAAATAAATAAAACCTAAAAAAAAAAACACCAAAAAGATTTTATTTTAGAGAGAGGCAGAGAGAGAGGGTGAATGGGGGAGGGGGCACTGGGGGTGGGAGAAGGAGAGAGAATCTCGAGCAGACTCCTCCCTGAGCATGGAGCCGGATGTGGGGCTTGATCTCACGACCCTGAGATCATGACCCCAAGTGGGTTGCTTAACCGACTGAGCCACCCAGTTACTTAGACATTGATCTTGACAATGATTTCTGGGATATGACACCAAAAATATAGGCAACAAAAGCAAACATAGGTGAGTGAGATCACATCAGATTAAAGCGGGCTTGTGCACAGTAGAGGAAATAATCAAAAGTGAAAGGCACAGAATGGAACAGGAGAAAATATTTGCAAACCATTTATTTTATAAGGGGTTAATGTCCAAAATACGTAAGAAACTCCTACAACTTGATAGCAAGAAAAACAAATAGCACAATTAAAAAGTGGGCAAAGGACTTGAAAAGACATTTCTTCAAAGAAGACATACAAATGGCCACCAGGTATATGAAAAAGTACTCAATATCACTAATCATTGCATTTCAGGGAAATGCAAATCAAAACCACAATGAGATATCACCTCAACACCCGTTAGGATGGTTATTACAAAAACAAACAAACAAAAGGTAAGTATTGGTGAGGATGATGAAAAACTGGAAGACTCGTATACGGTTGGTGGGAACGTAAAATCATTCAGCTGCTATGGAAAACAGTATGGAGGGTCCTCAAAAAACTAAAAATAAAACTACCATATGATCCAGCAATTCCACTTTTGGTATATATCCAAAAGAATTGAAATCAGTATCTCAAAAAGATATCTGCACTCCCATGTTCATTGCAGCATTATTCACAATGGCCAAATGTCCATCAGCAGATGAATGGATAAAGAAAATGTGGCATATACATACAATGGAATATTATTCAGCCTTAAAAAAGAAGGAAATCCTATTATTTGTGACAACATGGATGAACTTAGAGGGCATTATAAGTGAAATAAGCCAGTCTCAGAAGGACAAATACTCTATGATTCCCTTTTTATGAGGTATCTAAACTGGTCAAAGGATTGGAAGCAGAGAATAGAATGGCGGTTGCCAAGGGGCTGGGGGAGAGGGAAATAGGGAGTTGTTCAACGGGTGTAAAGTTTCAATTATGCTAAATGAATAAATTCTAGAGATCTTTTGTACAACATAGTGCATATAGTTAATAGCACAGTATTGTGCATTTAAAAATGTAGAGGGTAGATCTCATGTTAAGTATTCTTACCACACACACAAAAATGGGACACCAACTTTTAGAGGTGATGGATATGTTTATTACCTTGATTGTGGTGATAATGTCTTGGTTGTGTGCATATGTCCAAACTCATCAAATTGTATGCACTAAATATGTGAATAATTATATCTCAATAAAAAATTTTTTTTCTGCTGTCTGTAGTCTCAGCCCCAGAAATTCTGATTTAGTTGGTTTGGAGTGAGGCATGGTCATTAGAAGTTTGAAAAACTCTCTAGATGATTCCAGTATGCAGCCAGGGTAAAGAAATACTTCTCTAGACCAACATCCTCACTGCACAGATGGGAAAGAGAGGCCCTGAGGAAGGAAGTGACTTGTCTGGTAAAATGAGATCAACAACTCAAACCAAGGTCTCCTGACTCCGACCTGGGTTCTTTCCAGCACGTAACGCAGCCTCAGACTCACTTCCTGTGCTTCCACACAGACACTGCCCCAAATTGTCTCATGTCATATTCCCTGAACACACCAGATCCACCCCTGTGTCAAATCCACAGCAATACAAGCTGCCATTGGAGTGCTTATTATATGCCAAACACCCAGCAAGCCAAATTATATGTGTTATCTCTAATCCATATAGCAAGCCTTCAAGGAAGGCATGAGTGTCCTCATTGGAAAAGGAGGAGGCTGATGTTCAGAAACTTGAAGAAATTAGCTGAAGTTGTGACTGGTGAAGAGAAGCCAGGATTTGATACGGGTCTACTGGACTCCAACGAATCTCTTTCACTATACTCACGGCCACCTCTTCCCACCCTGCCTTACCTTCCTGGGTTATTTCTCCATCAAGAACCAGCTCTAGTTTCACTCCCTCTCCAAAAGCTCTTCCTCCCCAGATCACAGAGCTATTTTTATTGTTTTACCTTTCATGACGCTAATCACCCACATTAGCTATTTGGCAGGTTTTCCCTCACGGTAATTTATTGTGTCATGTATGTGACCTGTTTCCTTCTCCATGAGGCTGAGACAGAGAGGGACCTCCTCTGTGTTTCTGTGCTGGCCCTGTAGCTGTGTCAAGACACAGTGATTGCGGGGCGCCTGGCTGGCTCAGTCGGTAGAGCATGCGACTCTTCATCTTGGGGTTGTGAGTTTGAGCCCCACATTGGGTGAAGAGATTACTTACAGTCTTAAAAAAAAAAAGACACAGTGATTGCAAGATCATAATATTTAGTCTTTTGTGAGACTCCTCCCCTGGGAGTATCTACAGAAGGAGAATACCTATAGGCCCAAGCGGAGTTGAAAATTTGAACTAAGAGTGGGGCTTTCCTCAGGGTTGGATTTATAGAAACATTTACAAGTAAGTCTCTAGGTGTCAGTAGAAAGCTTAGTTTTAAGAGTGTGACACAGAGTAGAATGAAATCAAAATCTCAGGCTAGAAGTTTTTCTCTCTAACCATCAAGCTAAAGCTAGAATTCTCTCTCCAACATAACACTGCAGCAACATTCCTCCCAGCCCAGGGGTTGGTAATGAGGCAGCCTTTTCCATGTTTGGACAGCTTTGTTGGAACGCTGTTCTTGGTTTTATATGAAACTGTCTCCTGGTAGCTTCTACCTACTGTCCAAGGAAATTAAGTGGCAACAGCCCATGCATTGCACCTGGGCCTGAGCATGTGGAAGGCCTGTTATAGCCGAGCAGGCCTTCCACAAAGGTCCACCCTCAGAGCATCAGGGAAGAAGGCAAGTGAGCAATGCACCTCTGGCAGGGTGCTGTCCTCTCAGACCCAGAGATGGAGAGGGTGACTCCAGCAGAGTCCAAAGACCTGGGGAGTCAGAAAAGCCCCCCTTTCACTCTGTTCTTCCCAAGGTCTTCAATAGCCTGGCCTTAGTCAAACCCGCTCTCTCTCCTCAAAAAATAGAGGTTACCACTATACCTTCTGGTCCCAGCTGTATTCTTTAGAAATATATAGAACGAACCCAGTGTTCTTCCTCCAGGGATCTGAAGACAGAGACTAAGCCATCCATCCATCATCCATCCATCCATCCATGCATCCATCCATTCATTAAGCATATCTAACTGAGAGCCTACTGTGTGCCAGGTAATGAGTCTCCTAGTAGGCAGCTAATAAGTGGCAAATGGTGTTATTAATAACCTGATGATAACTCAGTCATAGGTAAATCCACTTTTGTATGGTGGATTTTTGAAAAGGGAATGGAGAGATAAGGGAACTAGCATTTACTGAATATGAACTGCCTACTGTGCAAGGCATTAGGTGCTTGCTTTACATGCTTTATATTGTTGAAGACTTATCACTATCTTTTGAGGTGGGTCATCCATATTTCCATTTTAAAAAGGAGGAAGCTAAGGCTTAGATAGCTTAAGTAACTTGACTAAAGAGCTACAACTCCAGTGGTGGAGCTGAAGTGTGGATACAGAGCCCCCAACTACAAAACTGCTACACTGTGGGCCTCACATGGGAATCCCTAGAACAGCCGAAGCAACATCATGGTCCCTTCATGTCATGGGTCTGAAATGAACACTGTTCTATTTTTTAATTTTTTAAGTCTCTCTATGCCCAGTGTGGGGCTCAAACTCGTGACCCCAAGATCAACAGTCACATGCTCTAGAGACCGAGCCAGCTAAGTGCCCCTGAACACTGTTTTATTTTTTAATTTTTTTAAGATTTTAAGATTTTTTTAAGATTTAAGATTTTATTTATTTATTGAGAGAGAGGAGAGAGTGTGCGCAAGCAGGGGGAGGGGCAGAAGGAGAGGGAGAGAGAGAATCTCAAGCAGACTGACTGAGTGCCCCTGACCCTGGGCTCGATCTCACAACCCTGAGATCATAACCTGAGCTGAAATCAAAAGTCAGACACAACCTACTGAGCCACCTAGGCGCCCCCTGAACACTGTTTTAAATTAAGTTTTCTTTTTAAGCTTTCAAACCTAAACCCCTCATTTTCTGTTGTACTTTTTAAATTTAAGTTTACAAAGTGACTGCTTTGTTGTTTCCTATAGAAGTCAAATTTCCTGTTAATACTTTCCATTATAAACTTGGATGCATGGCAAAGCATATGAAAATCAATAGCAGTAATTTGGGTATTCATCAGTTTTTCCTCTAGAATTAGTTTTTTGATTATACTTGTTTTAATCGATAAATTGCTGTGATAATATCAAAGAAAATTTTCAAGAAAATCAAGATTACCCCAAATCTCATATCCTAATACAACTACTTCCATTCTAATTCATATCCATGTGTATATGTATATTTCAGTTATAAATCCTTAATAAATGTAGGCTATTATTGTAATTCCAGATGTTTTATATTTTGATTTTTTTTCACTCAACCTTATTTAAGGATCATTCACCCATGTTTCTATGAAGCTTTCCTAATGGTCCCATTTAATAGCTGCCAAATGGTCTATCAAATTTCATTATATATTAAGGCCTTTAGAAATGAAGTTCAGGGATTACTGACAAGAAATGCTCTTTCTCTCTTTAATTCATCATTTAAGCAATCCACTGAAGCATGACTTTAACTTTTTTTGTTGTATCCATTCAATGTGTTATAACCTCAAGAGGACAGGGAAATATTTTTGTAGTCAGTAGGACATTTTCTTTCTGGTTTTAGAGGTTTTTGGTCAAAATCAGATTTGTAATATTGGTATCACAGGGTAATGGCCAAGAGTTTAATTGGTGTTTGTTTCTTCTCAAGTCCTTCCTGTCCTGATCCATGCCCCGGCTGACTGAAGCCCTCATCTGAAGCTTCTGAAAGCCCATTTAGGCTTCCATGAGTCAGTTAACTCTTCAGGGCTTTGCTTTGTGGAAAGGTTGTTCTTGGGAACTGCTTCTTGTTCTTTCAGTGCCTGCTACTTCTGGCAGCAAGTCAAACAATGGAGACCACTGTTTGTTCATTTGGTTTTGGTTTGTGTGTGAGTGTATGCATGTGCGTGCATGTGCATGAGTGCAATCTTCATTGTATCTTCCTGCAATCCCCTTTTTTCTTCTTCACCTTAAAGGTTGTCAGAGCCGCCAGGAGAGAGACACTGGGATGTGATCAAAGTTAGAGTTTTTTCCAGACTATACTGTAGGGTCCTGATTACCACTAAGGTTTCTACTTGGCTGTGTTCCCAGACCCAGGATGGACAGAAGAGCTACCATGGGCCACTCTTCTGATGGTCCCCCGTGGTCTACAAGGCCTGCTGAGGGGTTGGACCTGTCTAGTTATGCTTCTTGACCTGAGGATGAATTTTCTCCTGGTGTTAGGTAGGAGTGTAGATAGAAGAGAAGAAGCTAAAACACAAGATATGTTCATGAAATGAGCTTCATCAAAATAGAAGAAATATTAAGAAATTGCAAACAAATGATAAAATGTTTCCTTTTTTCTTAAAACAAGTGGAATTCTTTTCTGGGTTGATTCATGCTGAACACTTCAGCCAGATGGAACTTCAGTAGGCTGTTGATATTTATGGATTTAACATTCAAGGTTGATTGTCCCTGGGTAAAAGGCAGTCATGTATCATTTTGCTGAGATCCAAATTTGCATCATGTGTACTTGGATATGGACATGAAGAAGCAAATCATTTAGTTGGTATGCAAGGCTAGCTGATAGTCCATCTTTCACATCACATGATGGCTTTGTATCTACATACTCAGTATTATATATGCATTTTGTGGGGGAAGATGTATGATACAGTGGTTTATGACTATTTGGGGATTCTCAAAGTTTTTGGATATATCCCTCAAATCTGTTAAGGTCTATCATTCTACAATTATACTGTTATTTCCTGCCCCTGTGCTGTTTTTTTACTCTTATTGTCTGACTCTCCTTCCTTAAAATTAGGTCTAACAAATGTACCACCTCTCTCAAGTGTTTCCCAATTATTTTCCACTAACATAATCTCTCCCTTCTTTGATCTTCTTAGAATTTTATTTGTACCCTTTTTTTGGGTAATTTTTAAATGTTATATGATCTTATATTAATCTGTATACTTCATTGTACTTATGCTTCTGAGACCATATCATCTTCAGTGTACATCTAAGTCTTATTAATTTGAGAAGCCTCCCCCCAGCAACTGCCCTACTTCCATTAAGCCCAGGACATTGCCCTCCTCATGAGAAAGGCCAATAGATAAAGGCTATTTGTTGTAGCCTTTCTGTTGTAGCAAAGCAAATAGACATCTTATGGATGACAGTTTTTGCTAGATATTGTTAGTACTTTTGATAGTGACTTAATAAATAAAACCAGATTGCTATATTCTTTCAATAGCCTAACCTAGGGTAATATGTGAACTCAACAGCTGTTCTAATATTAATGTTTAATATCCTTTTCATCTTCTAATTTGACAGTTCTCTACTTGTTCCTGCTCTACCTTTTGCAGATCTAATCACGATTCATGCCTTTACAGTGCCCTCCTTTTTATTCCCCTTCTCATTACATCATGTTGAAATCTCAGAAAAATAGAACACATGCTCTAAAGATCCAAGTCCAAATGAAGAGTTGATTTAAATAGTCTTTCTCCTATTCAATATACCAGTTTAGCATCTGTGTCTTAGTGAAAATTCTCTAGATTATAGCACCTGGGGTCAATATTAAAGTGCTGATTTTTTTGTGTGTGTGGGGAAGGGGTTAGGTACAAGCTCAGGAAGTTAACAATGAAAAAAGCCAAGCAGTGCAGTATGATATGTTAACATGCTGGCACTACTCCCAGCCAGCCATGGTGAGAAATAGCAGATGACTTAGGTAGATTCCTTGAGCCACAGAGGTTCTCTATCATGGCCATAGGGAGGAATCCCAACCTTGAAATAGTGTGTAGAAGGGGAAAATGAGAAAAATGTACCTGTCCACCTCACTTCCATCTCTCATTTCCCATTTGTCAAGCCCCACAAGAAGCTAACTCTCTTGTCCTTCTGTGTGACTTATTTTTTTTTAAGATTTTATTTATTCATTTGAAAGAGAGAGATCACAGAGGGGGAGGGGCAGAGGGAGAAACAAGCTCTCCCGCTGAGCAGGGAGCCCTATGCGGGACTCCATCCCAGCACCCAGAGATCATGACCTGAGCCAAAGGCAGATGTTCAACCAACTGAGCCACCCAGGTGCCCCTTCTGTGTGACTTCTATGGTGCATTACCTGGTCCATTGACACCATCTGTGGAAGCAAGATTTCATGTCCTGTGGTATGGCGTTTAGTCTTATCTGAGAGTGAGGAGAAACCAGTACAGATGGGAGGGTGTGCAGGTCATACAGGTCTGGGACTTCCTTTCTGACTCCAGGGAACTCAGCAGAGGCAGCAGCCCAGCAGGTGAATGGTGCCTCTGGAAAGAAGGAAGTAATCAAGGGGAGTAAAGTTGTGTGCCATATACAACCACTTCTTCCTTCTCCCATCTCTTAAAATGAGTCATTCTTTGTGGTTCCATTTTCAGCCTTCTTGTATTCTCATGCTCTACACTTAACTGTCTTCTATGCTCTGATAATCACCAAGTTGATATTTGCAGCCCAGGTCTTTCTGCTCCAGATCCATGTAGATGATGACTTACCTGTCTCTACCTGGATGTTCCACTCAGGACATCAAACTTAACAGTCCTAAACTTGAGTTCATCCTTTATCCTCTCTTCCAATCCCCCACCGCCAAACTTGCTTTTCTTCTTGTAACCCTGTCTTGGTAAATGTCTCCAAACCAAGAACCTAGCAGTTCTTGGAAGGAAAGATTCCTTTCTTCCCTTCAGATTTCATATCCAAGGAGCTACTATTGATCTTTCTTCCTAAACATCTCTCAGATCTAGACCTCTTCTCTCTTTCCACTGCCATTGTTTTATTTCAGAACTGTAATTGTTTCCTAAATGTTCTCTCTACCTTTGTCATTGTCTCCTTCCAATCCATTTTCCAAACTAAACCTGCAGTTATAATTTTAAGAGGCAAATCGCCATGACCAAGAAGAGCTTAAAAGGTTCAATGGTAAAAGAAAAGTTCAATGGTAAAAGTACCTATGTACGTAATTTATGGCATCAATAAAGAATATATTATATGTATTGATCAATGATGTCAAAGAGAAAAATTATATGATCATCTTAACAGGATGCTAAAAAAATTTCTAAAAATCAACATACATTTTTGATTAAAGAAAATCTTAAACATGTTAATACGTTAAGGACTATTGCTCTCAAACCAACTGCTAATATTATACTTAGCAATAAAACATTAGAAGCATTTCCATTAAAGTTAATAATTTGACTGTCATTAGCATTATTTAAGATTGTTCTGGAAGTGCCAGTCAGTGCAATAATGAGAAAAAGAGATAAGGGAGGTATAAATATTTGATAGGAACAGAGAAAATTATCATTATTTGAAGACTGTATGGTTGCTTGAAAAACTGTTAGAACTAACAAGCGTTCAGAAAGTCTGGCAATTATGACAGAAATATTTAAAAATTAATGTATACCAGCAAGAATTAACTAAGAAAGAAAATAGAAATGAAGAACACATATATCATGGTAATAAAAAAATCAAAGTGCCTAGTAATAAACCTAAGGATAAATGTGCATATCTACAAACCTTACCACAGAATCTAAAAGGAGATTTGAATAAAAGGAGAGACATTCTATATTACTGTGTTGGAAGATTTAATATTGTAAAGATATTAATTTTCCTCAGGCTAAGCCTATACATTTAACAAAACCTCAATAAAAATAGCTAGAACTTTTTTTTTAGAATGTGAAAGAAATCTATTTAAAGTTTATTTTGCAAAACTTTTGCACCAGTTTTCAGTGACTCAGAATGCTCTACCGGCTTTTCCTTAAGAAAGGATTGAAGTACATGCCTGCTCTGCACCCTTTCTCCCTTGAAAGTCCTGCCTGTGTTTGCATGACTCCCCAGCTCCCAGAATCATGCTGTTGAGATGGACATACTGCCTGTAGATCCCAGGGGTGACTCTCAAGTCATGATGCAAACTTCGGGGTGTCCTGTATAAGGTGCAAAGTAAATGTTTTGAACAGAAACAAAAAAGAAAGAAAAAAGAAAAAAGGCAAAAAGAAAGTCAAGCACATCTTTAGGAAGAATAGTACCCCAAAAGCCTTTTCTTACCAGATATTAAGATGAACCAGCAAGATACAATAATAAAAACATTACTAGGTAAAAGGCACAGTTCAGAAATATATCTTAAGTACATAGAAGAATTGCATACATAAACAAGCCTGTGCCCCCTATCAGTGGGGAGTGTTAAGGTAACTGTATCACCATGAAAAACAAACCCAAACTCACATAGTGCACAAAGATAGATTCCAGAAGGATTAAGAATTGTAAGAAGACGATAATACAGGCGAATAACAATAAAACTTTAGAGTAAGAAATGACTTTCTAAATATGAAACTAAAAACAGAGCTCATAAAAGATGATAGATGTGGTTGTATAAAAAGGTGAATCTTTTATACTGCAAAATTCATCATAAACTAAGTTAAAAGAAATGATATTGTAGGAAATACCCTTAACCAAAGGCTTATATCCTTAATATTCAAAGAACCTCCAAATCAATAAATGAAAAATGAAACTATACAGTTGACCAGAAAAAGTATTTTACACACACACACAAAAACTTCAAATGGCTAATAAGCAAAAAAGTTCAACTCCACTATATAAGTCAAAGAAATGTAAATTAAAACCACAAAGAAAAAAATAAGAATAAATATATGCACTATTAACAAGGGTTAATAGATTCAGGCACTTTCAAACATTACTGGGTATATCCACTCATACAGTTCTTCTAGAGGGTATATATAAAAGCCATTAGATAGGATTTACTCTTTAGCAATGCTACAACTGGGAATGTACAACAAAGAAGTAATTGAGGACATATATCCATATGTATAATAAGGATATATATACCCTTAATAATCTTTACTATATAACATGGAACTGTCTATAATAATAAAGCATTGGAAACCACCTAAGTGTCCAAAATAGGGGATGTGTGCAACCATTTCTTTTTTTTTTTTTTTTTTTAAGATTTTATTTATTTGACAGAGAGAGAGATAGAAGAGCACAAGCAGAGGGAATGGCAGAGGGAGAGGGAGAAGCAGACTCTGCACTGAGCAGGGAGCCCGATACGGGACTTGATCCCAGGACCCTGGGATCATGACCTGAGCCGAAGGCAGACGCTTAACCATCTGAGCCACCCAGGCGCCCATGTGTGCAACCATTTCAAAGGATGTGGAGGGGGGCCTGGGTGGCTCAGTCAGTTAGGTGTTGGACTCTTGATTTTGGCTTGGAGTCTGATCTTAGGGTCATGTGATTGAGCTCCACCTCCGGCTCCGTGCTTAGTGGGGAGTCTGCTTCTCTCTCCCCCTCTGCCCCTCCCCCGGCTTGCATGTACTCTCTGTCTCTCACAAATAAATAAATAAATAAAATTTTTTTTTAAGATTTTGTTTATTCATTCGAGACACAGAGATACAGGGAGAGAGAGAGGGGGCACGAACAGGGTGGAGGGGCAGGGGGGGAGGCAGGCTCCCCGCTGGGCCAGGAGCCGGGGGCCAGGCACGGGGCTCGATCCCAGGACCCCGGGACCATGACCCGAGCCGAAGGCAGACGCCCAACCATCTGAGCCACCCAGGAGCCCCAGTAAATAAATCTTTTTAAAAAAGTTGTAGAGGGGCTCCTGGGTGGCTCAGTCGTATAAGCGTCTGCCTTCGGCACAGGTCATGGTCCCGGGGTCCTGGGATCGAGCCCCGCATTGGGCTTGCGGCTCTGCGGGAAGCCTGCTTCTCCCTCTCCCACTGCCCCTGCGTGTGTTTCCTCTCTCGCTGTGTCTCTCTCTGTCAAATAAATAAATAAAATCTTAAAAAAAAAAAAGATGTAGAAGAATAGGAACAAAAAATATTTAAGGAAAGATATTTAAAATAAGAAAGAATAATGGAAATGCAGCCAGTAGGGGGAAAGTTATGAGTTGGACAACCTGGCACTAGAGTTCTCATAGGGAGGGACCATTTTGACTTAGCAGAATAGTTTAGAATTCCTTTGCAGTTTGGAGCAAAGCAAAAGGAGCCTTGAATTGCCTTGTGCAAAAGGGAATGGGAATTGGAAATGAGTTAGAGGAGATTGAATTTAAAAAATGGAAAAGATAGGGAGGGAGGGAAGCCTGCAGCTAATGCTGTTGTAGCTCCAGGTGGAGAGAGGGCCAATGAGAATGACTACTGGACTCTTAGAACTCGTCTCTGAAACTCAGTTTCAAGTTGTCTCGGAGTTGTGCTTCAATGTAAGCCATCCTCTGTTGCCCCCAAATCTTTTTTTAAGTATTTGCTAACATACCACCTTGTTGAGGCCATATTTTGGGGAGAGAAGGAGTTGGGGAAGTATAGAAGAGGCAATGTGCCCAGGAGGTGAATGAAGGGTAGGGATCAAGGCAGAAAAAAAGAGCTAGAGGTGGCTAAAGGGAGGACACCCCAGCCTCCCTCTTCAAAACCCCCCAGAACCCTCAGAGATATTGGGAGGGACTATTCATAGGATAGGGGTTTGAGCAGAATTCTTTTATGTCTCAAGAGTTGGGGTACTCCAGAAGGTTGGAGGGCCCTGTAAAGGACATGGAGGCTAGGGGTGGGGAAACGCAGAAAAAAACTGCTTAGAAGGATCACCGCATACAGTAGTTAACTGTGATGCTAAGATTATGAGATATATTTATTTTCCTCTTTTGCTCATCTATATTCTGATTCTTCTGTAATGAATCCATATTACTTGTGTAATTTTTAGAAATGAAAATGTACTGAGGGGATAGGTAAATCCACAGAAGTAGAAAGCTGACTGGTGGTCGCCAGAGCTGGGGAGAGGGGGAAATCAGGAGTGCCCTCTTAATGGGTATGGGTTTCCTTTTGGGGCGATGAAAGTGTTTTAGAGGTAGACGGAGGTAATGGTTGTCCAACACTGTGAATGTGCCAAATACCGCTGCATTGTTCACTTTAAAATGATTAATTTTGGGGCGGCTGGGTGGCTCAGTCATTAAGCGTCTGCCTTTGGCCCAGGTCATGATCCCAGGGTCCTGGGATTGAGCCCCGCATCGGGCTCCCTGCTCCACGGGAAGCCTGCTTCTCCCTCCCCCACTCCCCCTGCTTGTTCTCCCTCTCTCGCTGTGTCTCGCTCTGTCAAATAAATAAATAAAATCTTTAAAAAAAAAGATTAATTTTATGTTATGTGAATTTGACTTCAATAGAGAAAAAAAAATCTATTGAGGAAAAAATATACAACATAAATTAGATCCTGTCACTCTTCTGCTTAAAATCCTTCAAGGACATCTTAACTCTTGAGTATGGCAGACAAGGCGCTTCCTGCCCTGCCCCCGCCCCTCCCCACCACGGCCACCCCTATAAACCTTACTCTCCAGCCGTACAAAACCATGTGCAGCGCTCTGAAAGGGCCTATTCTTTCCTGCCTCCATGCTTTGTATGGGTTTTCTTTTCCTGGAATGTCCTTCGCCTAGTTACTTTCCACTCATCCTCTAAAACTCAACATCTCCTTTAAGGAGCTTTCCCTGATTCCATAATTGGGGGTGCCTCTTCCCTGTACCCCAAGAACCTTTGGGACATTTCCCTATTTTATTGGTGTAGGAGATTGTAAACCCTTGGAGGACAGAAGCTACTGTCCTTTCCTCTCTTTAGCCTCAGAGCAGGACAGAAGCTACAATAAATGCAAGACGAGTAAGAATTGACTTAGGATCACTGACAGAAACCACCTTTATCCTGGGCATGAAATTGAATATGACTCAGAGGAGGTTAGCTGGCGTACTGTGATATTTGTCACAGAAGAATGGGAGATCTGTTTCTTTTTACTTTTTTATGAATTATTTAGGAATTAAAGCATAGATAAAAATTCCGAATAACAGGTTAATAAAAATGTCAACCTAAGTAGCAAAATGGTCCCACATGGGGCTTAGAAATTTTCAGAATACTGATGGTCTCAGGAAAACAAAACTCAATTACTCATAAAAGCTCAAATAAAACACAATAAAAACTCAATTACTTTTGCAGAAACAAAAACAAGAAAAACCATGAGGGGTAGTAGATAAAAGAAGATTTTTTTTTAATATCTTGCCCCAAAACTAAGACGTAGTATTGCTATCTTAGGATGTTTGTTAAAAAATACCTAAGTCTTAGGGGCGGCTGGGTGGCATAGTTGGTGAAATATCTGACTTTTGGTTTCCGCTCAGGTCGTGATCTCAGGGTCATGAGATCAAACTCTGTGTTGGCTCTGCGCTTAGCGTGGAGTTGGCTTGAGATTCTTTCTTCCTCTTCCCGTCCCTCTACCCCTCTCACTCATGCTCTCTCTCTCTCTCTCTCTCTCATAAATAAATAAATCTTTGAAAAAAAATCCCTAAGTCTTACAGAATTTTAAGTGACCCTAAGCCCCTAATGAAAAAATGGATCTAGGCAAAAACCATCGATGGCTGCTAACACTATTAGGTGGAAGGTCAGTGAGGAATTTCATAATGTATGTATCGGGCTGGCATCCCCGGAACTCAGTGTTCAACCTTGGCATTATTAAAAATGGGGCAACCAGACCCTAGTTGCCTCCTGATAAAATGCAGTAGGAAGTACACATCACCACTTAAGAAAAAGTCTTGCCAAAAGAATTGAACCTGAATTTAATGTCTCTAATCACCAGTTTGTGAGAAATATAAAGGATAGAGAAGCATGTTAAATGACACCCTAAAGATATAAGAAATCAAATCAAGAAGATGGGAAATTCGACTCAGTTTCTGCAATATGTAAGTCATATGAAGAAAAAGGAAGGGAGAAATTATAGATTCAAGGAGACAAAGATTTAAGAGACATGAATTTGAATAACCACAAAAGGATACATTTGAGACAATTTGGGAAAATTTACATCAATTGGGCTTTAATAACATTAAGGAATGATTGTTATCTTTTTGTGTGAAAATGATATCACACCATTATGGGCTTTTTTTAAGTTCTTATTTTTAGAGATTAAAGTATTTATGGGGAGATGATATGATGTCTTGAATTGGCATTAAAAGGCTTCCTAAAAAGTAAAAAGTATGTGTTGGGAATAGATGAAACAATGACACACGATATTAGTAATTGTTGCCTCTGGATGATAATGAGCACATGGATTCATTATACTATTCCTTCCCCTTTTGTGTATTAAAGAATAAACTTAACTTTCAGCAGCCATGTGGCAGTGTTAATAAGCCCATCTACTGAGCCAGGACTATATCACATGAAATGGCATTGTTGGACCAATGGGAATATTTTTTAATTAATTAATTAATTTTTTTAAAGATTTTTATTTATTTATTCATGAGAGACAGAGAGAGAGAGAGAGAGAGAAAGAGAGAGGCAGAGGGAGAAGCAGGCTCCCAAGGAGCAGGGAGCCCGATGCGGGACTCGATCCAAGGACCCCGGGATCATGACCTGAGCCGAAGGCAGACGCTTAACCATCTGAGCCACCCAGGCGCCCCCCAATGGGAAATTTTGGGCCTTGAAGTCAGAAAGCTCTGGGTTCGAATCCCAGATCTGCTACTTAGTAGCCCTGTTACCTTGGGCAAGTTACTCACTTCTCAGAATCTGTTTTCTCATCTGTAAACGGGGATAATATTACCTACTTCAGAAAGTTGGAGGAACAAGTAAGATGATATATAAAGTGTCCAGCACTTGCCCAGCTCAGAATAAGCACTTTATGAGGTTTAACTACCTTGTATTAATTCAGTTATTTATTTCCCTTATTGTTTTCTAAAAATAAATTAAAATAATACCAAAGCTGATGAAGTAAAAAGTGAAACTTCCCCAATTTCACTCTCCAGAGGAAGGAACCACCATTAACAGTTTGTTGTTGGTTGTCTTTCCAGACTTCTTTATATCTGTAAATATATAAAAGGACATGCATCCATATACATATGGTGTGGATTATTTAAACAAAAGTGGAACCATATATTACATATTGTTCTGCAATGAATTTTTTCCACATTGCAATATACAGTGTGTCTCTTTTCATCAGTTCATATGGCTCTGTATATATAAATATATATATATTTCAATAAGTAATGCCATTCATATGCCTTTGCTTCCAGGCATGAGTGTTTCTGTGAGCTAGAATCCTACAGCAGAACTGTTAGGTCAAGGGTACCCATAGGGTATCCATCTTGATCATACATAAAATGGTCCTACTGTCCCTCCACAAGTTATTGACTTATTTTCACATTAAGACCTATTGTCTATACATTTCTAAGTTGCATGTTGAGAGATACTGTCCTTTCTGGTACCACTTATTTCTCAACAGGCACTGAAAATGTTTCAGAGAATAAATGTGTTTGATTAGCAAAAACCAGCCTCATGGAAAATAGTCAGGCTCCATTCCGCTATTTGTTCCCGTGAGGATAATGCGCTGCATGCTGTTTTCAAGGCTGAATGTAGCGGTGGATTGGATAAAATAAATGGGAGTCCTAGTTTTCTTTGTGAAAAGAAAAGTGAAGATTATGTGAGGCAGAAGCCTGAAAGGAAGCAGGGAATAAAAGCTCCTCTCGAAAGAGGTCCCAGCGGATGGCAGCCGTGAAAAGGTGGATGAGTAAAGAAAGAGGAAGGAAATCCTGCCTCGATTCCCCAGGAAGTTCAAGATCTCACTTTTCCCTTCTGTTGTTCTAGTGACTTAGGACAACTCCAGAGAAAGACGCTTTTAAGAAGAAAAGAAATCCAAATGGAATCCAACTCGGCCTTACTTACGTAAGAGCACCTGTCATGTGTACAATAGTCCCAGGCAGAACTCCTAAGAAAGATCACTTTGTAAACCATCCTGCTGCTGTGGGGAGGTCAACAATTGTCCTTTGTCGGGGCAGCCCTCCCCTCGCCCCGCTATGGAATTGCTGGTCCAAACCGCTGTAGTAAGGTTTGGGCAAGAAGAAATTATTCCATTGTCTTTTAGAAATTAGATCAATAAGGGTGATGTCATTCATGATTTCCCAGGGTTCTGGCTGTTCCTGGTGTAGGAAACCATGTGCGGCCGAGTTGCTGCATATGTTTCTCTAGATCCACAGGCAACATGGACACATAGAAAATGACCTGTATCAAATGAGAATCTATTTCAGTTCCAAAAATCTTAACTTTTTCTTTTTAGGTGAAGTCAAATCAACGCTTAGTATAGTGATTTCTAAAATAGTGCATGTAAAAACAAATAAGTAAATGTTCTGGTCTCTCTTGGGCTTAGGGAGAGTTTTAACATCCAGGTTATTAACTCAATAAAATATGGATTTATATTTGACCTCCAAAGCACTTCTTGTCTTTACTTTCTTTTTTAGCCCAGGATCAAAGTCTGCTGCCCATCCACAGACAGGCTGACCACAGCAAGTAGCCAGTTTGCACATGAGTTTTAATATCAACATCGCCTTGATTTTTCTTTGACAAGTACCTTTAATTATTTCAACAAATATTTCATGTGCCAGGTACTATCCTGGGTGCTAAGGATAAAGCAGAACAAAACAACAAAAATCCTTGCCCTTGTGGCTTTACATGCTAATGGGGAAGCTTCAGTCGTTCATTTGCTCATTTATTCAACAAGTGTTTATTGGTTTTCTAATATGACTCAAGTCTTAAGCCACACACTATGCTTAAACAGCATTCCATCTCTGCCCTCAGGGCACAGTGGGAGAAATAAGACATGTCCCCATGCTTTCCCTGCTGCTCCTCATATACAAAGAATACAGAAGAGGGGCACCTCTTTCAGCTTGATTGGTTCAAAGATGATTTCTCAGAGAACATGACAAATAAGAGAGGCTGGAAGAATGACTGATGAGGGAAAAAGATAGTCCATGTAGTGATGAAACAGAGCATGATGCAAGGCCCAGTACAGATGAATAGACCAATGAATGCTATTGAATGCGTGGCTGAAACGCCCAAGAGAACATCAACTCTGAGAGGCATGTTCTGGGAACTACAAGTCCTTTCCTGTGGCTGGAGTTGAAAGTGTGTGGGGATGAGGGGCAGGAGATGGGGCTTGGGGAAGGAAGCAGGGTCTGAATGTGAGGTAGACTGGCCAAGGAGCTTTGTTCTGATGACAGAAGATTCATGGATTGGGTGCCTGGGTGGCTCAGTTGGTTAAGCGACTGCCTTCAGCTCAGGTCATGATCCGGGAATCCTGGGATCGAGTTCCACATTGGGCTCCCGGCTCAGTGGGGAGCTTGCTTCTTCCTCTGACCCTCTTCTCTCTCTCTTCCTCAAATAAATAAATAAATAGATAGATGATAGATAGATAGATAGATAGATAGATAGATAGATAGATAGATAGATAGATAAAATCTTTAAAAAAAGATTTGTGGATCATTTTAAACAGCAATGTGATATGGTCAGATTATGTTCTCTTCTTTTCTTAATAAAAGTGTATTTTTAAAACTACACAAATGATACATGTTGATTTTAGATGAACCTTTAGGGACTTTTTGTGTGAGTGATTATTTCATTATACTATTTCTATAAACTGGTACACTGCACATCTCTTTCTGCATCCCAGCAGAAGAATCTTTCTCATTGGGTTTGACACACCAGAAGGCTCTCAGTAAAGATTTGCTGCTTGTGAAATCCCATGCACACTGGCAAGGTGCAGCCAGCTTAGGTGAGGCCATGATCTGCCCCAAATGTGCCACCCTGAGAAACTGGAGCTTCACCATCTATCTTGGAATATTTAGCAATTCCTACTGCCACGTCATTGCCACTATATATATATATATATTTTTTAATCTCCTATAAAAAATTTTTACCATGGGAAAATTCAAACATTAATGTATGGAAAAGTAGAAAGGGTAGTATAATGCACCCTTATGTACCCATCACCCAACGTCAACAATTAACAACTCATAGCCAGTCCCATCTCATTTATGTCCTTGTCTCTCCCCCACCATTGCATTGTTTTGAAGTAAATTCCAGACATCATAACTTTTCATATTTGTCTCTAAAAGATAAGAACTTGTTTAAAAACATATCCACAGGGGCGCCTGGGTGGCTCAGTTGTTAAGCGTCTGCCTTCGGCTCAGGTCATGATCCCAGGGTCCTGGGATCGAGCCCCGCATCGGGCTCCCTGCTCTGCGGGAAGCCTGCTTCTCCCTCTCCCACTCCCCCTGCTTGTGTTCCCTCTCTCGCTGTGTCTCTCTCTGTCAAATAAATAAACAAAATCTTAAAAAATATATATCCACAATTATTACAACCAACAAATTATTTATTCTTTCCTTTAAAAGATTTATTTATTTATTTGAGAAAGAGGCTGTGGGTGGGGGGTTGGAGATGGGCAGAGGAAGAGGGAGAGAGAGTCTCAAGCAGACTCCGTGCTGAGCACAGAGCCCTCAGGACTCGATCCTCATGACTCTGAGATCATGACGGGAGCTGAAATCAAGAGTTGGATGCTTAACCGACTGGCCACCCAGGCGCCCCCCAAATAATTATTCTTTATTGTCATCAAATACACAGTGTTCAAATTCCAATCCGCTCTCTTAAGTTGGCTTATTGGAATCATCATCTGCACAAGATCCACGTTTGTATTGAGTGGTGTTTCCTAAGTCTTCTTCAATCAACAGGTTCCCTCCCTTCCTTTGTCTTCCTCCTTCCCTTCCCTTCCCCTCTGTCCCTTCCATCCCCCTTACTCCTCCTTCCTCCCTTCCTTTTCTCTCTCTCTTTCTTTCTTTCACCTTGCTTGCTATTTATTTAACGTTAGGCTCTTGAACAGAATGGTAAGTGGAAAACAACACTTTTAAGGGTGCCATTTTCCTTCACGCTCACCTTCATTGTTTTTTTTCTAACCCCTGACAATTTTTGAGGTAAAGAATTGTATTCCATTATCGCAAAACATTCTTTGAATTTGTGAAGTATGTCTAAGGTTACCTGGTTGTTTTTAGCCTGCCAGCTTTATCCAGGCACTGAGTGCAAGGTGATCCCACCATACACCCAACAGAATTCAAGAAAATGTAATGTTGAATGTATTTTTGGAAAGGGAAAATGTACTTTAAACAGAAAAACAGTGGAAGATATCCCAAAGAAAAATATCAACACAATTAAATATATCCTAAGTTAGAATTTTTTGGTCAACAAACACAAAACGGAAGGACAAATGATAAGCCGGGGGCATAGTGGCCATTTTTGAGAGAGAACAAGTTCGTAGCCGTAATACCTGTGGCCTGGTCTCGCCCGCCGCTGCGTCCAGATGGGTCCACTCACAAGATTCCCCAAGGTCCTGATTCTCTAGACCCCATCTTCCAGATTATCTGAAAGTTACGTTTTTTCCTCAGGATCTCCTGCCCCAGTTATTCACTTGAGAAGCCTTAGGGGTGAGGGTGAAACCTTTACATT
The DNA here is from genome assembly GCF_009762305.2 of Zalophus californianus. Classification (NCBI taxonomy): domain Eukaryota; kingdom Metazoa; phylum Chordata; class Mammalia; order Carnivora; family Otariidae; genus Zalophus; species Zalophus californianus. The sequence continues at coordinate 54,736,192 of NC_045605.1, forward strand.
TAGTCCCTCTGTTCTATCTGTTGGTCTCACCATCCTTCTGCCCTGTGGACCTCAGGGGCCATGCTGGGTCTCCGCTGACCTCATCCCTACCATCTCTTCTTCCCCTCCAGCAATCAGGAAGACACCGTCTACTTATGACTGGTGATTTTCAAAGGGGTTTCCTGCAGAAGAGCTCCTGAGCCCCTACTGACCTCGTTCTTTTAAATATGCCACAGTCCCTTCTCTCCTAGGACTCACAAGCACTCTGAGGATGAAGGAAGAACGGTAAAAGGGCAAGTCAGAGGACGGTCAGGCCCCTGTGGTACTTACAACTTACACCTTGACCCCCAGCCTCTGCTGTATAAATTATTTCCTGGCTACAAGTGCCAGAAGATTAAGCAGAAAAGGGTTTATGCAAAGAATATTGGGTAGCTTGTAGAATTGTCGCAAAGACTGGAGGAAACAATCTTGGGGCTAAGCTTCCAAGAAAATCACCCAGAACTATGGGGCACAACTGGCCTAATGAGAAGACAGGCCTCTGGCCCACCACCACTCAGCAACTACCAGCTGCCGGGAGCTCAGGGTGACTGCCCGCACTGCTGCCAAAGGCATCAAGCCTCTTCTTCATCAGGAACTCAACCTTACAGACCACCCAGTCGCCCCAAACACACGGCTCTGCTGTCACCCTCACCAGTGAGAGGAGCGCACTCTTCAGTCTTCTCCCCTTGCCAGCCCCCTTTCTCACCAGAGTCCCACCTAAGTGCATCAAGGCACGGGCCTGTGTCCTTGCTGCAAAGGAGCGGGAGGGAGACGATCATTCTGCCTTCTAACTTGGTGGAGCTCAAAAGGGAAAATCCTGCTAACATCAAAAGGTGCTGGGTTCCAAAGACCAGGACAAATGTCCACCAGAATGAATGACTTAAGCTAGGTATGATGGGGGTGGTCTCTTTGAGATAGGGTGGCCTTACACCTACTGATTAAAATATGGACTGGGTAGGGGGTACCTGGTTGGCTCCGTCGGTTAAGTGACTGACTCTTGATTTCAGCTCAGGTCATGATCTCAGGGTTGTGAGATTGAGCCCCAGGTCAGGCTCTGCACTGAGTGTGGAGCCTGCTTAAGATTCTCTCACTCCTTCTCCCTCTACCCGTCCCCCCTAAAAAAAAAAAAAGAACGTGCCCTGTATTTGTACAAATTTACAAAAATAAAATCTAATTATAAAAAAATATATGAACTGGGTTAAAAGATGAAATGACATACAAGGTTATTCATGGAGGCATTATTTTTAATAACAAATGATTGGAACTACTCAAATGTCCAGTAATAAAGGTTTGACTGAATAAAACTCTTGGTATATCCATACATGCATGGAAGATAATGCAGCTGAAAATGAAGGTGGAGGAACGATCTCTACAATATAAGTAAGTGAAAAAACAAAATGGAGAATAATATATATAGTAGTTAATATATATTGTAGTTAATATAGATAGTAGTTATCTTTTCTGTAAGAAAGGGTGGGGAGATATATATATATATATGGCTCTCCATAGAAATTACCATTTTTTCTGGTAAAATGGTTAATTATTGGCAATTTCATGTAATTCAACATAGCATGGAGGAGACAAAGATGGAAAAGAGATTCTGCAAATACAACTGTTATGTATTTTTTTACATTGGAATCATATAAATGTGTTTTACACATTTAAAACATTTAATTTAATGTTTTAACATTTAACATTTATGTTACGTTTATAATTAAATGTTAATTTAACATTAAAACATTAAATTTAATTTAAAATGACAATTCCTACAATTTTAAAACAAATCGAAAACAATGAACCTAACTGTATATCAAGTTACTGATGTAGCTGCACAGAGAAAACAATTATTTCAAGTGATTTCAAGTGATATTACAATACAGTATATTTGTTGTATGTACATTGTGGTATATATTTTAAGGGCAAAGAAATCTAACACTTCATTCAATAGTTACATTGTTAGTAGCAGTCTTTGTGTTAGTATTTTTTTTTAAAAGGTTTTACTTATTTGACAGAGCACAAGCAGGGGGAGCAGCAGGGGAGAGGGAGAAGCAGACTCCCCACTGAGCAAGGAGCTTGATGCAGGGCTCAATCCCAGGACCCCAGGATCATGACCTGAGCCAAAGGCAGCTGCTTAACTGACTGAGCCACCCAGGTGCCCTGCGTTAGTATTTTGAAACTATTTTTTATACAGTGTTGCATATAGTAATAAGTAACTATGTTAATGTTAGGAATCAAGATTTTCAGTGTAAGAGAAGAAAAATGTGAAATCAAAGGCATTAATATAAATATTAACATTAAATTTGAATTATAAATATATTAGAAATATCTAGAAATAATAGTAGAAATATTACAAATTTGATATTTGAAATATGTCTTTTTTTTCAAAAATATCTCCTGTTTCTGTACTTTTCAGAAGGGCCTAGAAGTATTAAAAACCCGTGGGCAATGAGCAACCTTTAGTGCCTAGCTTGTGGTCCCTAAAGGACATTTCCCATTTGAAGGAACCAGAACTTCTTGGGTGGCTGATTCCAAGTCTGGGACAGTACCTGTACAAGATGAGGTTGGAACATGTTGCTGAGTCAAAAACTATTATGTGATCAAAGATGGGTGGGTTATATCAAAAGGACTCAAGAGCCCAATGACAGGGTTCCAACTGACCAAGAATGGGATAATTTAAGAAACCAAAAAGGTAGTGATTGAATTTGATTGAAATACATAGAATATATGAAAGCCTACTGAGTTCATGGGGGGAGGAGGCATCATGAGATGGCAAAAGAAACAATTGAACAAACTCATTGGACGCCATTGGTGGTAACTAGGTCACGATACTTACTCTGAAAAAGGGCAATTTAAGGCAAATGAGTAAGCATCATGCTGCCTTTCCAATTCAATCTGCATTTCAGGGTGTCCAAATAGCCCTACTAGGGCTATTGATGAGGAAGAGTTCTTTACAGAGAATTCCCAGCTAACGACAGTGGAAGGAATGACAGAAATAGAAAAATCACCATTTTGGCCATCCTAATGATATAACTGATTAAGGCAGATGAAAGCATCAGATGAAAAGTTTATGAGAATGTTACCGTGGAGAGATCTGGCTGACATCACCGGAATCCACAGATCAATCTTCAGTAAGAGACAGCCAGACAACATGTGCTTCTTGAGATGCTCCCTTAGGAAAAAAAAAGAACCTGAAGCCAATAAGGCTTTTAGAACTAACCTCCACTTCACATGAAATAAATAGAGGCTCAGGTTTAAGTGAGACCACCAAGGACGTAAATGGATAAACCCAGAATATGAGATATTCTGTAGCACCACTGAACTAGCTTAATCAACATGTCAAGGACATGAAGAAATAAAAGGTGGCGTGAAGTGAGGAGAGACAATTCTAAATTTTAAAACACTCAAAAGTCATAACCATCAAATGCAATGCATGGACCTCATCTGGATCCTGATTTTAATGAACCAACAATAACAAAGATATTTCTTAGATATCAGGGAACTATGAAAATGGTCTAAGAATTAGATGATATCAAGGAATTGTTACTGTAGCTAGGCATGTTCCTGGCAGCATGGTTATGTAAGAAAATATTTATCTATTTTAGAGATGCAAAATGAAACATCTAGACACAAAATAACATGAGGTCTGGGATTTGCTTTAAAATACTACGCAAAAAAGGAGAGGGATGGATGAAGGTGGTGTGGTCAAATCCTAATGCTGCTGAATCTGGGTAATGGGTATTTTTTTATACTACTCTTTCTAACTTCGTTTTTTGTGTTTTTTTTGAAATTTTCCATAGTAAAAAAGATCAATGGAGACAAGCAAAATAGAAATCAGTTCAGCTCGATTCTTATAGATGGAAAGACATGGAAAAAGTTATTGCAAAACAGACTGACTTGCTATGTTTGTCATTGTGCACTAGACAGTGCCGGCACATCTGACGTCAGTGATCACACCTTGCATGATGTGACCTCGGTGAAAGGAAGGGCTGCTGGTAGGTGTGACAATTCTTTCTCACATCTCCTTTTTGCGAGCACCTGAGGTGGCACCTCAGCAAATCTAAGCAGAGTAAGGAGCAGTTTGCAATGTTCTTTTGCATCAAAAAAAAAAAAAAATGCAAATCACACTTGATATCTTTGCTGATTCACTGGGGAATAATTTTTGATCCTGTAAGTACATCTCAAGATTTAAGTGGAACTCAGAAGAACTTAACAACTGTGTTGATTCTGTACAGCTTGCCCTTCATCCCCCCTCTCCTGACACTTCCTCTGTGCCTGTCCTGTTTGAATAAGGGTGCTGGGTGAGGAAAGAAGAAACTTTTTTTTTTAGATGAAGAATTATAAGAATTAGGGATGCAATCACAGCACCCATTCTCCATTCCAGAACCTGGGGCCGGCAGAAAGTATCAATGGATCAGTTTTCTTTCCCACTGGACTCGTCTTCTTACCACACCACTCCAGGTAGCACCATATTGATGAAGTCATTCTTACTCAAAATGTCTTCAGACTGAATTGTAGAGTAAAGCATTTGCCTCGCTGCTTTTTAATCTCTACAGTGGAACAAACAAGAAGAAAAACATCTTGAATAGAAGCTCAAGGAATTTGGATTAGATTAGATTCGAGGAAGAACCTCATGTGAGGAAGTTAAAATCTGGAACAATTATGCTACTTAGAAAGATTATGATATTTTCCCTAAAAGACCTACTAAAACTGGACAGATTCTTATTGTCTGGCATCGTCAAGGACTAACGATGCTGACAACCATCTTTTGGCCCGTGTCAGGGCATCTAGCATTTTTGCCTGCCCATTATCTCTTTCGCCTCCTCCTTATAATAGAAAATTCTTTCCTTTGGAGAAATGTATGTTTGGGTAGGGCTGCTGCTTCCCTTCTCCATTTGGTTTTAACTGTGCCTAAAGCAAAATTCAGTCTTGGAGAATTTAAATATGAGCAACAGGGGTGCCTGGCTGGCTCAGTTGATAGAGTGTGCAACTCTTGATCTCAGGGTTGTAAGTTCGAGTCCCATGTTGGGTGTAACGATTACCTAAAAATAGAATCTTAACAAATAAATAAATATGAGCCACAGTAAATAGCCTCCCCGCCCCTGAGTTTGGATTGTGTTAATGTCATTTCCAGGGAAAGTCTTGATTTGCATGGCATGTGAGATGCTTCAGTTCATTCCATTAACATGTATTAAGCTGTTGCAGTCATTTTGACACCCTGGAGATACAGAAAGGGAAGACAACCTTCGTTTCAAGGTGTTCATAGTTAAAGAGACAGTTATGATACAGTAGTAATATAGTTGATGAAATAGTACTTAATAGTTCCAAGCACTGTTTTAAACATGTTGCATATACCAACTTATTTAATTCTTACAATTCTTTGAGATAGGTCCTGTTACTTTTTTCATTTTTGAGACAGGGAAAATGAGGCACAGAGAGGTTAAGGAAATTGCCCAAGTTTACCCAGTTCAGGAACAGAAGATCTGGGATTTAAACCAGGGTAGCCTGGCTTTTAGCAACTACATTCTAGAGCCTCATTATCCCTAAGGGTCAGTGTTAAGGAGCTATTTTGGAGAATAATCAATACTAATGGCTGCCATTCATTAAATGCTTCCTCTGTACCCAGTCATGTGCTAGGTGCATTCCAGCCTTAACACAGGAAGTCTTTTGAAGGATTTGATGCAGCAAAGATGATTTATTGTATAGTTGAGGGAACTGAGGCTCAGAGAAGTTAAGTGACTTGCCCAGATCACACAGCTAAGCGGCAAAGTGTGAATTTGGTCCAGTCATGTCTACCTCTAAAGACTTTGCTCTTTCTGTCATATTTCTCTCGAGGACCTTACCTTCCAACTTTTCCATGAGAGCTGGAGCACGTCTAGGAGGCTTGTGACTGGCTGCCAGGGATTGGGAAAGGAGATCAAGCCTGGGAGCCCTCTAACATCAGAGAGTACGCCAGGTTTTGTTCCCAGCAGTACTCCTGCAATTTGTGTGTGTACCTTGCCACCTGACACTCCGGAGAATATATCTGCTGTGCTATAGGAGAGATTAAAAAGCTCATGGTGAGTGTTCTTTTGGGAGAATAAAAAGTTTATTTTTTTATTTTTGTGGCAGCCACTCAAATGTTGAAGGAGAAAGTTGCTTTTGTTTTACTTCCTGCCCTCAGGCCCAACATGTGAATAAGGCTCTTGGATAAGGTATGTGTCAAGTATCCTGAGGACCAAGTGCACATTTAATTAGAAGACCAGGCAATAAAAGGGGTGTTTTGGTGGGAGATTTTCTATGATCCGTAGCAGGCATCTTTGTCTTAGGAGAAGCTCTCATGTACTTTCACGGAACGAACTCAGAGGATTAACTTCTGGAAAAGTTATCAGCTAAGGCACACCTGTGTGTTTCTGCACTCAAACATTTGAGTGCTTACCAAGCTTTTTAGATAGATCAACTAATTAAATCCTTATAACAACGCCATTTACAAGCAAGAAAAGTATGGCACGAGGAAGGTAAATAACCGCATCAATGGAGTTAGATGTTTATCAGGAGTTAATGCTGTTTGCTAACAAACTCAGTTTTTCTAGGCACACGTGGTATAATTTAATTAAATGAAGTGTAAACCTGTGAAATATGAGTGTAAAAAGTTGAACTATTATTTCTATGGAAACCAAGTCGAATGCTTTGGAAAGACTTGAGAACCGTGTACCCCACCCCCCCAAATTGCTATTGAATTAGGTGTGAGCAAGACCATGCATTTTCCTAACTCTATGACTGTTCTTGTCGCTGCTGATTAGGTCTTTCTCATCTTTCCCTCCTTCAAATGCATCCTCCAGGATGACCTTCTAAGAAACCTTCTCTGGTAGCCTGTGTTGTACCAGTGGGTTACTCATTAGTGGCAAGTTGCTTAATTTCTCTGAGCCTTAGGAGTCTGCATCAGTGCAATGATCTACCTTGCAGGTCTGTCATGGAGATTAAGTGAGATGAGGCTTGTAAAGTTACCTGGCGCATAACGATACTCAACAAATGGCAATAATTGTGATGTGCTTGGTTCTATGCTGGGGCTACAGAACAGGTGAATGAGAGAGCCCCCTCCCACAAGAAACTGCAGACTAGCCCATGACTGTCTGCGTGCTTTTGGTTTCACTTGCCCTGTAGCGAGCTGAAGCAGATTTTCACAAATATAAGTGGAAACTTTTCTAGACGTTTTTAGACCCTGACACCATTATGTCATCCAAGTTCTCAGTTAGCATTTGAATAGCTCATCCTTGAAGGCCCAGAGGGCATCAGCACAGAACCTTTCCAGATACAACTTTCTTATACTTCCTCACAAAATGATTTGTCCTGATTCTTAAAGGGGCCATTGGAATGGCTTCAAGAGAAAGGGGTTTCGATTCCTGGAAGCCACATGGAGCGGGCTCTGGAATCTTGTCACGATGAGTTCAAGTCATGGCTCTACCATTTGCTGGCCCTTTGACCTCAGAACAGTTACATGATGACTCTGAGTATCAATTTCTTCATCGGAAAAATGACAGTAACAATTCTTATTTCATAAGAGGGTAATAAGAAGCAAATGAGATGAAGCATCAAGTGTCCGGCACAGTGCTTGGCATGTAGTCAATATCTAATTCACGTTAGTTTCCTAGTAGGTGAATATAAGTAGGTAGGAATGTAGTGGGCACGCATCTAACATGTGGGCTAAGGAAGTGCAAGCAGGCGTTCTTCAATGCTTTCTTTGTGCTATTGTCAAAAAGACTCTAGTCTGGACAGCCCATTGGTCTGAGCTTACACGTGGTCTCTTCCTAGTTTACCAGAAGACATGACTAATAATCAAATACTTATTCCATTACTTAGCTTTCAGGGCTGTCTTGAGTGAGGTAATCAGCCTCTGGGAACCTCAGTTTCTTTCTTTACAGCATGCAGATACAAGTGCCTACCTTGCTGGAGTGATGAAAGGAACAGAACTAAAGACACACCTGGGGCAGTGTGGACACTCACAGGTGCCCAAGGAAATGCAGCCAGTAATAGCGGACGTAGCATGAGGCCCTCTTTCTGAGCTAGAAGTGGGCCAATTGATCCAAAAAGTTGACACAGCAGGAAATCTCAAAGCAAAATCCCTCCCCATGCCCTATAGTACCACTAAGATCATCAAACCTGTTCATTTCATCCCTCATGGTAGCTCCCATCCCCACTCCTGGCCTGTACAGTTGACGTGAGTCACCCACCTCCCAAGGCTAGAAACGCTGCTCCAGACGGAAAGTTTGGTCTGCAGGCTTGCTGGTTTTCCTGCTCACAGAGACCACATCCATGGCCACAGGCTGAAGTCGGAGGAGAAGAGAGTGGGGGTGGCAGTCACTGTGGACCACAGAAGAGGAAGATGGGGGGAAATCTGAAATGGGGGGGAGGTGGCTGGGGAGAAGTGGAGGGAAGAGGAACCGTGAGGTGGGAGCTGCTGTGGGGACCAGCTGTCCCTCGTGCTGCCGTCTGGAGTGCACCACCCACCGCCTGCAGAATTGGGCTGGTCTCTGAGCATCTGGTTTGGAGTGAGTGCTTTTGCCTTGGAGGCCTTGACAAGTTTTCTTTCCCCATCTGCTCCTTCACATGTTGGCAACGTTGACTCTTGTAAGCCCCAGAAAATGGGGTGAAGTGATGTGGACTCCTGGAGAGGTGATGGCATCCTGGAGGGAAACCCTTGCCCCCTGTGAAACTGAGACGAACAGAACCAGGTTTGGCCTTGCCTCCATGTTAGGATGGTGGCGGAACACTCCACCGTGTTATGCATATTGCAAATTGCAAACTCTATGGATTTAGGACTCTGTGTTTCTAAGTCAAACTGGAGACGACCTACACTCTGAACTGGAACCGTACAGTTAACGCAAAATCCACCGGCTTGTATTGTAATCAAATGCACACTTCTGACTTAGTTGTTCTTGCAGTTTATAATTAGACCGCGTTGTCAGAAAAAAAAAATTGAAAGCAGCTGTGTTTCAGTGCTATTCAGATCTGTGACTGACCCAGTTTTCAAAAATTAAAAATGTGGCGTTGGTATTCATCACATCTTTGCGCCTTGCTCACAATCCTTTTTTTTTTGCCTTGCTCACATTCTTAAGATGAGCATTAAGAAGTGTTTCCTGAGTTGTGAGCTTATGGAAGAGGAAGGGCCTTGTGGCTTAGGACATTGACCAGCCCTCAAGCAAAATTCCAGAGATATAGCTCTTGCTGAGATTTACCTTCACTTGCTGAGAGGAAGATGGCAAAATAGACCTCTCCGAAGGGTAACCGTGAAAGCCATTAAGAACCAAAATAGTCATGGAGTTGTTTACGCCGGTGTTCTCAATGTTTTTGCCACCACTACCCTCATGATAGCAGTGAGCTACAGAGCTGAACCCTTACTCAACTCTCCCATCCCATCCCTGTGTGCAGAGGGCCTGGCTTCCAGGATCCTCCCCCAAGCTGTGCAAGAAAGTTGGTGGTTTATTCTAAAGGAATGGAATGAATGAGGACTCTCCTCTGTGTCTGGTCTTCAGGATTTCCAAACAGAATGGCTCTTTCTCCCCTGCTTGTTATAAAGCACAGCTCTCAGCCTTCCTACACGGTAGTCTCAAGTAGCTCTCCTGTCCTCTCGTTCTTGGGCACGTGTACACCATCAAAGATGGCCAGACAGTGCAGGTGGGTGGGGCATGGGATAACTGGTGATGGGCGTTAAGGAGGGCGCTTGATGGAATGAGCACTGGGTGTTATACGCAACTGAAGAATCAGTAAGTTCTACCCCCGAAATTAATAACACACTATATGTCAACTAAATTGAATTAAAAAAAAAAAAAAGATGGCCAGACATTTAAGTAAGACAAGATAAACTGACAGAAAAAAGTAATAACACCAGAGGAAGCCAAGATAACTCAGCAGAACAAACAAAAAAACTGAATAAACACATTTAAAAGGATCATCTAATTAGTATGCTCATAAAAGATGTTGCATCCGCAAAATAAGAACAGGTTGCTATGAAAAAGAAAATCTCAGAGTGCAAAATAGAGGCTTTCCTAAAGTTGACAACAATCCTAGTAGCTTATATGACATCACCTAAAATGATCTACAAAGCAAAAAGGAACTTTTCTAAGCTATTAGCTACAAAGAACGAATTCTGGTCAACCATGGGAACTGAATTATCTTTCTCTTCTTTCTTTTGGAAAATGATATTACAAAATCATTATCCTATGAAGACGCTATCAAAAAGTAAGCAACTGAAGTCATAGGGAAAAAAGTATATAGAGGTGTGTCACTCAGTGAATTAATAAAAGTTTTGCATTTCTTTGGCTGTCAGCTTTTATTTTTTAATTTAAATTTTGTTAGTTAACATACAGTGCAATATTGGTTTCTGGAGTAGAATTCAGTGATTCATCACTTACACACCACACCCAGTGCTCATCACAATAAGAGCCCTCCTCAATACCCATCATCCGTCTAGCTCATCCTCCACTCACCTCCGTCCATCAACCCTCAGTTTGTTCTCTATTGTTACGATCCACTTAACTGTTTCCCTCTCTCCTTTTTTTCTTTGCCCCCTTCCCATGTGTTCATCTGTTTTCTTTCTTAAATTCCACGTGTGAGTGAAATCATATGGTATTTGTCTTTCCCTGACTGACTTATTTCACTTAGCATAATACACTCTAGCTCCATCCATGTTGTTGCAAATGGCAAGCTTTCATTCCTTTTGATGGCTGCATAATATTCCATTATCTATCTATCTATCTACCTATCTATCTATCCATCCATCCTACATCTTTATCCATTCATCAGCTGATGGACACTTATACTCTCTCCATAGTTTGGCTATTGTTGATAATGCTACTATAAACATCGGGGTGCATGTACGCCTTCGAATCTGTATTTTTGTATCCTTTGGGTGAATAGCTAGTAGTGCAATTGCTGGATTGTAGGATAGTTCAATTTTTAACTTTTTGAGGAACTTCCTGCTTTTTAAAAGTTGTTGTGATGTGTTGTGATTTCTTTTCTCATTCTAAATAAAAATTTACTGTTATATATAATTTTGCTTTCATAACTTAATATCTATTTTCTTAGTGTATGTGTTGCCAATGTGAGTTCAATATTCTCTTTTCAGGCCCCATAAAACCTGCAGGTGCCCCTGGCGGTGAGCTACATTGCTTGTGGATAGAACCCAGAAGGCGGCAAACAAACTGCAGGAGGATATATGCTGTAAGAATTCAATTCAGACATCTTTCAAACACAGGACTCACATTATTTAGTGTTTATAGCTGCACATACTGGTAGTAAAAGTGTGAAAACATATGCTGGAAGATACACACCTGATTTGTGAGAATAGTGACCGTGGGGTATGGGGTACTCTATTTCTTACTTATTTTCTGAAGCAAAAATGAAAAAAATGTTATCATATCTGAGTGAAAGATACGTGGATGTTCCATTATTCTCCAGGATTTTCTCTTTTCTATTCAAATTGTACAATTGTAAAGTCAGATTCCCTCCGAATTTGGAGAGCACTGTCAACAGTCTTCCGGCGTCCAGTATTTGTCATGACAAATTTTGTCAGTCAGGTGGCATCCTTTGCAGGTGACCTGCTTTTCCTCTCTGTCCCTGTGGACCTACCACTTCGCAACGATCTGTCTGCCTGAAGACCTTGGGTCCGTCAACCTGCTAGGCTTCTGTGAACTTTCCAACTTGAGGACTGCTGTCCATCAGCTCCAAGTCCTTATTCTATTAGTCCTCCGTCAAATTTATTCTTGCCATTTCTGTTCTTTATCTGGATCTCCCGTTAGTCAGATGGTAGACTTCCTATTTTTGTCTCACATGTTACTCGGGTTTTTTTCCCCCTATTTTATGGAAGATTTCTTTCACCATCTTATAACCCTTCATTGAAATTTTGGCAATTACACTTTTACCTTTCAAGATTTTTTTTTTTTTACTCCTTCATAACATCTTGTTTTATTTTGTGGATGCTCTGTTGTCTCTAAAGATATTAATAAAATGGTTTTAATTATAACAGTTGTTTCATTTTTGTGTTGTTTGTGGTTGGAGTAGTTTAAATACATATACCAACGTGAATTTTTCTTAAAAATTTTCTTAAAAATTTTATTTATTTGTTTGTTTGTTTATTTAATTAGAAAGTGGAAGGAGGGGCAGAAGGAGAGAGAGAAACCCAAGCAGACCCTATGCTGAGTGAGGAGCCCCATGCGGGGCTCAATCTCACAACCTTGAGATCATGACCTGAGCCGAAATCAAGAGTCGGATGCAATATGGATGGAACTGGAGGAGATTATGCTAAGTGAATAAAGTCAAACAGAGAAAGACAATTATCATATGGTTTCACTTATTTGTGGAACATAAGGAACAGCACGGAGGACATGAGGAGAAGGAAGGGAAAAATGAAGGGAGGGGAATCGGAGGGAGAGATGAACCATGAGAGACTATGGATTTTGGGAATCAAACTGAGGGTTTTGGAGGGGGGTGGGGGGATGGGTCAGCCCGGTGATGGGTATTAAGGAGGGCACATACTGCGTGGAGCACTGGGTGTTATACACCAACAGTGAATCATGGAACACTACATCAAAAACTAATGATGTACTGTGTGGTGACTAACATAACGTAATAAAAAAAATTATTAAAAAAAAAGAGGGGCGCCTGGGTGGCTCAGTGGTTAAGCATCTGCCTTCGGCTCAGGTCGTGATCCCGGGGTCCTGGGATTGAGTCCCACATCGGGCTCCCGGCTCAGCAGGAAGCCTGCTTCTCCCTCCTCCCACTCCCCCTGCTTGTGTTCCTGCTCTCACTATCTCTCTCTGTCAAATAAATAAATAAAATCTTAAAAAAAAAAAAGAGTCGGATGCTTAAGAGACTGAGCCACCCAGGCGCCCCCCAATGTGGAGTTTTCTATAAAGAGTCAAAATGTAGTGAGAGAGTCTACCCATCATAAGGTCATTCTAATCTTGCAATACAGATACAAAACATTTCAGGATTCTAAAATTTATTTTCCAAAACTTGGAAGGGAAGCCTGAACACAAATCAAGTGGAAAAACTTTATTCAAAAAGTTGATAAAACTCTAACACATAATTTTCAACTGAAATCTGAAAGATATTTCTGAAGGTTTCAGTAAAATAAGTGAGAAATTAGAGTCCTGATTTGGATGTGTATACAACTCCATACAGACTGTGTTATAATATATGTTTGGTCTTTGTCACTAGTTCCCGGTACTGAGCTCCTAAAACTGTTGGAATTTCCTGAGTGAGAGGAATGTCTTTTGTTGTTCTTTCTGAGTCCCTCTCAACCACACTTGGTTTATGCTAATGCGATGACTCAGAATGAGGCCCCTTAATAGCTTCAGAATGGGGGCTGGTCACCAAAAAGACCAAATGGAAGAGTAGAAGCTGGTCACATTCATCCGCACCCTCTGACTTCCAGCAAAATGAGGTGAGGGGGACTGGAGATTGGGTTATAAAAGCTCTTGAACTACAAGATTCAGAGAACTTCTGAGTTGGTGAACCTGGGTGGCTCAGTCCATTAAGCGTCTGCCTTCGGCTCAGGTCATGATCTCAGGGGCCTGGGATGGAGCCCGGAATCGGGCTCCCTGCTCGGCAGGGAGTCTGCTTGTCCCTCTCCATCTGCCCCTGCTCCCTGCTCACACTGTCTCTCAAATAAATACATAAATCTTTAAAAATAAATAAAATAAGTTCTATTTTATATGACTTCCATCAAAAAAGAAAAAGTAAATATATATTGAGTATACTCCTGACAAGAGAGAACTTCTTTTTTGATTAGCTGCCAATGAGAACCATATCCTCCCCCTTATAATTGCGCACATCTGATAACTGGAAGAACTGTCCACAGACTAACTTCAGGATCTATTGTTGTTTCTCCTGCACCACCCACATACATGTGCTGGGCACCATGGATGCATTCACACTGAATATGGATGAATACTGCTGTCTCTGCCCTGTCGTGATGCAGGAACTGCTGCTGGAGGGCAGCGAGGATACTCTTGGAAGCGATTCCTACACAGGAACAACTAATAATACCTATATGTGAAAGTGATTGTGAACCACATACATGTATCCAACTAAACCAAAACTAAAGTTATGCCCAACTCAACTGGCCTTTCGCAGGGTCCCAAAAATGTCTGTGGCCTTTCCACCACCACCCACCATGAGGAGTAGTTGCAATGGAGAGAAAAAGTGGTTTTTGGGCACCTGGGTGGCTCAGTCGTTAAGCGTCTGCCTTCGGCTCAGGTCATGATCCTAGGGTTCCGGGATCGAGCCCCGCATCGGGCTCCCTACTTAGTGGGAAGCCTGCTTCTCCCTCTCCCACCCCCACTGCTTGTGTTCCTGCTCTCGCTGTGTCTCTCTCTGTCAAATAAATAAATACAATCTTAAAAAAAAAAAGAAAAAGTGGTTTTGTTTGTGGTGAAATGATTTTGCCTTTGCAAAATTTCAAAAACACATGGTGAAGCAACCACATGGCCACAGCTCTCCCCGTCTCGGAAGAGGCCGGCGCAAGTGACCAGCGCACTCCAGCTCCATGAGCTTCGCGGGAAAGCAAAATGGCAGGCATTAGAGTCAGATTGCTCTGGTTCCAAGCACAGCTCCAGCACTTAGTCGTGGCAGGACCTGAGGGAAGTTACCGTAGGATGGGGGTTAAGATAATAATGATGTCATGGGGATTATTGTAAGGATGGCTGGCATGAGGTAATATTTGTAAAGGACTTAGAAGAGTGCCTCACATAGTGAGCACTTCATTAACACTATCTTCTTGGGGGGAGGGGGTTGGTTAGCCAGTCTCGTGATTTTGAATAGTCTATATGTCAATGACTCCAAAATTGAAAATGTGCATCTAGGCCTGGTCTAATTCTGAAGGATCTTCAAGAAACCAATAGCAATGTCTGCTGTTTATCCTTTACTACCTTTTTTATTGTTGTTGGGTATAATTGACATATAACATTTTATTAGTTTCGGGTGTATAACAATGATCTGATATTTGTATATGTTGTGAAATGATCGCCACAGCAAGTCTAGTTAACATCTGTCACCTTCCATTGTTACAAAAATAGTTTTTTTCTTGTGATGACTTTTAAGATCTACTCTCTTAGCAACTTCTAAATATGCAATTCAGTATTTTTTTAAAGATTTTATTTATTTGAGAGAGAGAGAGTGCAAGCAGGGGGAGGGGCAGAGAGTAAGAGGGAGAGAGAATCTGAAGCAGACTCCACACTGAGCTTGGAGCCCGATGCAGGGCTTGATCCCACAACTGTGAGATCATGACCAGTAACAAGCTTGAAAGAGAGAGAAGGATCCATTGCCTGAACCTGGAGTGGGCTCCCTACAGGAGTTGTGGCCTTTGACAGAGGGATGTGGGTAACACGGGCCAGGAAGAGAACCAGAAACCAGACAAGGGAACCCGCTGATGTAGTTATACAGTCATCTCCGGAGACACAGAGCAGGGAGGAGAAGTGTGGGGAGCGGATCTGGAACAAGCAAGAAATCTGGTACACCCCTTACTTAGAAGTTATGCTTTTTATTTTATTTTTTTAACTTTTTAAAATTTATTTGAGAGAGAGAGAGAAAACACAAGTAGGGGCAGAGGCAGAGGGAGAAGTAGGATCCCCACTGAGCAGGGAGCTTGACACCAGTCTGGATCCCAGGACCCCGGGATCATGACCTGAGCCAAAGGCAGATGCTTAACCGACTGAGCCACCCAGGCGCCCCAAGTTATGCTCTTTAATGCAAGAACCTTGTTTATCTTATTCCTAACTGTGACCTAGTGCTGAGAACAGACCTAGTAATAACTAACATTCACTGACTAGGTGCTTATTATATCCTGGGCACTTCAGTGGGTTTTACGTGTATTAAATTATTTAGCTTTCATGTCAACTGTTTTAGGTATTATTATTATTAGGTACTATCATCACGATTTTCTAGGTGATGAAACTGGGCTATGGAGAAAGCTAGACTTTACAGATCTAGACTCCAACCCAGGTTACTTTGCTCTGTGATCTTCACTCTTTTTTTTTTCTTATTTCCCCCAGCTTTATTGAGATATAATTGACATATCACATTGTATAAGTTTAAGGTATACAACATGTAGATTTGATACATTTATAAATTGCAAAACGATTATCACCATAGTATTAGCTACCACCTTCATCCATCAGTCACATAGTTACCCTTTCTTTTCTGTGGTGAGAACATTGGAGATCTACTCTCTTAGTAACATTCAAGTAGATGATACAGTATGTATACAAAGAGTTTGTACCCTTTGAACAATATCTTCCCCTTTCCCCTCCACCTCCCAGCTTCTGGTAACCACCACTATACCCCCATGACCCTCACTCTTAATCACTCTATTACAGAGCTTCTATGGAGCTCAACAATCATTTCTTAGATCCAATACTACTCATCTTTGTTCTTTCCTGAAGCTACAACTTTCTCTTAAAACATGCTTATTTGGAGGGGCGCCTGGGTGGCTCAGACGTTAAGTGTCTGCCTTGGGCTCGGGTCATGATCTCGGGGTCCTGGGATCGAGCCCCGCATCGGGCTCCCTGCTCTGCGGGAAGCCTGCTTCTCCCTCTCCCACTCCCCTTGCTTGTGTTCCCTCTCTCGCTGTGTCTCTCTCTGTCAGATAAATAAATGAAATCTTTAAGAAAAAATGCTAATTTGGAGAGTTAACCCTGTGTCAATTATTTCTAGTGTATAGTGCATCTATCCACTAAAAAAGAGTAGGAGGGAACTTTAAGTTCTGGATTTGGGGTGAGGAAATAACCGAGCCCACAGAGTGTCCAGTTATTAAAGTAGAATGAATTCTATTCAGATTTTCTAGAAAAGGTTTATCTTGGTTGCATGGCAGATTGTATAGTCAATCTGCCAAACAATATTTGTGTATCTGGTGAAATCTTGGAGAAGCAATAGGAAGGGAAGTCCATGATTTTACTTGAGAGGAGACCACAGAGGAAGAATAATAATACATACCATTTACTTTATTCCAGGCATAGCATTATCTCATTTAATTAAAAAAAAATTTTTTTTTACCCTTTGACCGATATTTCCCCACTTCCCCCACCCTAAGGCCCTGGCAACCACCATTCTATTCTGTTTCTGAGTTCAGCTTTTATTAGATTCCACATGTAAGTGAGATCATGCAGTATTTCTTTTTCTGATTTATTTCACTTAGCATAATACCCTCAAGGTTCATCCATGTTGCAAATGGCAGGATTTCTTTCTTTTTATGGCTGAATAATATATATATATATATATATATATATATATATATATATATGTGTGACATTTTCTTTATCCATTCATCTATTGACAGACAATTAGGTTGTTTCTATTATCTTGGCTAGTGTGAATGATGCTGCAATGAACATTAAGGTGAGGATATCTCTTTAAGATAGTGATTTTATTTTCTTCACCAAAAGTAGGCTTGTTGGATCATATGATAGTTCTATTTTTAATTTTTTGAGGAACCTCCATTCTGTTTTCCATTGTGGCTGTACAAATTTATATTCCCATCAACAGTGCACAAGGGTTCCCTTTTCGCCACATCTTTTTTTTAAAAAAGATTTTATTTATTTATTTATTTAGAGAGAAAGAGTGAGAGTAGGGGGAGGGGCAGAGGGAGAGGAAGAGAGAGAATCTCAAGTGGGCTCTGCACTCAGGGCAGAGTGGGGGTCTGGGGATCAATCTCATGACCCTGAGATCATGACCTGAACCGAAATCAAGAGTCAGATGCTTAACCAACTGAGCCACCTAGGCATCCCTCTCCATGGCTTTGATAACACTTGTTATCTTTTGTGTTTTTGATAATAGACCAATTTAGTAGATGTAAGATGATATCTCATTGTGGTTTTGACTTGCATTTCCCTGATGATTTGTGATGTTGAGCATCTTTTCATATACCTGTTGGCCATTTGTATGTATTCTTTGAAAAAATGTCTGTTCAGGTCCTCTGCTCATTTATAAATTGGATTTTTAGTCTTTTTGCTATTGAATTGTTTGAGTTCCTTATATAAGTTAGATATTAACCCCTTATCTGATGTATGGCTTGCAAATATTTTCTCCTATTCCATAGGTTGCTTTTCCATTTTGTTGATCATTTCTTTTGCTGCAGAAACTTTTTAGTTTGATGTAGCCTCACTTTGTTTTTGCTTGTGTTGCTTGTGCTTTTGATATCATATCTGAAAAACTGTTGCCAAGACCAACCCAAGGAGCAGTCGCCACATGTTTCCTCTAGGAGTTTTATGGTTTCAGGTCTTACATTTAAGTCTTTAGGTCCATTTCGAGTTGATTTTTGTGAGTGGTGCAAAGATAGGTGTCCAGTTTCATTGTTTTACAAGTGAATATCCAGTTTTCTCAGCTCCATTTATTGAAAGACTATCCTTCCCTATTGAGAATTCTGGGCTTTCTTGTCAAATATTAGTTGACTGTATATGCATGAGTTTTTTTATTTCTGGGCTCTTGATCTTGTTCCATTGGTCTATGTGTCTGTTTTTACACATTTAGTATTTAAAATATCTTTATGTAGTAGTTAGCATTTGCTTCACTTAGACACAAGAAGACTGAGATAGAGAGAAGTATCTTGCATGATATCACACAGCTAGGGTGTATTCGAATCATTTTGATTCCAAATTCTGCACCTTCAGCTCTAGCTTACTACCTCCCTGTGTGGTATGTGGAACTTGTTCCGAAGCCTCAATAACCTTCCCCATTTCTTTCGTTCTCACCTGTTACCACATAGGAGAACACAGGTGTATATATAATTGTATTTACATTTATTATTTCCATATGGGAGAACATGTTTGTTCATATAATTTTGTATTATAAACAACGCCTTGTAGCATTAATGATAATTCAGTGATTTAATTGCATTTATACCGAGAGCGTGTTGCAAACTGTTCAAGCAGCACCACTTAACAGGCGGCCACACCACAAAAGCATGAGTGCAAACACATTTAGAGAGATGAAATTTACAACGGCTTTGGCAATGAGGTTATGGATGAGTCATGACTGAATCATGATGCACACATGTCTTAGAGTCTGGTTATTAGAAAATGTTAGAACAAAAATGCTGCTGGGGCAAATACGTGTTACTACATGTTCTACAACACTTAACCTTAACAAAAAAGGGGAAGTTAAATAACAGTAACTTTAAAGAGGAAGACTATTGGCCACTGAAAATCACAACAAATTTAAGACAACACTGTAAAGATTGGATAGTCTGATAACAGAGCGTCCATTACTCAAATTAAGAGCATTCCAGCCATCTGGGTGAGTGAATGAGCAGCAGGAGGCTAATCAGGGTTGCAAAGATTGGCCTGGCAGCTAGACTTCTTAGTGGAATACTGAATTTAAAGTCTTTTTAAAAAAAATTATATTCATTTATTTGACAGAGAGAGAGAGCACACAAGAAGGGGGGTGGGAGAGGGAGAAGCAGGCTCCTGGCTGAGCAGGGAGCCCGATGCGGGGCTCGATCCTAGGACCCTGGGATTATGACCTGAGCTGAAGGCAGACACTTAACCAACTGAGCCACTCGGGTGACCTGAATTTAGAGTCTTTCATAAACCTTAGTAATAGCCCAATTTTAGTTTATGAAAATCACATTTTAGTATGGGCTGATTCACTTAGATTACTAATGAAAATGAAAGTTTATAAATTATGAATTTTGGAGTCAGTTTGAGGCCCATCAGCAGATGCCAGCTCATTTTTAAAGAATACCTTCCAGAGGCAGCAGAAAGCGTAGACAGTGAGAGCCAGAAAAGGCTGGTCTTAAAACCCCATGTTCCAGGTGTGAAAACTTGAACAAGATTCTGAGCTGGTCTGAGTTTCAGAGTCTGAATCATTCATCAGTCATGGCAGTGTTGGAGAGCTGAATGTGAAATGTCCAGGAATGTTGCCAGCCAGTTGTTAAACCATGGGTAGCTTGGTATCAGCCACAGTGGGAGTATTATACCATAAAAATCGGCAAAGGTTACAAATCAGGGATTACCCCCACCCAAGAAAACCGGTTTACCAGCATACCACTGTTCCCTTACTTCCCTCCAAAATGTCACCAAATTGTGCAAAAACGGAATAGTGATTCCTCTATGACGATTAAATTGTTTTGGTGTTGAACCAAAGCCAGGTAATCAATAGACATTCATTTTGTAGGGTGGCTATCGGGCACAATCAGGTTTAATTTCCATAGGAGCCCTTAGAGATAGAAATTATTATCCTCAAGGATAATTCTATTTTTGGAAACGCATAAGAACAAAGTTCTGAAACTCAAAATATCATGGACGAATCTCACAGATATTACACTGAGTGAAAGAAGCCAGACACAAAATAATACATACTGTATTATTCCATTTCTATGAAATTTAAGAACTGAAAGGAGTGCATGAACTGATGGGAGGTTATAGAAACCAGAATGCTTGTCTCTGATGGGGAGGGGAGTGGTGAGAAGGCGTGTGAAGGAGATGTTTGAGTGAGTGTTGGAGCATTTCTCTCTTGTGATCCAGATGGAGGTTACACAGATACATACAGATGCAAACATTCTTCCTGAAATACATTTAAGATGATCACAACCTTGGGGCACCTGGGTGGCTCAGTCGGTTAAGCGGCTGCCTTTGGCTCAGGTCATGATCCCGGAGTCCTGGGATGGAGCCCCATGTCAGGTTCCCTGCTCAGTGGAGAGCCTGCTTCTCCCTCTCCCTCTGCCTGCCTCTCCCTCTGCCTGCCTCCCTGCCTGCCTCTCTGCCTACTTGTGCACTCTCTCTTTCTCTGTCAAATAAATAAATAAAAAACCTTTAAAAAAAAAAGATGATCACAACCTTATAATAAAGTACTTCTGAGCTTAATAAAAAAATTTAGTAAAAGGGGGCGCCTGGGTGGCTCAGTTGGTTAAGCGACTGCCTTCGGCTCAGGTCGTGGTCCTGGAGTCCCGGGATCGAGTCCCGCATCGGGCTCCCTGCTCAGCAGGGAGTCTGCTTCTCCCTCTGACCCTCTTCCCTCTTGTGCTTTCTATCTCTCATTCTCTCTCTCTCTGAAATAAATAAATAAAATCTTTAAAAAAATTTAGTAAAAGGTATATTGGATTGAAATTAAAAAGGAAAAGAAGAATTTGTTATAAGCTGGAGAGCACTGTTCAAATGTTGGTTGCTTTCACTATGCATCAAGCTTAAACAATGCTAAGCTGCAAAGTCTGAGATGGAGGTTGACATCCCCCTCTTTTCTTAGTTTCTCCCCCTATCTGGCCACTCCTCGGTCTCTCTAGGGATCAGTTGCCTTTTCTCTGCCCATCTTTTAAGTGTTAGCATGCCCAGAGTTTGTCCTTAGAACTCTCCCTACTCTATATGCTGTCGACCATCTCTAGCTCCATCTCCCATCATGATTTCCTGACCTCTCTAGGCCACAGCTCTTTCCTCCTCTAGACCCACACCCTCTCACTCAACAACTATGTACTGCTGTCTTCTTGTGCCACGTGCTATTCTTGGCAGGGGGCCACATCAGTGAATGGAAAAGACAATGATCTTTGCTTTCATGGATCTTACATGGCTAGACATCTCTCCCCAGATGTACCAGAGACTCAGTCTGTCCCAGATTATCTCATTATCTTCACCCCCTGACTCTCTCCAACCCTAAACCTGTTCCTCGCATGTATCCTCCATCTTCATGATTGCACTGTCATCCTCTCAGAAACCTGGCAGGAAATCCCTGACCCCTCTCCCATAAATCGCCCTTGGCTGACTCTTCTGTGTCCTGAATATCTCTTGAAATCTCCCATTTGTCTGTAATTCCACTGCCCTGCCCTATTCTCGTCCTTTCCCATCTGGCTTCCTACTGGTCTCTCTGCCTCCAGTCCTATTCCTGCTTACCGTGTTCTAGGCAGCAGCTAGAATGATTATAAAATGCAAACCAGAACCAATTGCTTTCTGCCTAAACCTGCCCAGTGGTCCTGACAGGTGAAAGCCTAAATTCCTTACCTTGTCCTCATGTCCTCAGCTGTCAGGTGATAAGCAAGGCTGCTAAAACCTGGGTTAAAATTCCGGCTTATTAGCATGACATTGGGCAATTTTTTTTTTTTTATCTTCTCCATGAATGCCTTACTTTCCTATCTCTAAAAGGGGAATGATAATTGTGCCAGTCTCAATGTTGCTGTGGGATTAAAGCTGTTATTGCACACAAAGCAGTGAGAACGGTGCCTGACCCTCAATACATACTCAAGAAGCGCTGGTTTTCTCATAGGGTGGCTGTAATGTTTCAATAAGTTAAACAGCTAAGAGGCTCTGCACAGCACCCATCTGTCTTAAATGCTCTGTAATGTCATTGCTGGGATATCTCTAGCCTCGCC